>NW_020837948.1:46043711-46264435 GCF_003676395.1 Aethalodelphis obliquidens | reverse complement strand
ACACACACACACACACACACACACACACACACACACACACACACACATCAGTACATCTTAACTACTACTGAAGTGATTATCTTGACCATAATTCACAATGAACCAAGACAGCTATATTTATTGCCCCACCAAGACTTTTACTATGTTTCATTTTTCTGCATATAGAAAGATGTTAATTCATCGTTTTAAGCCATTACAATATTTAGCTCATCATTATGCAACAGCTTAACTTTTACCGAATTCTGTATTACTTAAAAGCAAAATATTCACCTCCCTGCTCTTCCAAACTGCAGAGACTGAAGGTATTTCTGTGTTGACACTATTCCTTAAGGCAATTAGGCCTCTGAGGCAGAGGTGAAGAGAAGGTCAGTAGAATTTTCCTTCATGTGTGTCTGTTTATCATTGGAGCAAGCTAAGTTCTGTTATGTAGAGAACCTGAATAATTCTGAATTTTGCTACGGTTCTGAACTGGGGCTGTTATGAATTGTTCAGTCCAAAGGTTATGGTAACAACCAACTTAATGGGCTGTGGCTCCCTCATCATTCATAATGCTTTTCAAAACTTACACACATCCTTTTCCATTCCTAAAGATGAGTACCTTAATTACAGCATGCCGTTTGACCTTACTCTAAGTTTCAGATTCCAAAAACATATGGATCCTTTAAATGGAACCAGCAAGCAATGAAAGAACAAACTCTGTACCAGAGTCCTTTTTCAAATAGGAAAAGAGGGGATTCTTATTACCATTGCAAAATTTCCCTTTATGCACTTAATTTATCTGAATCTGCCTGTGGGTTTGCACATGTACTCTGAAGGTGTTTACACTCATCTTCCTGGTACAGTGTAATAGCACACACTTTCTACTTCTCAATGACTATAAGGCAAAGGAGTCAGAGAACTGAGGAAATTGCCCAGCATTAGCAGCTAACACACACATGTACACACACTCACACACCCCTGCGCAAAACTACACAGGATAATGAGCCTCAAATGTTCAGGGTATCGTCGGGAGGACAATTCTCACTTCCATTTCCTGATATAGAAGGAATTTAGTCTGTCAATCAGTGCTGTATCACTGCTTAACATTATTGTACTAGATTTCAGACATTCTTCTATCATACTTGTGACTTTTGCCTTATCAAAAATAGAACTTGTACAATTATCCAATATTTTTCTTTAAATTGACTTGCCTTTTTTACTTAAGTGCATTTATTTATAAGAAAATATATGTCACTACTCTAAATGAAAAACTAGAATCTCTGAAATAAATAGGAGAAAAATAAAAGTAAATACTATCAAAAAATATTATTTAATTCTAGCAAGCTACTATTGTCTGCCAAAGTTCTGAGCCTTAACTCTTCTCTCTTCCTGTTAAAAGAAAAAAAGAGACTGAAAGGTAATTTTAAAGGATTAAAATTTTAATAATGTGATTCAAAATATTTTTCATGCTCCTATACCAAATCACTTCTCAGATCACCAATGGTAAACACCCATATTTTGGGAAACACTCAGTAGTGTTTGTCTGCATGAAACTACCTGGTGGACCCCAGATAAGCTGCATGTTGTTTCATTTACTGATGTATGAAAGAATTACAATTATAACTCAGATGTTATCTTTATGAAGCAGAATGATTTCATCAGACTGTCGTTAAAACAAAATTCTTACTCTAGTTACTAACCGATATATCTTTTTGCATATGAAAATAATGAATTTAATTATTTGTTAAATAACTACACCTATATAGGGTAAAATATGGAAATTTGCTTGTATGTTGGCATTTGCAATTATACCAATATATATTTAGACCATATTTTCATTTTATCAGCTCCTCCTCTCTCAAGGAAGTCCATAAATGGTCAGTGGGATATAAACGGAAAACATCCAAATCTGAGTTTTCATCACCGCTCAGAAATATTATGGACCCCCAATAGGTAATAGAGATAAGAAAAATCTCAGCATTTATTATTTCTAATTTCCTCCTAGAGGTTTCCCTACTTACTCTTTTGTCCAGACATCATGCCATCCACATTTAAAACCCAGATAAAGGAATGAGAAATCCTTGCTATGCTGAAGATATGAAAGTGGAGAGTTATGATGAGAGCTATTTTCTTCTCCACTCCCAACTGACCCCACTATTAGACTGTTTTCAAAGAGAGAGCCCTGTATTTTTCTTTAAAAGTCAGTTACCAACATCAAATATTTCACTGAGCAAAAAAGCCACTGTGCATTTTGGGTTTGTCACTGATTATCTAATCTTAAAAATACTTTTAAAAAAATCTGTTTTCTCACTTGACTCGCAAATAGTCTGAACCCACATATAAGAAGAATCACAACAGTCAAGCAAGTTATATATAATGTTCTAGGCAAATTCATTGACTCATATTTCAATGGAATTGTTATTTCCATAATGGCAAACCCCTAGAAATTTATATTTGGATCTTCATAATCTTACATAAGTGATCAACCTACTCTATTCCCTTCTTACTCATCCTTTTTTCTTTTTTTTTTTTTCACTCTTATAAGACCAAAACCTTTTAGGAAACCTTAGTATTCCTGGCAGGTGAAACTACAGAACATCTATCCAGATGTCTTCATACCAGTATTACAGAAACTACATTCATCAAACTAATTGATTAGAGATGGCAAATATCTTAGCTGGTTCTTGGTATATTCTTTCAAACAATGCAAGAATGATACATCCCCCAACTCTTTACACACTTATAGATTGACATTTATCATAATTATGTTCCATTTACTTGATTACGAAAATGCATTCCCAGCCTCTCATAATTGCAGTAACGGTGGTGAAGATAGTTTGATACTGCAGTTACATCATAACCCAACTTTCTTTCCTTCCCTTCTCCCTGCCCCCAGCACTCTTCTTTCTCTCTCTCCCTATTTCCTTCCTTTAAAATATGTTCATTGAGTGCCTGCTATGTATGACGTGCTGTTGTACAAGGATTTGGGAACTAATGGTAGGAGATGGTGGTTAATGATGAATGTTCTTGAGTTGAAACATCTGGAGTTGAAGCTGAGCTCCATCCTTCAGTAGCTATGGTTCTCAAAGAGAATGGAATACATTCTTACTGTACACCTAACCTCTGAGCATTTATATACAGACACGGAAAGTGAATTTTCTTCTGACAATTTTTGGGTGGATTAAATAAGGACATTCAGGAAAGTCATCTAGCACAGGACCAGGGCCTATAATATACAGCCATCACTAAATGGTAGCTGTTTTGCTAGTTATCGTTATTATGGAGTCCCTTCCCTCAAGTTCAAAGTTAGAGAAGTTGGGCTTCCCTGGTGGCGCAGTGATTGAGCGTCCGCCTGCCGATGCAGGGGACACGGGTTCGTGCCCCGGTCTGGGAAGATCCCACATGCCGCGGAGCGGCTGGGCCCGTGAGCCATGGCCGCTGAGCCTGCGCGTCCGGAGCCTGTGCTCCGCAATGGGAGAGGCCACGACAGTTAGAGGCCCGCGTACCGCAAAAACAAAACAAAACAAAACAAAGTTAGAGAAGTTAGAAAATAATGCAGTTTCATTATGAGGAGCTAAACCTCATAGTCGGAGGAAGTGGGGGGGGGGCACATAAAAAATGCAAGGAAGACAGCTTTGAGGGGGACAAGGATGCTTTCCTGGGAGGTGACATCTGAGTATAATCCAGTCTTTCACGATTGGTTGGGGGTGTCGGTCCAGATGGCTAGAGGACAGGAGTGGGGCTGGACAGCATGCTCTGGGCTGATGTGAAGCAGCTGCACCTTCCTAAGAGCTGACTGTCATCTAGGTTGGCTGGAGTGTAGAGTACAAAGGGAAGAGACATGATCTTAAATAGGTGTTCAAAGATGGATTAGGTAATGCCTTACATGTTTTGCTAAGGAGTTTGAGGAGTGTTGAAAACGTTTAGGTAGGGGAGTTACATGCCAGGTATTTTTCCCTTTAAAAAGGTCATTCCTGGTACAATTTGGAAAATAGATTGTGGGTGGGGAGAGAAGCAAGAATGAAGGCAGAGAAAAATCAAATGACATCAACAGATACTGAAGGGCTGGAATAGGAGGAATTGGTGATTGAGTGTATATAAAAAGAGCAGTTATCCATTTTCCTGGCTTGGGTTAATACACAGGACGAGGATCAGATCTGGGGAGGAAGATAATGATTTTTTAAAATTATTGTTACACTTGTGTTTAAGGAAAAATGTGGCAAACCCTATGGTCTCAGCACCTAAAACTTAACACCACTATTCTATGACATTCTCATCAAATTTCTCTAACATAACAGAAATAGGACATTTCAGGTAAAGTTCAGTCCCCTCTGTTCCCATCCCCAGAGTTTTTCTTCTCCTTCCCTCTTCAAAGGCTATCACAATCATAGATTTGGTGAATATCTTTCCATGCAACGTTTTCATATATATAACACATACATACCACATCCATGCATACATGCACATATAGGTTATATATATAATCTATAATATTGCTTTAAAATAATTTTAGATTTATGCTACCAGTGTCACACTACAGCTTGCTTTTATCGTTTATCATTGTTTTTTGAGATTTATGTATAGATATGTCTAAGGCATTCATTCTAAATGATCTATTACATCCTGTTATATGAATAAAGATTTCTGTGTTTTTACTTTACCTATTTGAATATTAAACACTTTTTTCTAACAGGTAACCATTAAAATGTTTAACAATGCCCAAGAGTATTGCTAACCTTTCCCCAAATTATATAAGGATTGTAGATGATCTTTCTCTCTGTTCCATGTTAATGTTGTCTGGCATTTTAGCTCAATCTTGTTTTTAAGTCACAGAGTCATTATTATTGTTGTTAGATTGTCAGATTTTACTTGTATTTACAAATATGTTTACCAGTTTCTTTGCTCAGTATTGTTTCTTAAATCTTATTTCTACCTTCAGGGTTCACTCCGTCTTGATGAAGTATTTCCTCTATTCATTTTTATTTAATTCATTCTCCGATACAGGTTTTTTATATTTTTAACCTCTCTGTAATTAGGATGCACTTTACAATGAGGGCATATCATAGTTTAATTAACAACATTTTCATTTTATTGGTGCATCTTACAATTGATGACACCTTAAATCCAGTGTAATATGGTAGTTCATTTAGTGAGAGTCTATGAGCAGAATAACTCTCAGACTTTGTATGTCTAAAAGTATCATTATTTCACCTTCACTCATTAATTCTGATCATGGAAGTTTAATTTGACAGTCATTTTCCCCTAGTACTTTGAAAACACTATTCCATTTGTTTCTGGCGTCTATTGATGCTGTCAGTTTCATTTCTTTGTAAGTAATTTATCTCTTCTTTCTCATAGCATTTAAGATTGTTAAGACATATATGAATCTGATTTCTCCATAAGCCTTCTTTATTTCTGAATCCTGGAGACTGTCCTGAGAAAGTGACAGATAAAAACTGAATATTTCTAAAGTACAACAGTTCTGAAAATGACTATATCAAAGGTGTGGCTCTGGTAATGGATGGCTGAACTGCTTGGTGATGGACGGATTTCAACCTGAGGAGGTTAACAAAAAAGAAAAACTGGTGTATCAGTTCCCAAGTCTAGATGAACCCAGAAATTATCCAGACTATGACAGGAGTTGTGATAAAGACAAATGCAGAAATAGAGAGGTTGAAATATTAAATACATGAAAAGTCTGAGAAGTTGGTAAAATCAGAGAGAAAAGGCGGAGGAAGAAAAAGGTGATATAACTTTACGATATGAGCTTCTAAGATTCAGGTTTTCTCCTATGGATGAAGGAGTAATGGCCTCAGGCAGCATGGAGATGAATTAAACAGTCTGACCCATTCACTGATCTAAAAATTATATGGAAAAGATTCCTTAGTTTAGACACTTATCAGGATTTTCTAATCCCAAATCTAACATTTTTGTCTTTCTGCAAAGTGAAAGCTTCAGTGGACAAACTGAAGCACTAACTATTCCTGATATTTTCTATGATCTTAATTTAGCTTTAAAACTGATATGATTACAGCAGTTATTTTTAGTTAGAAAGGTTGTATTGGAATAAAGAATTCAAGATATTTCACATTTCATAAAAGTTGCATTTTTTTATTTTTATGAAATACATATTTTTATGTTACTGTTTTGGTTTAGGTTAGCCCACTTAAAGGAAATATCACTTTAATGATCTACTTTGAGGTGGTTATCCACATAGAATATTTCAATTTATTTACTGTTTTATATACTGTTTTGGGTGCATTTGCATTAATAACAAGGATCTGTGTTATAGCAAGAGACAAGGCAAATGGAACTTATAAATACTATTACATTTCTACATTGTCTTTTTCTTTATTTTTTTTAAATTTATTTTATTTTTGGCTGTGTTGGGTCTTCGTTTCTGTGCGAGGGCTTTCTCTAGTTGCGGCAAGCGGGGGCCACTCTTCATCGCGGTGCGCGGGCCTCTCACTGTCGTGGCCTCTCTTGTTGCGGAGCACAGGCTCCAGACGCGCAGGCTCAGTAGTTGTGGCTCACAGGCCCAGTTACTCCGCAGCATGTGGGATCTTCCCAGACCAGGGCTTGAACCCGTGTCCCCTGCATTAGCAGGCAGATTCTCAACCACTGTGCCACCAGGGAAGCCCTCTACATTGTCTTTTACTTTGGGCTCTCAAAGAGTTTATGTCTACTCAAATATGGGAAAAATATTACCTTTTAAATAGAGGACTCTCTGGACTAAAGAGAAGACTCTACCCATGACTGCATCTGTTCCTAAATCAGTGGTAACTGGCAAGAGTACAAGCTGGTAGTCTATGGATGCATTTTCTAGTGGGTATATTCCATTTCTTACTGGTGACACAAATTCTGTTTAAGCATTATTTTCCAGAATAAATCACTTTCACTTACTTTGGGACTCTGTTGAAGCATGTACTCCAACTCCTTGGTGATCTCAACACAAAGATTACATGGGTCCCTTACTCCACACCTGGCCACTCAATTTGATTCTCAGGTTCCAAAGCATCTACAAATTTTAGTTGCATCCAAAGTGTTATCAGTGGTACATTCATCAGGCTTGACCTTTATATATGCTTAAACCAACTGTAACTTATTCCCTGAATTAATATTAAACTAAGAGTATCCAAAAGGTGTTAAATATCTATCCAAACTCTCAAACATTTTTTGTTTCATAGATCACTCTCCCTTCTCTGCTAACAGTTATATTCAGTCATAAAGGCACATCACTTTAGTTTTTGTCCGTTATAATCATATCTTCTCTTGAAAATGTATTCTATACATTTTTTTTTTTTTTTTTTTTGTTTGCGGTACGCGGGCCTCTCACTGTTGTGGCCTCTCCCGTTGCGGAGCACAGGCTCCGGACGTGCAGGCGGCATGTGGGATCTTCCCAGACCGGGGCACGAACCCGTGTCCCCTGCATCGGCAGGCGGACTCTCAACCACTGCGCCACCAGGGAAGCCCGCTCTATACAAATTTGTAATCTTCTACCCAGTATCAGTTAAAAAGATTTCTGCAATTAATTTTCCGTTGTAATCATATATACTATATGTCCTTTTACTAGCATCTTTGACCTTATTTCTTTATACACATTGGATAAACATTCCAAGTTTCCAGTCAAAAATAAGCACAGACAAAGCAAATGCAATGTAGATTTAAGAAAAGTTGATGGAAGAGACCACATGACTGCACATGAAAGCCAAAGCTATTTGCTGGAATTGGGTGGAGCTGGGTATTTTTATTCTGTATCATAGTTGAGAAGTTTGACTATCTTTACAGTTTTCGATGGAAGCTTCATCAAACCAAAACTAATACACAGACATATATTTCAACATGTTCTGATTATATAATACAATTAGATGGTGCAAGGAAGGTATATGTCAATTCTCTCACTGACTTACTGATGTTGTGTTGCAAGCATTAGTGATTGTGTGTGTGTGTGTGTGGGGGGGTTATGTGTGTATGAACTTGTCTGCTAGCAATTACCCTTAACTCTAAAAATTTATAGACACGGTTGCTCAAAATGACAAGAATAATACATTTTTGTTGTAGAAGACTTGCAAATACAAAACCCAAGCAAACAGAAATATAATCCTAATACCTTGGGATAAATATTGTTAAAATATTGGTGTATAAATTTGGCAATAGGAATGACCTTTTCAAACTGTTTTCCAGTATTTTATTCCTTTTAATAATAGTCTTGGGTATTTTCTTCCACCATTAACTTTTCTCCTAAAGCATGTTTCATGACATACTTTGTATACTGTATATGATGGATCATGTGTTTTCTTGTTTTGCCCTCTATCAAGATGTTCTGGTACCACTCGGTACAGTTGAAGATTCCAAGTAAGATAGGTTATACAGAACTCTGTGTCTAGTTTCCCTTTATATAATTCCCATACTACTAACACAAAATATTAAATATTGTTCAAACACTTTTTCGTGACTATGTCACTCTTCCCCTTTTTTATTGATATAATTGACATACATTATATTAGTTTCAGATATACAACATACTGATTTAATATTTTTATCTATTGTAAAATGACCATCAAAATAAGTCTAGTTGGGGCTTCCCTGGTGGCCCAGTGGTTGAGAGTCCGCCTGCTGATGCAGGGGACGCGGGTTCGTGCCCCGGTCCAGGAAGATCCCACATGCCGCGGAGCGGCTGGGCCGTGAGCCATGGCCACTGAGCCTGTGCGTCCGGAGCCTGTGCTCTGCATCGGGAGAGGCCACAACAGTGAGAGGTCCCTGTACCACAAAAAAAAAAAATAATAATAACATAAAATAAGTAAACATCCATCACCATACAGTTAAAATTTTTTTTCTTGTGATAAGAACTTTTAAGATCTACTCTCTTTACAACTTTCACATATACATTATTATTAACTATAGTCACCATGCTGTACATTACATCCCTGTGACTTATTTATTTTATAATTGGAAGTTTGTAACTTTTGACCATCTTCACCCATTTTGCCCATTCCTCACCCCCTGCCTCTTGGCAATAACCAATCTGTATTCTGTGTCTCTGAGTTTTTGTTTGTTTGTTTGGTTGGTTTTAGATTCCACATGTAAGTGAGATCATACAGTATTGGTCTTTCTCTGTCTGACTGTTTCACTTAGCATAATGCCATCAAGGTCTATCCATGTTGTCTCAAAGGGCAAGATTATTCTCTTTTCTAGTACAATGATGAAATAAAATCCTAAACTTTCTTTTTCAAAGAATATGTGTCTTTTTATTATCTTTGCAAACTTCATATTAGTGTTGGAAAAATTAAATGACTCTAAGACATTTTAAGGTCAAAACACACTGCTATATTTAAAATAGATAACCAACAAGGACCTACTGTATAGTACAGGGAACTCTGCTCAATACTCTGTAACAACCTAAATGGGAAGATAATTTGAAAAAGAATAGATACATGTATATGTATAACTGAATCACTTTGCTGTACACCTAAAACTAACACAACATTGTTAATCAACTATACTCCAATTTAAAATTTAAAAAATCAATCTTAAATAGTTAAGTCTTTTAGTGGGAGTTTGAAATTCATTTCTTTCAATAAATTTTAAGTATTTTGTCAAAATTACTAAACATACCACTATAATTAGTTACAGTGTAATGGTTTTTGAAATCTCCCCATCTCTCTCTCTTTTTTTTTTTTTCTGGTAAGGGAGACTTCCATGATAGCAAAATATCATGAAAGACTTGTGTGGCAGCCAAGGATGCGCACTGCTCAGGATCTCCCTTCAGAGAGAACCTGCTGTGAGGAGTTACCTGACAGAGTCCAGCTGCCAAATATTTAGGATTCACCTCAGCATTCATGCTGAGGTTGTGTTCTAGCTAAACTTCTATCAGTTATGGACAGAACACTGTAGGGAAACTAGACTTCAGCCTTGCTTGCCCAGTGCAGCCCCCTACTAGTAGTCACTTTTTTTTTTTTGCTCTGGGGCTACCCTCGGGCCTACCTAAGACTTTGCAAGAGCTGCACAGCCATCTGGGGCTCTTTTAACTCAGGCCTCTTCTTTCTCCCCTCTTTTCCTTCTTAGGTGTCATACCTGCATTACAGTCTGAAAGTCTTCTGTGCCTTCCTGCTTACTCTTCTCCCCTTTATCTTTCACAGGCATTTCCCCCAATAAATCACTTGAACTTCTTATCCTGTCTTCATATCTGCTTCTAGAGCACTCACACTGATACAGTTATATGTACCTACTTAGTTCATACTTACAGTAGCCTATTTGTTGAGGTGTGTTGTCAATACTATTTCATACATTGCATTTGCTGTTTTGCATTCAATCAAAAACAACTCTCTGAGTACATTAAGAAAATATTTAGAATAAATTAGCATGATCCAAAGAATGACAAAAATTAACATTATCTCATCAATAAAGCCCACCCCAACAGTCAGTGAGAAATTTCCTTCAATGCTAAAAAAAAAAGTTTCAAGCAGATGTTCTGTGTATTGGAACTTAAAAACTACCAAGATCAGCCTACAGGATAATGAACAGGAAACATGATCCAGACCTGAGGGCTCAGCATCAAGAATTCTCTGGTTACCACCCCAGTTGCCAAACTCTGAGAAGAGACATTAGGAAATCCCATTCACTGTATTCTCAAAATACTAACAATTCCAAAGGTTTTGTGGTCAAGGAACTCCCACTTCCTGTTGACAGTCTGAGGAGGCTGCAAGGGTTTGGCAGCATCAAATGAGCTCTGCATGTAGACAAATTACCACCATTATGGTTCTTCGGGAGGATAGAAATATACTTCAGATGCCTCCCCATTAAGATAGATTTTAAACTACACAGAGTCCATCAGGAATAGTTTTACTTATAAAAAAGAAATGCATTTTACTCATTACAGTTAAAGAAGAGAGTTTCTATATACAATAAACTGAGACAAGGAGTAAGAAGCAGCAGCAAAAACATATGGACTCTGCACAGTAACTCTTACTTTAAGACGAAGGATAAACCAAGAGATACTAAGCTGAGACAACGCTTCAAAAATCTATTTTCAAACCAGTGGTGGAGCAGCAGCAAACACACTATCTGGAAAACAAAGGGTAAGCTAGTTTCCACCTGGGATTTTCCTTTTCATTTTATCCAAACCTAAATAAGCTCTGTTAGTTACCTGCCACATTCACGTCAGTGTTGCTTAGATGTTGATCCCTGTTTGTCACAGAAACTAAAGAGAAGCTCATAACTGAAGCAACCTTGATTCTCCTGTTATCAAGCTATGGCCTTGTTCCTTCATTGTCCATATGTCCCTCCTGATTGTACCACCGCCTCCAAGAATTTTCCCACAGACTGGTTTAGGAGAGTCTGGGATGCATACTCTCCAACTGTGTCTCCATGGACCACACACATTCTCTACAGTAACAATTAACATGTTCCAAATAATTATTATGATCTGTCTCCAGAAACAGTGATATCCTTAAAGGACAGGAATCTGTATTCTACTCATTGTTGGGTCTCCAATGCCTTGCCTAGTTTCTGGTTAGCACTTGATAAATGTTTGTTGCAATTAGAATCACCAGGTACTCACTCTTGAACCAGATGGTCGAGATAATGAGCTCTGTTTTTAGAAAATTTATTTCCAGCAAATAAATGTAGTCTATTTAAGTAAATTGTATTACAGTTATGTTTTGAGATTCTCTTTCCAGTGGTAAGATCTGCCTTTTGACCCTGTGTATTAACTCACTTATTGACTGTTAGAGTGGCAGCTGTGCTGGTACATCAGGGAAGGTGCCCCTGTGGGTACCTCACTGTAAGTTAAATGGCAGAGTTCTGAACGTATGTGAGCTCATGACCATGTGGGTGGCACATACTTAACACCAAATAAATGCAGACTAATGTATTGAAAAATAAGCTTTGGGAAAGAGTGATTCAGTATCTACTGTTCACCTTTCTTATAATCTCAAAGTAGACTCAATCTTTCTTTCATCCTGAAATTTCTTGAGGAAAAATATAATCATATTTCAAATTTAAAGTTACATTACCTTATATAAGTAATCAGCTTTTTAAAAGTTTTTTTTATTTAAATGTGGGCAACATCAATGAGGTCCCCAGTGTAGATCCAGGAGCCCTCAGATGTCTGTAAAAGTAACTTACTTTCAAAGTTTTGCCCTCTGGCACTTTAAATGTTTCAAGTTGAGAAGCCATGAGAAAGCTCCTTCTTTTATTGATTATATTAAGATTGTATAGCTGTCCTCATGGAACAGAAAAACCTTCCTTTAAATGTAGTTGTCAAGAAGTTGGTGCCTAAGTAAGATATTCACTTTCTTGGTAGAATACCATTTTTTGCTAAGTTACAAATCCATTTAAGTAGAAATGCTATTTTAAATATTCAAATTTATTGAATTAAAAAAAATTTTGTGTAAAATTATCACATGGAAATAACAGCATTAATAACCACAATTATGCTCTACATATTTTATAATTTATAATATGTTTATATTTATATGTATATATGTTTATAAATTTATATTTTATAATCCTCATGACATATCTATGAGGTAAATATTATTATCTCTGTTTTAGGGTTGTAAAAGTGAGAGTAAGACATTTAAGTAACTTTAACAGGTAGTAAATAGCTAAATTGGGATTTAAATCCGGAATTTTGCAAATCCAGACCCATCAACCCTTTACCTAGTAACTTGTGGTGTCATGTGGAATATGTGGACTCTGAACAGAGGAGTCTGAATTTGGATCAATAACTGAACATTGATTATGTATGTATTTCAAAGTACCTTTCACTGTTCAAAGATAATTTTTTTTTTTTTTTTTTTTGCGGTACGCGGGCCTCTCACTGTTGTGGCCTCTCCCGTTGCGGAGCACAGGCTCCGGACGCGCAGGCTCAGCGGCCATGGCTCACGGGCCCAGCCGCTCCGCGGCACGTGGGATCTTCCCGGACCGAGGCACGAACCCGTGTCCCCTGCATCGGCAGGCGGACTCTCAACCACTGCGCTACCAGGGAAGCCCCCAAAGATAGATTTTTAAAAAATAAAACCAACTTAATATAATCTACAGTTACTGTTATATTTAGAATGAAATGCAGATTATAAATGATAAACTGAAACTGTGTTCATTTCTTTTGTGTTCAGTAAATTTTTATCAACTGTGTTTGATAGTGTTCTTGAAACCTTGTGGCAACTCTAGTTGATCTGAACTGTATAATATGAAAACCTTTCATGACAAAATAAAAAGCAAGAGAGTGCAAAGCACATGCTGCAAAGGAAATAAGGTCTTTTAGGAGAATGGTCAAAAAATGAAGAATTGACCCCCAAATAAAGAAAGTTAAAAAAAAAACAAAACCTGATCAATAATGCAAGTGATAGATGAAAACAATTAAAATGTATTACTCTCATGGTAGTAAGAGTGAATTAGTTAAACATTAAAATTATGTGTCCTCTATAATAAAAGAGTTTTTAAAACATTGTTACTTGCAATGGTTTATGTATTTTAAATTTTTAAATTATTAATTAGTTAAGCAATGCAGGACTTGATTTCAGCTTCAGTCCAATCTGGAAGTGTTTTGTTTTTTTTCTTCCTGCCTAAAAAGGTGTGGTTATCAAATATTCTTCATCACTGCAATTTATGTGGAACCCAGAGATGTCTGAACAAGTCTCAGAGGGTTTATCTACAGCACACAGAGAGGAAAACAACATGATTTCCCATCATAGAAGGCAGCAGCTAGCACACTGCAGGGTGTTATAGATGGAAGAAAAATCTCCTCAGCGACATACTTGATAAAAATTATGTATTGAAAGTAACCTTTGAATAGTTGCAAAAACAGATACTCAACATATTCTGTAACTAGAGTGTGGGCTCTGAGACAAGCCAGATCCATCACTGCTGGCCTGGGACAGAAGCTGTGTGCAGCAGACAGAAGAGCATGAGCATCACTCACACTCCTCCTATACCTTTATAACTTCCCATTTCATGAGGAGTAATAAACACAGTTTGCCAGTTACTGCTGGAGATGGGTATCTAGACACAGTGGGTTTCCTCCACTCTGAAAGTTTATGTTGTGAGTTTGATGCCCAGAGAGTCTTGGTGGTGTCTTCTTTAAAACTGAAGGGACGGGCTTCCCTGGTGGCGCAGTGGTTGAGAGTCCGCCTGCCGATTCAGGGGACACGGGTTCGTGCCCCGGAGCACGTGGGCCCGTGAGCCATGGCCGCTGAGCCTGCACGTCCGGAGCCTGTGCTCCGCAACGGGAGAGGCCACAACAGTGAGAGGCCCGTGTACCGCAAAAACAAACAAACAAAAAAACTGAAGGGACCTGTCAAATATGTGCAATAAAAGCTTAAATAAATACATAAGGCATTATTAAGTCACACATTTCTTATCTATAAAAACTTCTGCTCTTTCTTATTGTTAGTTTGTTTTAGAGACTTCATCCGAATGGGAAGAAATTGAGCTGAATGCGTTTACATAGCATGAGAATCTATTTAAGGAGAGAGGAGAGGCAAACATGAAACTGAAATTTTCATAACAAAGAAAAAGATAAAAGAAAATAGTTACCCTTTGTTTAGTCTCTGTTAGAGAACAAATACTCATAATTAAACTCTAACTGGAATCAAAATGTAGTTTGGGATAAACAACCTAAATGGCCTCCAAGATAAATTACAGTACTCATTTCCCTATTGTTGGGTTTGTTCTCTCCAGCTTCACCAGGAAACAGAACTGTGGGGATTCTGTACTTGTGTGTCACCACCAAGAGGTTCTCTCATGCCAGCAAGCTTAGCAACTTGTTTGAGTGTGACCACTTGCTCACCATCTGGAACTGCTTCATATTCTCTTTATGGGAGGGGCAGTGGGGGGAAAGAGAGAGAGAGAGAGAGAGAGAGAGAGAGAGGGAGGGAGGGAGAGAGAGAGAGGGAGAGAGGGAGAGAGGGAGGGAGAGGGAGAGGGAGAGGGAGAGGGAGGGAGGGAGGGAAGGAAAGAAGGAAGGAAGAGAGAAGGAATGAGAAGAAAGAAAGGGTAACGTCACTGGATTGCCTTTTTATTTGTAGAGGTTTCTGTGTGCTTATCCAACCCAGTCATCCATGCCACCTGGAGGCACCCAGCAGCCACAATTCGTCTGACACTGGGCTGGACCACAGAATTACTCCCTAGAAGTATGTTCATTTCCAATCCCATGTCATTACTGCAGATTGCCAAGAGAGAAATGTAGTTTTATATTTTACACATTCAGTTTTCAGTCTTTTGCAGGTTTTAACCTATATTCCTCAATTTGCTGTGATCTTTATGAAGCTATGTTTGATTTATGAGGAAAATTGACTAAGTGGATTTTTTCAAAAGAAGAAACAGCTTACATGATATGTGCTTTGGCTCATACTTTGCCATGGGTAGGGGATAGGGAGTGGAGGGCAGGGTGGAATGGGATGAGGGGTACAGTGTGTTGTTAGTCTTAAAGAGACTAAGCTCCATTCTAATCAGGACACGTCTTTCACCAAAATGTTTGTCCACACTAGTCATTTCTTGTAACAAAGCAAAATGCGGAAAGTGATAGAAAAGGCTCTTTGGTTAAAGCCTCATCTGTTTAAAATTTGTGAGAAAACATATGTGTTCATGAATTTATAAATTTCAAAAGCTTTAGTACTTGCTTAACATGTTGATTTATAACTAGCATTGGATAATTTAATACAGAAAATCTTATAGATGATACTGTGCTTATAGCCTAAATAAACCCCCAGATATTATGTTTGAAAATAATTCACCTTAACTCTTACAGCCAATTTTATGATTGTTTCACAGAAAAGGAGAGAACTTCTTCCTTCTTAGCTCCCTTGAGTAGGGGTCAGTAATTAAGACACGTGTGCCAAACAAGACACGAGAGCTTATTTTCATTGGTATGCATGCTACTAATAGCCTTCTCTTGAGAGAATAATCACCAGCTGCCTTCTACAACATGTGAGAATGTGTGGGTGGAATAACCATTTCCGCACTTATCTTCTGCCTAGTCTCAGTATCACTCTACCCCACTGGGCTCCCCAGAAGCACAGGTGCTACCAGCGAGGCACACCACTTGTTTAAGGAATGGTCAACCCCAGCTGGGCCCATAGTCTAGTACTTGGTCCATCCTCAGAATATGGGAGAAAGAAAAACAAAACCAGTATTTGTGGAGCACCTTATACCTGTGAGACAGTCTTTATAATCTTCAGAGAGGTTAAAGAACTTTCCCAGTCATAACTGGTTTGAACCAATGACCTCTGACTCCAAGGCCTATCATAATTCCACTATGTTTGGTTCCATGTCTTCCTAAAGAAGACAGTTCTTTTGAAGAGATCTCTTAAACTGTTGCCCTCAGGAACCACTGTTCCAAGGGTTATTAATTTGTCACAAAGAGCATATTTTGTGATGAGCTGTTTGGAGATCTATGTGTTAACAATCACCTTCTCACATAGGACTTCTTGGAGCCTTCATATATTGATGTGCATTGTGAATCTTCTAGAGGGAGATCAGAATTTACGTGCTTCTAAAATTTATGTCCTCAAACAGTACATCTGTTAATATCTCCTCGAATCAGTGTTCCACAGAACAATATGTGCAAAATACTTTGAAATATCTAGGAAGTACATTCTAAGAGAACAGCTTCATATACTTGGATAATAATTATAAATGATATTAGAATAATCAGTCATGAGATGATAAATATAAAATGAAGAATCTACGCCCTGCCTTGTGCAGCGGCTACTGGCCACTGGTTGGCAGGACCAGGTCACGAGGTGGCTGACTGTGGAACCCCAGGAGGCCCCAGGGCTAGTACTGGCTCACTGGTGGGCAGAGTCAGGGTCCAGAAAACTCCAGGGGCTATTGCCTACCCACTGGTGGGTGAAGCCAGACCCTGGATTTAGTGCTGGCCAACTGATGGGCAGAGCTGGGTCCTGGAGTCTGATTACAGAATCCAGGGGTCCCAGAACTGGTGTTGGATCACTGGTGACCGGGGGACGGCTCCTGACACCGTTGGGTATAGGATTGGGCATTTCCAAAGCTTGTATTGGCCTGCTAATTGGCAGGGCCAGGGCCCAACTGGTTCGGGGCTGGGCCTGACCTGTTGGTGGGCAAGCTGGGTCTGCAGGCTGCAGGATTGTGGTTTTCTTGCCTCTGTTGTCTGCTTCCTGGAGGGCAGGGCCAGGGTCCAGGGGATTCTGGGGACTGGTGCCTGCCTGCTGTGTCTAGAAGTGGCTGTAGGCTCAGGGGTTCTTCAGGCAGCCAGCTAATGGATGGGGCTATGTCCCTGCCCAGTTAGTTGCTAGGCCTAAGGTGTCCCAGCACTGGCGCCTACAGGCTGTTGAGCCAGGGCAGGGCCAGGTCCTGGGGCTAATAAGCTACAAGGAGGATTCTACAATGATGCTTGCCAGCATTAACATCCACATAGTAGAAGGAGCTTTTAAGAATGGCTGCCACCAGTATCTGTATCTCCAGGGTGAGCTGCAGTTGCCTCCTGCCTCTATGGGAGGCTCTCCAAGACCAGCAATTAGGTCTGACCCAGGCCCCTATCAAATTACTCCTCCTGCCCTGGGTCCTGGAGTGTGTGAGATTTTGTGTGCATCCTTTAGGAGTGGAGTCTCTCTTTCCCACAGCCCTCAGGGACTTCTGAAAGTAAGTCCCTCTGGCCTTCAAAGCCTAGCGATCTGGAGGCTTGTTTTCCTGGTGCAGACTTCCAGTCTGGGGAGCTCATCATGGGGCTCAGAACTCTCACTTCTTTGGAACAACCTCTGCGATGTAATTATTCTCCAGTTTGTGGGTTGCCCACCTGGGGGTATGGGACTTGATTATATCACGAGTCCGCTGCTTCTACCCATTTCATTGCGATTCCTTCTTTATGTCTTTAGTTATAGAAGATCTTTTCTGGTAGATTCTGTTCTTTTTTATCATTGGCAGTTCTGCCAATAGTTGTGATTTTGGTGTGCCTATGAGCTCAGGGTCTTTCTACTCTGCCATCTTGTGCTCTTCTGTTTCCCATGCGCCATTCTTAAGAAAGTATCAGAAGACACTCTACCAAATTGAAATAATAAGCTGAGAAAGAGGAAATCAGGAATGCTAAGTGAACTAAGTCAGACAGAGAAAGATAAATGCTGTATGATCTCACATATACGTAGAATCTAAAAAATAAAACTAGTGAATATAACAAAAAAGAAACAGAGTCACAGATATAGAGAACAAATTATTGGTTAATAGTAGGGGGAGCTAAGGAGGGAAGGACAGATAGGAGTAGGGGATTAAGAGATACAAACTATTATGTATAAAATTTAAAAACTACAAGTATAAAAAAACTACAAGGATGTATTCTATAACACAGGAAATATAGCCAATATTTTGTAGTAAATATTAATGGAATATAACCTTTAAAAATTATGAATCACTATGTTGCAGACCTATAACCTAGATAATATTGTACATCAACTAAACTTCAATAAAAATAAATAAATATTTAAAAATCAGACACAAATTTAAAAAAATATTATTTATCTATGCAATATAAAGCTTATTAATTGATTTTGAGCTGATCTATTTGATATTTGGATATGACATCTTTAGATTATTTTCTTCACAGAATTTGAATTGGCGAAATGTTCTCATGGCAACAAAACCCATCACAATCCCAGAGAGTGCATATTTAAGGACTAAAGAATGCTTTGTGTGAATACTGCTCTACTAACTGACAACTTAATTTATTGTTATTATTAAAAGAGAATTTATTATTAAGAGAATTTTCAGTGCCTACGATGGGCCACACATGATAGTAAATACAGAGAAGAACTTAGTGTGGCCTTCAAGGGCCTCACTGCCTAAAAGGAGAAATGGGCTTTTTAACAAAAAGTGTTAACAAGCATTTTTTTTGAGAAAGTGTCCGTCTTTACACCCAAACTAGCCCCATCCCCTGCCTGTATCACACAGCCAATTAAATGACAACAGTATTAGTCTAGTCTACTAAGGATTAAATAGAATTCAAAATTTGTTTTTTGAGTTTGAGGGTGGAAGTTTTCCCCATTTCCAGTGTTCTTGGTCATTAACTTTTTTTTTTAACATCTTTATTGAAGTATAATTGCTTTACAATGGTGTGTTAGTTTCTGCTGTATAATAAAGTGAATTAGCTATACATATACATATATCACCATATCTCCTCCTTCTTGTGTCTCCCTCTCACCCTCCATATCCCACCCCTCCAGGTGGTCACAAAGCACTAAGCTGATCTCCCTGTGCTATGCAGCTGCTTCCCACTAGCTATCTATTTTACATTTGGTAGTGTATATATGTACATGCCACCCTCTTACTTCGTCCCAGCTTGCCCTTTCCCATCCCCATGTCCTCAAGTCTTCTCTGCGTCTACATCGTTATTCCTGTCCTGTGCCTAGGTTCTTTAGAACCTTTTTTTTTTTTAAATTCCATATATATGTGTTAGCATATGGTATTTGTTTTTCTCTTTCTGACTTACTACATTCTGTATGACAGTCTCTACGTCCATCCACCTCACTACAAATAACTCAATTTGTTTCTTTTTATGGCTGAATAATATTCCCTTATATATATGGGCCACAACTTCTTTATCCGTTCATCTGTTAATGGACACTTAGGTTGCTTCCATGTCCTGGCTATTGTAAATAGTGCTGCAGTGAACATTGTGGTACATGACACTTTTGAGTTATGGTTTTCCCACTACTATATGCCCAGTAGTGGAATTGCTGGGTCATATGGTAGTTCTATTTGTAGTTTTTAAGGAACCTCCATACTGTTCTCCATAGTGGTTGTATCAATTTACGTTCCCACCAGCAGTGCAAGAGGGTTCCCTTTTCTCCACACCCTCACCAGCATTTATTGTTCGTACATTTTTCGTGATGGCCATTCTGACCAGTGTGAGGTGATACCTCACTGAATTTTTGATTTGCATTTGTCTAATGATTAGTGATGTTGAGCATCCTTTCATGTGTTTGTTGGCAATCTGTATATCTTCTTTGGAGAAATGTCTATTTAGGTCTTCTGCCTATTTTTGGACTGGGTTGTTTCTTTATTGATATTGAGCTGCCTGAGCAGTTTGTATATTTTGGAGATTAATCCTTTGTCAGTAGCTTCATTTGCAGATATTTTCTCCCTATCAGAGGGTTGTCCTTTTGTCTTGTTTATGGTTTCCTTTGCTGTGCAAAAGCTTTTAAGTTTCATTAGGTCCCATTTGTTTATTTTGGTTTTAGTTTTCATTTCTCTACGAGGTGGGTCAAAAACGATCTTGCTGTGATTTATGTCAGAAGTGTTCTGCCTATGTTTTCCTCTAAGAGTTTGATAGTGTCTGGCCTTACATTTAGGTATTTAATCCATTTTGAGTTTATTTTTGTGTATGGTGTTAGGGAGTGTTCTAATTTCACTTTCTACATGTTGCTGTCCAGTTTTCCCAGCACCACTTATTGAAGAGGCTGTCTTTTCTCCATTGTATATTCTTGCTTTATAAAAGATAAGGTGACCATATGTCCATGGGTTTATCTTTGGGCTCTTGATCCTGTTCCATTGATCTATAGTTCTGTTTTTGTGCCAGTACCATACTGTCTTGATTACTGTAGCTTTGTAGTATAGTCTGAAGCCAGGGAGCCTGATTCCTCCAGCTCTGTTTTTCTTTCTCAAGATTGCTTTGACTATTCGGGATCTTTTGTGATTCCATACAAGTTTTGAAATTTTTTGTTCTTGTTTGGTGAAAAATGCCATTGGTAGTTTGATAGGGACTGACTTGAATCTGTACATTGCTTTGGGCAGTAGAGTCATTTTCACAATGTTGATTCTTCCAATCCAAGAACATGGTATATCTCTCCATCTATCTGTTTCATCTTTAATTTCTTTCATCATTCTCTTATAATTGTCTACATACAGGTCTTTTTTCTCCTTAGGTAGGTTTATTCCTAGATATTTTATTCTTTTTGTTGCAGTGGTAAATGGGAATGTTTCTTAATTTCTCTCAGATTTTTCATCATTAATGTATAGGAATGCCAGAGATTTCTGTGCATTAATTTTGTATCCTGCTACTCTATCAGATTCATTGATTAGCTCTAGTAGTTTTCTGGGAGCATCTTTAGGATTCTCTATGTATAGTATCATGTCATCTGCAAACAGTGACAGTTTTACTTCTTCTTTTCTGATTTGGATTCCTTTTATTTCTTTTTCTTCTCTGATTGCTGTGGCTAAAACTTCCAAAACTATGTTGAATAATAGTGGTGAGAGTGGGCAAACTAGTCTTGCTCCTGATCTTAGAGGAAATGGTTTCAGTTTTTCACCATTGAGAATGATGTTGGCTGTGGGTTTGTCATATATGGCCTGTATTATGTTGAGGAAAGTTCCCTCTATGCAGGGTTTTTATCATAAATGGGTGTTGAATTTTGTCAAAAGCTTTTTCTGCATCTATTGAGATGATCACATGGTTTTTCTCCTTCAATTTTTAAGATAGTTTATCACATTGATTGATTTGCATATATTGAAGAATCCTTGCATTCCTGGGATAAATCCCACTTGATCATGGTATATGATCCTTTTAAAGTGTTGTTACATTCTGTTTGCTAGAATTTTCTTGAGGATTTTTGCATCTATGTTCATCAGTGATATTGGCCTATAGTTTTCTTTCTTTGTGACATCTTTGTCTGGTTTTGGTGTCAGGGTGATGGTGGCCTCGTAGAATGAGTTTGGGAGTGTTCCTCCCTCTGCTATATTTTGGAAGAGTCTGAGAAGGATAGGTGTTAGCTCTTCGCTAAATGTTTGATAGAATTCGCCTGTGAAGCCATCTGGTCCTCGGCTTCTGTTTGTTGGAAGATTTTTAATCACAGTTTCAATTTCAGTGCTTGTGATTGGTCTCTTTATATTTTCTGTTTCTTCTTAGTTCTGTGTCAGAAGGTTGTGCTTTTCTAAGAATTTGTCCATTTCTTCCAGGTTGTCCATTTTTATTGGCATATTGTTGCTTGTAGTAATCTCTCATGATCCTTTATGTTTCTGCAGTGTCAGTTGTTACTTCTCCTTTTTCATTTCTGATTCTATTTTTTTTTTTAAACATCTTTATTGGAGTATAATTGCTTTACAATGGTGTGTTAGTTTCCGCTTTATAACAAAGTGAATCAGTTATACATATACTTACGTTCCCATATATCTTCCCTCTTGTATCTCTTCCCCCCACCCTCCCTATCCCACCCCTCTAGGTGGTCAAAAACCACCGAGCTGATCTCCCTGTGCTATGCAGCTGCTTCCCACTAGCTATCTATTTTATGTTTAGTAGTGTATATATGTCCACAGCACTCTCTCACTTTGTCCCACCTTCCCCTTCCCCTTCCCCATATCCTCAAGGCCATTCTCTAGTAGGTCTGTGTCTTTATTCCTGTCTTACCGCTAGGTTCTTCATGACCTTTTTTTCTTTTTTCTTAGTTTCCATATATATGTGTTAGCATATGGTATATGTTTTTCTCTTTCTGACTTACTTCACTCTGTATGACAGACTCGAGGTCCATCCACCTCGCCAAAAATAACTGAATTTCGTTTCTTTTTATGGCTGAGTAATATTCCATTGTATATATGTGCCACATCTTCTTTATCCATTCATCTGTTGATGAACACTTAGGTTGCTTCCATGTCCTGGCTATTGTAAATAGAGCAGCAATGAACATTTTGGTACATGACTCTTTTTGAATTATGATTTTCTCAGCGTATATGCCCAGTAGTGGGATTGCTGGGTCATATGGTAATTCTATTTTTAGTTTTTAAGGAACCTCCATACTGTTCTCCATAGTGGCTGTATCAATTTACATTCCCACCAACAGTGCAAGAGGGTTCCCTTTTCTCCACAACCTCCCCAGCATTTATTGTTTCTAGATTTTTTGATGATGGCCATTCTGACCAGTGTGAGATGATATCTCACTGTAGGTTTGATTTTCATTTCTCTAATGATTAATGATGTTGAGCATTCATTCATGGGTTTGTTGGCAATCTGTATATCTTCTTGGGAGAAATGTCTATTTAGGTCTTCTGCCCATTTTTGGATTGGGTTGTTTGTTTTTTTTGTTATTGAGCTGCATGAGCTGCTTTTAAATTTTGGAGATTAATCCTTTGTCAGTTGCTTTCATTTGCAAATATTTTCTCCCATTCTGAGGGTTGTCTTTTGGTCTTGTTTATGGTTTCCTTTGCTGTGCAAAAACTTTTAAGTTTCATTAGGTCTCATTTGTTTATTTTTGTTCTTGTTTCCATTTCTGTAGGAGGTGGGTGTGATTTATGTCATGGAGTGTTCTGCCTATGTTTTCCTCTAAGAGTTTGATAGTGTCTGGCCTTATATTTAGGTCTTTAATCCATTTTGAGTTTATTTTTGTGTATGGTGTTAGGGAGTGTTCTAATTTCATGCTTTTACATGTACCTGTCCAGTTTTCCCAGCACCACTTACTGAAGATGCTGTCTTTTCTCCACTGTATATTCTTGCCTCCTTTATCAAAGATAAGGTGACCATATATGCGTGGGTTTATCTCTGGGCTTTCTATCCTGTTCCATTGATCAATATTTCCGTTTTTGTGCCAGTACCATATTGTCTTGATTACTGTAGCTTTGTAGTATAGTCTGAAGTCCGGGAGCCTGATTCCTCCAGCTCCATTTTTCATTCTCAGGATTGCTTTGGCTATTCGGGATCTTTTGTGATTCCATACAAATTTTGAAATTTTTTGTTCTAGTTTGGTGAAAAAATGCCATTGGTAGTTTGATAGGGACTGCCTTGAATCTGTACATTGCTTTGGGTAGTAGAGTCATTTTCACAATGTTGATTCTTCCAATCCAAGAACATGGTATATCTCTCCATCTATTTGTATCATCTTTAATTTCTTTCATCATTCTCTTATAATTGTCTACATACAGGTCTTTTTTCTCCTTAGGTAGGTTTATTCCTAGATATTTTATTCTTTTTGTTGCAATGGTAAATGGGAGTGTTTTCTTAATTTCACTTCCAGATTTTTCATCATTAGTGTATAGGAATGCCAGAGATTTCTGTGCATTAATTTTGTATCCTGCTGCTTTACCAAATTCATTGATTAGCTCTAGTAGTCTTCTGGTAGCATCTTTAGGATTCTCTATGTATAGTATCATGTCACGTGCTAACATTGACAGTTTTACTTCTTCTTTTCTGATTTGCATTCCTTTTATTTCTTTTTCTTCTCTGATTGCTGTGGCTAAAACTTCCAAAACTATGTTGAAAAATAGTGGTGAGAGTGGGCAA
Source organism: Aethalodelphis obliquidens (assembly GCF_003676395.1). Taxonomy (NCBI): domain Eukaryota; kingdom Metazoa; phylum Chordata; class Mammalia; order Artiodactyla; family Delphinidae; genus Aethalodelphis; species Aethalodelphis obliquidens. The sequence goes on along the minus strand of NW_020837948.1, from coordinate 46,240,221 downwards.
CCTTGTCTTGTTCCTGATCTTAGTGGAAATGGTTTCAGTTTTTCACCATTGAGAATGATGTTCGCTGTGGGTTTTTCATATATGGCCTGTATTATGTTGAGGAAAGTTCCCTCTATGCCTACTTTCTGCAGGGTTTTTATCATAAATGGGTGTTGAATTTTGTCAAAAGCTTTTTCTGCATCTATTGAGATGATCACATGGTTTTTCTCCTTCAATTTTTAAGATAGTTTATCACATTGATTGATTTGCGTATATTGAAGAATCCTTGCATCCCTGGCATAAACCCCACTTGATCATGATGTATAATGTTTTTAATGTGCTGCTGGATACTGTTTGCTAGTATTTTGTTGAGGATATTTGCATCTATGTTCATCAGTGATACTGACCTGTAGTTTTCTTTCTTTGTGACATCCTTGTCTGGTTTTGGTATCAGGGTGATGGTGGTCTCGTAGAATGAGTTTGGGAGTGTTACTCCCTCTTCTATATTTTGAAAGAGTTTGAGAAGGATAGGTGTTAGCTCTTCTCTAAATGTTTGATAGAATTTGCCTGTGAAGCCATCTGGTCCTGGGCTTTGGTTTGTTGGAAGATTTTTAATCACAGTTTCAATTTCAGTGCTTGTGATTGGTTTGTTCATATTTTCTGTTTCTTCCTGATTCAGTCTTGGCAGGTTGTGCATTTCTAAGAATTCATCCATTTCTTCCAGGTTGTCCATTTTATTGGCATAGAGTTGCTTGTAGTAGTCTCTCATGATCCTTTGTATTTCTGCAGTGTCAGTTGTTACTTCTCCTTTTTCATTTCTAATTCTATTGATTTGAGTCTTCTCCCTTGTTTTCTTGATGAGTCTGGCTAATGGTTTATCAATTTTGTTTATCTTCTCAAAGAACAAGATTTTAGTTTCATTGATCTCTGCTATCGTTTCCTTCATTTCTTTTACACTTATTTCTGATCTGATCTTTATGATTTGTTTCCTTCTGCTAACTTTGGGGGTTTTTTTGTTCTTTCTCCAAATGCTTTATGTGTAAGGTTACGTTGTTTGAGATGTTTCTTCTTTTTGCGGTGGGATTTTATTGCTATAAACTTCCCTGTTTGAACTGGTTTTGCTGCATCCCATAGGTTTTGGGTCATCGTGTTTTATTTGTCATTTGTTTCTAGGTATTTTTGATTTCCTCTTTGATTTCTTTAGAGATCTCTTGGTTATTAAGTAGTGTATTGTTTAGCCTCCATGTGTTTGTATTTTTTATAGATTTTTTCCTGTAATTGATATCTCGTTTCATAGCATTGTAGTTGGAAACCATACTTGATATGATTTCAATTTTCTTAAATTTACCAAGGCTTGATTTGTGACCCAAGATATGATCTATCCTGCAGAATGTTCCATGAGCACTTGAGAAGAAAGTGTATTCTGTTGTTTTTGGATGGAACGTCCTATGAATATCAATTAAGTCTATGTTTTTTAATGTATCATTCAAAGCTTGTTTTTCATTTATTTATTTTCATTTTGGATGAACTGTCCATTGGTGAAAGTGGGGTGTTAAAGTCCCCTACTATGTGTTACTGTCGATTTCCCCTTTTATGGCTGTTAGTATTTCCCTTATGTATTGAGGTGCTCCTATATTGAATGCATAAATATTTACAATTGTTATATCTTCTTGGATTGATCCCTTGATCATTATGAAGTGTCCTTCTGTGTCTCTTGTAATAGTCTTTGTTTTAAAGTCTATTTTGTCTGATATGAGAATTGATACTCCAGCTTTCTTCTGATTTCCATTTGCATGGAATATCCTTTTGCATCCCCTCACTTTCAGTCTGTATGCGTCCCTAGGTCTGGGGTGGGTCTCTTGTAGACAGCATATCTTGTTTTTTGTATCCATTCAGCCATTCTATGTCTGTTGGTTGGAGCATTTAATCCATTTACATTTAAGGTAGTTATCGATATGTATGCTCCTATTACCATTTTCTTAATTGTTTTGGGTTTGTTATTGTAGTTCTTTCCCTTACCTTGTGTTTCCTGCCTAGAGAAGTTCCTTTAGCCTTTGTTGTAAAGCTGGTTTGATGGTGCTGAATTCTCTTAGCTTTTGCTTGTCTGTAAAGGTTTTAATTTCTCCGTTGAATCTGAATGAGATCTTTGCTGGGTCGGGTAATCTTGGTTGTAGGTTTTTCCTTTTCATCACTTTAAATATGTCCTGCCACTCCCTTCTGGCTTGCAGAGTTTCTGCTGAAAGATCAGCTGTTAACCTTATGGGGATTCCCTGGTATGTTATTTGCTGTTTTTCCCTTGCTGCTTTTAACATTTTTTTCTTTGTATTTAATTTTTGATAATTTGATTAATATGTGTCTTGGCGTTTTTCTCCTTGGATTTACCCTCTATGGGCCTCTCTGCACTTCCTGGACTTGATTGACTATTTCCTTTTCCATATTAGGGAAGTTTTCAACTATAATCTCTTCAAATATTTTCTCAGTCCCTTTCTTTTTCTCTTCTTCTTCTAGGACCCCTATAATTTGAATGTTTGTGGGTTTAATGTTGTCCCAGAGGTCTCTGAGACTGTCCTCAATTCTTTTATTTTTCTTTATTCTTTTCTATGGTAGTTATTTCCACTATTTTATCTTCCAGGTCACTTATCCATTCTTCTGCCTCAGTTATTCTGCTATTGATTCCTCCTAGAGAATTTTTAATTGCATTTATTGTGTTGTTCATCACTGTTTGTTTGACCTTTAGTTCTTCTAGGTCCTTTTTAAACGTTTCTTGTATTTTATCCATTCTTTTTGCAAGATTTTGGATCATCTTTACTATCATTATTCTGAATTCTTTTTCAGGTAGACTGCCTATTTCCTCTTCATTTGTTCGGCCTGGTGGGTTTTTACCTTGCTCCTTATCTGGGTTGTATTTCTTTATCTTCTCATTTTGCCTAACTTACTGTGTTTGGGGTCTCTTTTTCACAGGCTGCAGTTTCGTAGTTCCCGTTGTTTCTGGTGTCTGTCCCCAGTAAGTAATGTTGGTTCAGTGGGTTGTGTAGGCTTGCGGATTGAGGGGACTGGTGCCTGTGTTCTGGTGGATGAGGCTGTATCTTGTGTTTCTGGTGGGCAGGACCACATCTGGTGGTGTTTTGGGGTGTTTGTGAACGTATTATGATTTTAGGCAGCCTCTCAGCTAATGTGTGTGGCTGTGTTCCTGTCTTGTTAGTTGTTTGGCATAGGGTGTCCAGCACTGTAGCTTCCTGGTTGTTGAGTGGAGCTGAGTCTTAGCGTTGAGATGGACATCTCTGGGAGACCTTTCGCCATTTGATATTACATGGGGTCAGGAGGTCTCTGGTGGACCAATGTCCTGAACTCGGCTCTCCTACCTCAGGTGCTCAAGCCTGACACCCGGGTGGAGCACCAAGACCATGTCAGCCACTTGGCTCAGAAGAAAAGTGAGGAAAAATAAAAGAGAAAGAAGAGAAAAAAATAAAATAATTAAAGTTAAAAAATTTTTTAAATATTATTAAAAATCCTGAGATTGGTTCAAGATGGCGGAGTAGAAGGACATGCTCTCACTCCCTCTTGCAAAAACACCAGAATCACAACTGGTGAACAGCCATCGACAGGAAGACACTGGAACTCACCAAAAGAGATACCCCACATCCAAAGACAAAGGAGAAACCACAATGAGATGATAGGAGGGGTGCAATAACAATAAAATCAAATCCCATAACTGCTGGGTGGGTGACTCAGAAATGGGAGAACACTTATACCACAGAAGTCCACCCACTGGAGTGAACGTTTTGAGCCCCACGTCAGGCTTCCCAATCAGGGGGTCTGGCAATGGGAGGAGGAATTCTTAGAGAATCAGACTTTGAAAGCTAGTGGGATTTGATTGCAGGACTTCGACAGAACTGGCGGAAACAGAGATTCCACTCTTGGAGGGCACACACAAAGTAGTGTGTGCATCGGGACCCAGGGGAAGGAGCAGTGACCCCATAGGAGGCTGAACCAGACCTACCTGGTAGTGTTGGAGGATCTCCTGCAGAGGCAGGGGGGTGTCTGTGTCTCATCGTGAGGATAAGGACACTGGCAGCGGAAGTTCTGGGAAGTACTCCTTGGCGTGAGCCCTCCCAGAGTCCACCATTAGTCCCACCAAAGAACCGGGTAGGCTCCAGTGTTGGGTCTCCTCAGGCCAAACAACCAACAGGGAGGGAACCCAGCCTCACCCATCAGCAGACAAGTGGATTAAAATTTTACTGAGCTCTGCCCCTGAAAGCAACAGCCAGGTCTACACACCACCAGTCCTTCCCATCATGAAACATACACAAGCCTCTTTGATAGCCTCATCCACCAGAGGGCAAACAGCAGAAGCAAGAAGAACTACAGTCCTGCAGCCTATGGAACAAAAAACACATTCACAGAAAGACAAGATGAAAAGGCAGAGGGCTATGTACCAGATGAAGGAACAAGATAAAACCCCAGAAAAACAACTAAATGAAGTGGAGATAGGCAATCTTCCAGAAAAAGAATTCAGAAAAATGATAGTGAAGATAAACCAGGACCCCGGAAAAAGAATGAAGGCAAAGATCAAGAAGATGCAAGAAATGTTTAACAAAGATCTAGAAGAATTAAAGAACAAACAAACAGAGATGAACAACACAATAACTGAAATGAAAAATACACTGGAAGGAATCAATATCAGAATAACTGAGGCAGAAGAAAGGATAAGTGACCTGGAAGACAGAATGGTGGAATTCACTGCTGCAGAACAGAATAAAGGAAAAAGAATGAAAAGAAATGAAGACAGCCTACAAGACCTCTGGAACAACATTAAACACAATAACATACACATTATAGGGGTTCCAGAAGGATAAGAGAGAGAAAGGACCTGAGAAAATATTTGAAGAGATTATAATCGAAAACTTCCCTAACAAAGTAAAGGAAATAGCCACCCAAGTCTAGGAAGTGCAGAAAATTCCATACAAAATAAACCGAAGGACAAACATGCCGAAACACATAGTAATCAAATTGGCAAAAAGTCAAGACAAAGAAAAATTATTGAAAGCAGCAAGGGAAAAATGACAAATAACATACAAGGGAACTCCCATAAGGTTAACAGCTGATTTCTCAGCAGAAACTCTACAAGCTAGAAGGGAGTGGCATGATATATTTAAAGTGATGAAAGATTACTCTACCCAGCTAGGACCTCAATCAGATTCGATGGAGAAATCAAAACCTTTACAGACAAGCAAAAGCTAAGAGAATTCAGCACCACCAAACCAGCTTTACAGCAAATGCTAAAGGAACTTCTCTAAGTGGGAAACACAAGAGAAGAAAAGGAACTCCAAAAACAATCCCAAAACAATTAAGAAGATGGTCATAGGAACATACATATCGATAATTACCTTAAATGTGAATGGATTAAATGCTCCAACCAAAAGATACAGGCTTGCTGAATGGATACACAAGCATGACCCGTATATATGCTGTCTACAAAAGACGCAATTCACACCTAGGGACACATACAGACTGAAAGTGAGGGAAAGGAAACAGATATTCCATGCAAAAGGAAATCAAAAGAAAGCTGGAGTAGCAATTCTCATATCAGACAAAATACACCTTAAAATAAAGACTATTACAAGAGACACAGAAGGACACTACATAATGATCAAGGGATCAATCCAAGAAGGATATAACAATTTTAGATATATATGCACCCAACATAGGAGCACCTCAATACATAAGGCAACTGCTAACAGCTATATAAGAGGAAATCAACAGTAACACAATCATAGTGGGGGACTTGAACACCTCACTTACACCAATGGACAGGTCATCCAAACAGAAAATTAATAAGGAAACACAAGCTTTAAATGACACAATAGATCAGATACATTTAATTGATACTTATAGGACATTCCATCCAAAAACAGCATATTACACTTTATTCTCAAGTGTGCATGAAACATTCTCCAGGACAGATCCCATCTTGGGTCATGAATCAAGCCTCAGTAAATTTAAGAAAATTGAAATCATATCAAGCATCTTTTCTGACCACAGTGCTATGAGATTAGAAAACATTTACAGGGAAAGAAATGTAAAAAACACAAACACATGGAGGCTAAACAATATGTTACTATATAACCAAGAGGTCACTGAAGAAATGAAAGAGGAAATCAAAAAATGCCTAGAGACAAGTGATAATGAATACACGATGATCCAAAACCTATGGGATGCAGCAAATGCAGTTCTAAGAGGGAAGTTTATAGCAATACAAGCCTATCTCAAGAAACAAGAAAAATCCCCAATAAACAATCTAAGCTTACACCTAAAGGAACTAGAGAAAGAAGAACAAACAAAACCCAAAGTTAGCAGAAGGAAAGAAATCATAAAGATCAGTGCAGAAATAAATGAAATAGAAACAAAGGAAACAATAGCAAAGATCAATAAAACTAAAAGCTGGTTCTTTGAGAAGATAAACAAAATTGATAAACCATTAGCCAGACTCATCAAGAAAAAGAGGGAGAGGACTCAAATCAATAAAATTAGAAATGAAAAAAGGAGAAGTTACAACAGACACTGCAGAAATACAAAGCATCCTAAGAGACTACTACAAGCAACTCTATGCCAATAAAATGGACAACCTGGAAGAAATGGACAAATTCTTAGAAAGGTATAACCTTCCAAGACTGAACCAGGAAGACATAGAAAATATGAACCAAACAATCAGAAGTAATGAAATTGAAATGGTGATTAAAAATCTGGCAAACAAAAGTCCAGGACCAGATGGCTTCACAGGTGAACTCTATCAAACATTTAGAGAAGAGCTAACACCCATCCTTCTCAAACTCTTCCAAAAAACTGCAGAGGAAGGAACACTCCCAAATTCATTCTACAAAGCCACCATCACCCTGATACCAAAACCAGACAAAGATAGTACAAAAAAAGAAAATTACACACCAATATCACTGACGAATATAGATGCAAAAACCTCAACAAAATATTGGCAAACAGAATCCAACAACATATTAAAAGGATCATACACCATGATCAAGTGGGATTTATCCCAGGGATGCAAGGATTCTTGAATATATGCAAATCAATCAATGTGATACACCATATTAACAAATCGAAGCACAAAAACAATATGATCATCTCAATAGATGATGAAAAAGCTTTTGACAAAATTCAATACCCATTTATGATAAAAACTCTCCAGAAAGTGGGCATAGAGGGACCCTACCTCAACATAATAAATACCATATACGACAAAGCCACAGCAAACATTATTCTCAATGGTGAAAAAATCAATGAATTTGGTAAAGTTGCAGGATACAAAATTAACGCACAGAAATCTCTTGCATTCCTATACACTAACGATGAAAAATCTGAAAGAGAAATTAAGGAAACACTCCTGTTTACCATTGCAACAAAAAGAAAAAAAATACCTAGGAATAAACCTACCTAGGGAGACAAAAGACCTGTATGCAGAAAACTATAAGACACTGATGAAACAAATTAAGATGATACAAACAGATGGAGAGATGTGCTATGTTCTTGGATTGGAAGAATCAACATTGTGAAAATGACTGTACTACCCAAACCAATCTACAGATTCAATGCAATTCCTATCAAATTACCAATGGCATTTTTCACAGAACTAGAACAAAAAAATCTTAAAATTTTATGCAGACACAAAAGACCCCAAATAGCTAAAGCAGTCTTGAGGGAAAAAAACGGATGTGGAGGAATCAGACTCCCTGACTTCACACTATACTACAATGCTACAATAATCAAGACAATATAGTACTGGCACAAAAACAGAAATATAGATCAATGGAACAGGATAGAAAGCCCAGAGATAAACCCATGTACCTATGGCCAACTAATCTATGACAAAGGGGGCAAGGATATACAATGGAGAAAAGACAGTCTCTTCAATAAGTAGTGCTGGGAAAACTGGACAGCTACAGGTAAAAGAATGAAATTAGAACACTCCCTAACACCATACACAAAAAGAAACTCAAAACGGATTCGAGACCTAAATGTAAGACTGGACACTATAAAACTCTTAGAGGAAATCATAGGAAGAACACTCTGACATAAATCAGAGCAAGATTTTTTTTGATCCACCTCCTAGAGTAGTGGAAATAAAAAAATAAATAAACAAATGGGACTTAATTAAACTTAAAACCTTTTGCAAAGCAAAGTAAAAACAAGACGAAAAGACAGCCCTCAGAATGGGAGAAAATATTTGCAAATGAATCAATGGACAAAGGATTAATCTCCAAAATATATAAACACCTCATGCAGCTCAATATTAAAAAAACAAACAACCCAGTCCAAAAATAGGCAGAAGACCTAAACAGACATTTCTCCAAAGAGGACATACCGATGGCCAAGAAGCACATGAAAAGCTGCTCAACATCGCTAATTATTAGAGAAATGCAAATCAAAACTATAATGAGGTATCACCTCACAGCAGTTAGAATGGGCATGTTCAGAAAATCTACAAAAAACAAATGCTGAAGAGGGTGTGGAGAAAAGGGAACCTTCTTGTACTGTTGGTGGGAGTGTAAATTGATACAGCCACTATGGAGAACAGTATGGAGGTTCCTTAAAAAGCTAAAAATAGAATTACCATATGACCCATCCATCCCACCACTGGGCATATACCCAGAGAAAACTATCATTCAAAAGTAAACATGCACCCCAGTGTTCATTGCAGCACTATTTACAACAGCCAGGTCATGGAAGCAACCTAAATGCCCAGCGACAGACGAATGGATAAAGAAGAAGTGGTACATATATACAATGGCATATTACTCAGCCATGAAAAGGAATGAAATTGGGTCATTTGTAGAGACGTGGATGAATCTAGGGACTGTCATACAGAGTGAAGTAAGTCAGAAGGAGAAAAACAAATATCGAATATTAACACATATATGTGGAACCTAGACAAATGGTACAGATGAACCGGTTTGCAGGGAAGAAATTGAGACACAGATGTAGAGAACAGACGTATGGACACCAAGGGTGGAAAGTGGCATGGGGTGGTGGTGTGATGAATTGGGAGATTGGGATTGACATGTATACACTGATGTGTATAAAATGGATGACTAATAAGAATCTGCTGTATAAAAAGATAAAATTCAAAAAAAATTATTAAAAATAAAAAAGTCATATAAAAAGAAAGAAGAGAGCAACCAAACCAAAAAACAAATCCACCAATGATAGCAAGCGCTAAAAACTATACTAAAGAAATCAAAACAAAACAACAAAAAAACCGGACAGACAGATCCGTAGGACAAATGGTAAAAGCAAAGCTATACAGACAATATCACACAAAGAAGCATACACATACACACTCACAAAAAGAGAAAAAGAAAAAATATATATATATATACATAAAAAGCAACCAAATCAATAAACAAATCTACCAATGATAATAAACTCTAAATACTAAACTAAGATAAACATAAAACCAGAAACAAATTAGATGCAGAAAGCACACTCCAAGTCTACAGGTGCTCCCAAAGTCCCCTGCCTCAATTTTGGGATGATTCGTTGTCTATTCAGGTATTCCACAGATGCAGGGTACATCAAGTTGATTGTCTACATTTAATCCACTGCTCCTGAGGCTGCTGGGAGAGATTTCCCTTTCTCTTCTTTGGTTGCACAGCTCCTGGGGTTCAGCTTTGGATTTGGCCCCACCTCTGCCTGTAGGTCACCTGAGGGCGTCTGTTCTTCGCTCACACAGGATAGGGTTAAAGGAGCCGCTGATTCGGGGGGCTCTGGCTCACTCAGGCCGGGGGAAGGGAGGGGTACGGATGCAGGGCGGGCCTGCGGTGGCAGAGGCCAGCGTGACGTTGCACCAGCCTGAGGTGTGCCGTGTGTTCTCCCGTGGAAGTTGTCCCTGGATCACGGGACCCTGGCAGTGGTGGGCTGCACAGGCTCCCGGGAGGGGGAGATGTGGATAGTGACCTGTGCTTGCACACAGGCTTCTTGGTGGCTGCAGTAGCAGCCTTAGCGTTTCATGCCCGTCTCTGGTGTCCATGTCGATAGCTGCGGCTCACGCCCGTCTCTGGAGCTCATTTAGGCTGTGCTCTGAATCTCCTCTCCTCGTGCACCCTGAAACAATGGGCTCTTGCCTCCTAGGCAGGTCCAGACTTCTTCCCGGACTCCCTCCCCGCTAGCTGTGGTGCACTAGCCTCCTTAGGCTGTGTTCACACTGCCCACCCCAGTCCTCTCTCTGGGATCTGACCTCTGAAGCCTGAGCCTCAGCTCCGAGCCCCCGCCCGCCCCGGCGGGTGAGCAGACAAGCCTCTCGGGCTGGTGAGTGCCAGTTGGCACCAATCCTCTGTGTGGGAATCTCTGCTTTGCCCTCTGCACCCCTGTTGCTGTGCTCTCCTCTGTGGCTCTGAAGCTTTCCCCCTGCCCATCCCCCATCTCCACCAGTGAAGTGGCTTCCTAGTGTGTGGAAACCTTTCCTCCTTCACAGCTCCCTCCCTGAGGTGCAGGGCCCGTCCCTATTCTTTGTCTCTGTTTTTCCTTTTTTATTTTGCCCTACCCAGGTACTTGGAGAGTTTCTTTCTTGCCTTTTGGGAGGTCTGAGGTCTTCTGCCAGCATTCAGTAGGTTTTCTGTAGGAGTTGTTCCACATGTAGATGTATTTTTGATGTATGTGTGGGGAGGAAAGTGATCTCCACGTCCTACTCCTCCGCCATCTTGAAGGTCCTCCTCCACCACTCTCTTTGTATATAAACTTTGGTCAGCCAGCTATTGGCTTACAGCCCTTTTCACACCTAGTGCCTAAAGTGTACAAGCCTCTAGGATCTGCATGTTGATGAGATCCAGTCTATTTTGCTTGACAGATAGCTCTGGATTTTGTAGCTGGCTAATGTCCCTGGCAATCTTTACTGTTGAACACTGAGTTCCAGTTCTGCTTTTGTACATCCTTCTCTTCCCTCTTCTCCCTCCTGAATAGGATCTTTTGGACCACCTTATTTGGTATTACACCTCTAATTCTTCTACTGTCTATGGGTGGGTAATCTGTACCAACACTCAGTTTACAGACACAAACCTATACACAGTTTTTACTTAGAAGGTACAAATTGGAGGTTAGTATGCTCCTATTTAGGAATGATGTGAGCCTGAATTGGTAGTTGAACCACAACTTTACTATAAATAAAATATGAACACTAGAAAACAGACTTTCTTTTCTGCTTTGTTCACAACTGTATCTTTGGCACCTGAAAGAGTGCCTGACACCTAAATTGAATGAATGTAAACAAGAGGGTACTCATTATTTAGCTACCTATCCATCCATCCATCTATCAAGCACTGAATACTTGCACTGTAGTAATCGTATCCTAGGTTCAGAAAGAATGTATAAAGTGGGAATAAAAGAGGGCCAAGGACTGAAACTTAGAAACATGAATATATAACAGTGGGGTGAAGAAAAAGATCACTGAAAGAGACTGTAAAAAAAGTAGAAAGAGAGAAGATGAAACTAACAATTTGCCACACTGAGAACTAAAGGTAACAAAATTTTGTGGATGATAAGGTGATTGCCACTATTTTGGTGTTTGGATCAGATTATGATACTAATTGGTCACTGTCCATTGGATTTTTCCCTTTTTTATTGAAGTATAATTTACAAATAGTGGGAAGCACAGGCCATTATAGTTCAATGAGATTTGACAAATACAACTCTGTGACCCACACACTTACCAAAATATGGGACATGTCCGTCTTCTCAAAAAGTTCCCTCATGTCCTTTTCCAGTCAATTTCTCCCACAAAGAGGTAAGGACTTCTCAGATTTTTTTCTCCATAGACTTCTTTTGCCATTTTCTGTCTCCTGTCCTATCAATGAATGTTAAGTCCACTTGATACTGTGCCACAAGTCAATGATTTTCTCTCTGTGCTTCAATTTAGTTTTTCTTAACTGATCTTTAAAGTGTCCAGTCTGCTGTTAAGCTTATGCATTTGGGATGTTTATTTGAATTATAGAATTTTTCAGTTTTAAGATTTCCATTTGTTTTTATTTTCATAGTTTATATTTCTCTGTTGAGGAATGTATTTCCATCTTTTTACATATTACCTTTGTATTTAAATTCATGAATATATTTATAATAACTTTTATAGTCACTGTGTGCTAATTCCACCATCTGTGTCACATCTGGGTTTGTTTCTGTTCACTCTAATTTTCCTGGTTATGAGTCTTATTTTAAGAGTCTTCTTTGTATATCCAGTAAATTCTGATTGAATTTTGGGCATTACTTAAAGCCTAAACTATGCTGTCCTTAAAAAATGTTGAGATTTATTCTAGCAGGCTGTTAATTTGCTGGTAGCTCAACTTGATTCTGTTGAGGGTCAGTTTTAGGCTTTGTTAAAATGGTTCTAGAGTAGCCCTGACTTTAGGGCTAGACTTGTCCTACTCTTAAGTTATGGCCTTTCTATGATTTCAACTGAATGACTGAGTTTTTCAGAGATGTTGGAACTCCAGTGTATTCCAGTACTGAGTATGCTCTGCAATCTCTGTTCAGCTAATAGTCCCCTCAGTAACTACGTTTTCCCAGGCCTTGTGGTGTTTTACTCTGTGTATGCACAGCTTATTATTTGGCCAAATATGGAAGGGGATCTTTATGCAGACATCTGGGGCTCCTTGTCTGGGCAGCTCCCTGCTTTCTGATATGCTACTCTTCAAATTCTGGCCACCTGAGCAGCCCTGAATCTGCTCTCTCTTTCCTCTGCCATGAGAGACCAGTGCTCTCTGTTTGGACTCTAGTTCTCTGTGCTGCAATTTGAAAAATGCCCCCAAGCAGAATGATGAGGTGAATTTGTGTGTTTACCTTCTCTCAAGGATCAAAACCCCTGTACTGTCTGTTGTACAAAGTCTGAAATCAGTTGATTTTTATTTTTTGCCTATATTCACAATTGTTTATGATGGGAGAATTATTCCAATACCCAATAACAGATCATAGCCAGGGTGAGAAGGTCTGTTCATTGGATCTTGCAGTTGGAATGTTTTTGGAAACCAGATTACTTTCAGGATCAGAGTGGCAAATGTCAGTCCTTCACTTTATAACATGACAACACTTCTGCTTCCTCTAAGCCTCTATAGTCTCTGAGGAACTTATGGAGGTTTGTTGTAGTTAAATCTTATGGAACCTAGTACACATTTATTAGCACTGTTTTTACAAAGTTATATAGTTCTTTACCCCCATATTACCACATCTTTGTCTAAGTCACAGCCTTTGTGTAATCAGATGGCACTTTTTGGATTACCTTGAGCAAGGGTGGAAAAGAAGCAAATAAATATGTTGATGGATGGATTCAGTCAATGCTAAAACTGAAATTTAAGTCATTCTCATGACGGCAAAACCATTGATCCATTGTTTTTCACTTGCAGTTAAGTTAGAGGGGTTTTATGTGGACAATCTGTATTCACCAGTTGTACTGGAGTCACATACACATAGCTTAAGTTATGCATAACAGTGCACTCTGCCAAATGACTGCACAGCTGGGGAGTTCACTGGGGGTAGCAGCTGGGTGACGATCCTCAAAAGATGGGTGGGTATTGAAGGAGTTCCGTCTTGCTTTTGTGCCCAGAAGGCTCACTATTAGCATCCCGCAAACACAAAGAAGAGATTAGAGTTCATTGTTCATTTTCCCCTCATGGGCAAGCCATGTATGTTTATGCCCTAAAGATTGCACATTTTAAAGAAAAAGCCACTTTCACTGTCAAATTAACCAAATTGACTATCTTCCCAGTTTGAATTCACTGGATAACTGCTAATCCCCACTTTACATTATGCTCTAAAGTTTCAGCCAAAAGATTCTGAAGGCCTGCATTTCCAGGTTTTCTCATCTGTAATACAAACACCAGTTAAAGACATAATATCATTTTATGCTAGTCTCAAAGGGCATCTAGCAAAGCTGGCTAGCATTACTGCAACATTTTAATTACTGGTGCTTACCACAATTTGCAATAATTACAGTTCATTTAGTGAGCTGGTTCTTAATTGCAGACACTGCTAAAGAAACAATTGAATAAAAAATAAAATGCACTTTCATATATATTATATATATATGTAATATGACTGAGAAAGATGTAAGCCTATAAAGAAATAAAGGAAACTATATCTACTAGACCAATTTCTAAAGCAAAGATATTAAAATCAGTTTTCTAAACCTAAGGCCCAAAATTAAATTTAATCATCTGGACAAGTTGTGCTATCATTTATGGAATTTTCTTTCTTTAGTACAATTTCTAATTCTATGCTTCTTTGTATTAAAAGAAAGCTCAATGGGTGAATTCTATTTCTAATATAAGTCAACTTTCAACTAACTTCTATTCATTATCAGGTGGTAAATCTCAAAGATAGAAATAACTCCTATAAGAAAAGGATTTTCATCTTAAAAAAAAAAGCAGTTCTGGAAAACTCAATAAAAACTCTGTTTTTATTCGTTCTTCACTTCATTGAATACCAAATAATCATGAGACCTTACCGTACATAAATGTAGGTGATCCGGGAATCAGAATGTTTGGTGGGTGAGAAAGCAAAGGAAATGCTAAGAAAAGTTAAACCAAAGTGAAAAGAATAGTTAGTGAGAGCGTTTACTCTCTTGATAAGAAAGTACATTAGGTTCTAATTTTTCAATAGTCATACTTTTCTGGATATCCTGGAGCAACTGCCTCAAATTCTGTCTGCTTCAGTGTTCCTGAAGACAAAAGACGATAGTGGATTCAATTCTTGTCCAGGGAAATACCTTCATTTTGATGACCCCATGGTTTAATATACTTGAGAGCACTTTGAATAGATGAGAGGCCCCAGGATTCCTTTCTGGTAGGTGACTAGATTGCTGCTCACTATGGCCAGTTTCATCAGTTATCCTTGGCAGTTTGGTCCCAAAGGTGGGAAGCCAAGGAAGGACTTTGGGAATAGAGGTAACATGGAGAATAATTCCATCAGGCAACTCAGTAAGCATAAGGATTAACTTCTAGGTTGTGGAATTCTGTTATAAATGGAAAAAGGAAACAGTCAAGAAACCAAAGGAATTAGAAGCCAGTTTTCCCTCTGCTCTTAGGAAGCTTCTTCTGAAATTAAAAGAAAAACTTAAGCCCTGGGCTAATTTCATGAGTGTTTTCCAATGGCAAAATATTCTCAACTCATATCTAGTTAACATTGAAAGTTATCTTAAATCAGTACTCATAGTTGTTTTTTTTTTTTTTTTAATTCTAGACACTAAATGAGAGAAACTGTGGTTGACTTAACAAAGAAAATGGGAAAAGAAAAACTTTTATCTATTGGGCACATATACACATTTATTTGTTGACCTGGGCTTGAAGGTGGGAGCTCTTTTTCAAAAAATTGGTCCCTTCCCTAACAGGTATTATAATTACATTATAGATCTTTAGCAAGTTACTTGTCTTTAATTTCCAGTATTCTTGAAGAGAACATTTTAAGTCAAAGTAACAAAACAAAACAAATGCACAAAAAGAGTTGTCTTCTGAGTAGGTGGTTTTGATTAGAGTAGGTAGTAATTTGAAAAGTCATGCATCTCTCAAAATAAAATAATTTAATTCAGATTAAAACAACATTGTGGTCTTTATAAGAAGAAATGGCAGCCTGGCCCTCAGAAAGAAAAGAGTGTTGTGGTTATAGTTCGAATATCTTAGCACTTCATGGAGTAGTAAGAATGAGGCAGACTGGCCTAGTGATAAAGTGTGAGGCCGTGAAATCTTAATGATCATTTAACACTGTGTGATCATGGGTAAGTTATTTAACTTAAGATTAGTATTTGTTAACATTAAATATTAATAATATTTACCTCATTGTTTTTTGGTGAGGACTAAGTGAATTAACTGAATTAAACAGAATTAAATGAATATCTGTATAAAGCACTTAAAACAGTGTTGTTCATAGTAAATGTGGAATAAGTGTTAGCTATTATCGTTATTGTTACTATTATGTAGAAGACAGAAAACTACACTGTAAATTAGGAGACCTGAGCTGTATTACAGCTTCTTGGCTTACTTCTTGCCCCAACCATTCAACATCCTTGAGCTTTGGATATACTGATTATGAAACTCAGGGGATGGGTAATATAATTATGTAGGTTCCTTCATGTTCTAAAATATTTGATGATATATGCACATTTGAGTTTTATGTAGTGTTGGCTTTGAGCAAAAATTGTAATATATGTAGTATGATTCTAGAATCTGCATTTTCTATGTAGTTTTTTTAGTTTCCTGCTCTCAAAAGTGTACTTTGTGCCATCAGGAGAAGATTTGTGTAAGTAGTATCCAAACATGTTTTGAAAGCATTTGGGGTATATCACAGATTCATTTTGCTTACATGAAAGGTTCCCTGATAGTGGCAAGTAAGCAAGAAAGTGCCAATGTTAAATCCCACCTTAAATGTAACAATCAGCTTTCAATGTATTATAGTGTGGTAGTAAATGACTCGCTAATATCAATAGTTTATAACAATGATTTATTTCTTATTCAGGTTAACATGCCAGCTGCTGCTATTTATGGTCTGCTGAAATTAGTGAGAGTTGGCTGCACCTCTACTTTTCATGTTTCCTCATTCTAGCACCCAGGATGAAGTAACTGCCCTTATACAAAACATTATATTTTCCAGGCAAAGATAAGAGCAAGACAGCTGGCACACAAGCATATGCAAGGGCTCTTAAAGCTTCTGATCAGGGTGCCTTACTTTGTGTTCACTGACATGCCATTGGCAAAATCAATTCACAAGGCCAAGTTTAAAGGCAATGGGTAGTGATGTAGAACTGGAAGGAGGACTGAACAGCTGAATATAGTCCATCCCATCACAGTTTTCAGAAGACCCTCTTTATTCCTCGGGGTTGTTAAAGAGCCAAAGCCTTCTAAATTTAATCAATTCAAATATTCCTTCTCAACAAAGCCTTCCTTAATTTCCCTGGTCATTGGTTCACTGATCAATTCATTTGTATTCCTAGAGCGTCTTATACATATCTTTCTGACAATACATATCACAGTGTGTTATAATTAGATGAATTGATATGCTAGCAAGTGTTTAACAAACATAAGTCTGAGGGAAAAAAGTCCTAATTTGTAATAGTCGCCAATTTTCATGGTGTAAATACTCTCCCATAGCTGATTTCAAGTGACCAACATGTTAACCATGACACATGGAATTGGGAAAAGATGTATAGCAATACAACATCATATGAAATTTCCAGCATGTAGAAATAATGTAAATAAACTCAGATGCATAGATAATACGTAAAATGTACTAAAACAATAAAGTGTCGAGTTTTGAATATTTATGACCTGTATTTAATGTAACTTATTCAACTATAAATTTATAATTTAATTAAATCAATTAATACAATTAATTTAATAAAAAGTAATTAAAATTAATTAAATTAATGGGACTGTTTAATAACCAGCTTGCAAAATTCCCAGAATTTTAGCAGATGGTTCTCATGAGCAGATACAAGATGGCTCCAACATACCACTGAAATTTTTATGTCAATGTTTATCTTTCTGCTAAATCTTGGGTGCCCTTAAAGATAGGGGGTGTGTCTTACAAACAATTATCTTTTTATTCACAGTGCCTAGTATGGTGCCTGGCATTTGGTAGCCTCAATTAATATCAGTTGAATAAATGAGTGAAAAGATAGTGAATTAACAGGCATTGTAGAGAATAGTATGAATGGATAGAAATAAACTTCACTGGACTGGTATCCTAATTGAGAGAATTATGGAAACCACACATACTTCAATCCATAAGGATGAGAGAATTTTTTTTAAAATAGGGAAAAAACCTTAAACATTGCCATATAGATGACTCAGACACGTTCCCCAGAGATGTTTTTGCCACTAGGCATTTATTTTCCCTTTTTGATAAAATACTGAGCTGTACTGGATAACTTATTTAGTCATAATAATAACATTTATTGAGTAGTATTGGCCAGGCATTACGTATTCTTATTTTATTTTATCCTCATGGCAACTCCCTGAAGTAAATTACATTATTATCCCCCATTTTATAGATGAATACTGAACATTTAGAGAAGCTAAGTAACTTGCTCAGGATTCTAAAATCAGAATGAGTTAGAGCCAAAATTTTATTCGGAATCATCTGACTCTGGAGTCGTTTTTGCTCCTGAGGAGCAGAGTTGGGGAGGGTTTTTAACCTTCTTATTTTACACTGAATGACATGTGCCACTTTAATGAACTCCTTAGTTTCAGACATATGTTTTATTTCTAAACATGTGGAGACTTTTGTTTTAACGTACTCTGATACACTTCCTCTAGGCAGAGCTTCACTTTAATGATGCCAAGTTAGCAATAACACAAGGTTATTGAATACTACCATGATTCTCCAAATCATCAATTGCTTTCCATTTATTGATTTCCTGATAATATAAACCCTTTTCATTCAGTAAACCAAAATGTAATGCTAATCTTTTTTTATTGAAGGATAGTTGATTTATAATATTTTATTAATTTCAGATGTATAGCGAAGTGATTCAGTTATATATGTATATATATTTTTTCAGATTATTTTCCATTATAGGTTATTGTAAGATGTTGAATATTTCCCTGTGCTATATAGTAATTCCTTGTTGCTCATCTATTTTATGTATAGTGGTTGTATCTGTTAATCCCATCCACCTAATTTATCCCGCCTCTCCTCCCTTTCCCCTTTGGTAACCACAAGTTTGTTTTCTATGTCTGTGAGTCCATTTCTGTTTTGTATATAGAGTCAGTTTGTATTATCTTTTAGATTCCACATATAAGTGATATCATATAATATTTGTCTTTCTCTGTCTGACTTCACTTAAGTATAATATTCTCGAGGTCTATCCATGTTGTTGTAAATGGCATTATTCCATTCCTTTTTATGGCTGAGTAATATTCAATTTTTTATATATATATATATATATATACACATACACACATACCAATTATCTTTCATTATATGTACCACTTTTCTTAAACCAATCATCTTTTGATGGGCACTTGGGTTATTTCCATGTCTTGGCTATTGTAAATAGAGCTGCTATGAACATTGGGGTGTGTGTATCTTTTCGAATTAGAGTTTTCATCTCTTCTAGATATATGCCCAGGAGTAGGATTGCTGGATCATATGGTAGCTCTATTTTTAGCTTTTAAAGGAATATCCATAATGTTTGCCATAGTGGCTGCACCAATTTACATTCCTACCAACAGTGTACAAGTGTTCCTGTTTCTTCACACCCTCTCCAGCATTTATTATTTGTAGATATTTTGATGATAGCTATTCTGACCAGTGTGAGGAGATAACTCATTGTGGTTTTGATTTACATTTCTCTAATAATTAGTGCTGTTGAGCATCTTTTCATGTGCCTGTTGGCCATCTGCATGTCTTCTTTGGAGAGATGTTTATTTAGGTCTTCTGACCATTTTTTGATTGGTTTTTTTTTTTTTTTTGATATTGACTTGTATGAGCTGTATGTATATTTTGGAAATTAACCCCTTATTGGTTGCATTGTTTACAAATATTTTCTCCCATTCCATAGGCTGTCCTTTTTTTTGTTTGTTTATGGTGTCCTTGGCTGTGCAAAAGCTTATAAGTTTGATTAGATCCCATTTGTTTGTATTTGCTTTTATTTCTTTTGCCTTGGGAGACTGATCTAAGAAGATATTGCTATAATTTATGTTCCAGAATGTTTTGCCTATGTTCTCTTCTAGGGGTTTTATGGTGTCATGTCCTATATTTATGTCTTTAAAACACTTTGAGTTTATTTTTTATATATGGTGTTAGGGAGTGTTCCAATTTCACTGATTTACATGTAGCTCTCCAGCTTTTCTAACACCACTTGAACACAGTTTCTTTTCTCCATTGTATAATATATTCTTGCCTCCTTTGCTGTAGACTAATTGACCATAGATGTGTGGGTTTATTTCCGGACTCTCTATTCTGTTCCATTGAACTATATGTCTGTTTTTGTGCTAATACCACACTGTTTGGATTACTGTAGCTTTATAGTATTGTCTGGAGTCTGGAAGGGTTATGCCTCCGCCTTTGTTCTTTTTTTTTAAATTGGAGTATAGTTGTTTTAGATTCTACTGTACAGCAAAGTGAAGTAGTTCCCTGTTCTATACAGCAGGTTCTCATTAGTTATCCATTTTATACATATTACTGTATATATGTCAATCCCAGTCTCCCAATTCATCGCACCCCACCACTTTCCCCCCTTGGTGTCCATACGTTTGTTCTCTATGTCTGTGTCTCTGTTTCTGCCTTGCAAACCAGTTCATCTGTACCATATTTCTAGATTCCACATATATGCGTTAATATACGATATTTGTTTTTCTCTTTCTGACTTACTTCATTCTGTATGATAGTCTCTAGGTCCACCCACATCTCTACAAATGACCCAATTTGTTCCTTTTTATGGTTAAGTAATATTCCATTGTATATATGAGCCACATCTTCTTTATCCATTCATCTGTCGTTGGACATATAAGTTGTTTCCATGTCCTGGCTATTGTAAGTAGTGCTGCAATGAACATTGGGGTGCATGTGTCTTTTAAATTACGGTTTTCTCTGGGTATATGCCCAGTAGTGGGATTGCTGGGTCATATGGTAGTTCTATTTTTAGTATTTTAAGGAACCTCCATACTGTTCTCCATAGTGGCTCTACCAATTTACATTCCCACCAACAGTGCAAGAGGGTTCCCTTTTCTCCACACCCTCTCCAGCATTTATTGTTTGTAGATTTTTTGATGACGGCCATTCTGACCAGTGTGAAGTGATACCTCATTGTAGTTTCGATCTGCATTTCTCTAATAATTAGTGATGTTCAGCATCTTTTCATGTGCCTCTTGGCCATCCGTATGTCTTCTTTGGAGAAATGTCTATTTAGGTCTTCCGCCGATTTTTTTTTTTCTGCCAATTTTCTGATTGAGTTGTTTGGTTTTTTGATATTGAGCTTCATGAGCTGTTTGTATACTTTGGAGATTAATCTTCTGTCTGTTGATTCATTTGCAAATATTTTCTCCCATTTGGAGGGTTGTCTTTTCGTCTTGTTTGTAGTTTGCTTTGCAAAAGCTTTTAAGTTTCATTAGGTCCCATTTGTTTATTTTTGTTTTTATTTCCATTACTCTAGGAGGTGGGTCAAAAAAGGTCTTGCTGTGATTTATGTCAGAGAGTGTTCTTCCTATGTTTTCCTCTAAGAGTTTTATAGTGTCTGGTCTTACATGTAGGTCTTTAATCCATTTTGAATTTTTCTGTATGGTGTTAGGGAGTGTTCTAATTTCATTCTTTTAGCTGTAGCTGTCCAGTTTCCCCAGCACCACTTATTGAAGAGACTGACTTTTCTCTATTGTATACCCTTGCTGCCTTTGTCATAGATTAGTTGACCATAGGTGCATGGGTTTGTCTCTGGGCTTTCTATCCTGTACCATTGATTTATATTTTGGTTTTTGTGCCAGTACCATACTGTCTTGATTACTGTAGCTTTGTAGTATAGGCTGAAGTCAGGGATCCACCTTTGTTCTTTATCCTCAGGATTGCCTTGGCAATTCTGGGTCTTTTCTGGTTCCATATACATTTTATGATTATTTATTCTTGTTCTGTAAAAATGTCATGTATTTTGATAGAGATCACATTAAGTCTGCAGATTGCTTTGGGTAGTATGGCCATTTTAACAATATTAATTCTTCCAATCCAAGAGCATGGGATGTCTTTCCATTTCTTTCTATCATCATTCAATTTCCTTTATAGTTTTCAGTGTATAGGTCTTTCACCTCCTTGGTTCAGTTTACTCCTAGGTATTTTATTATTTTTGGTGCAATTTTAAACAGAATTGTTTTCTTACTTTCTCTTTCTGATATTTCACTGATAATGTAAAGAAATGCAACATATTTTCTCTATATTAATCTTGTATCCTGCTATCTTGGTGAATTCATTTATTAGTTCTAGTAGGTTTGTGTGAAATCTTTAGGGTTTTCTATATAGAGTGTCATGTCATCTGCAAACAGTGATAGTTTTACCTCTTCCATACCAATTTGGATACCTTTTATTTCTTTTTCTTGTCTCTGATTGCTGTGGCTAGGAAGTCAATAGTATGTTGAATAGAAGTGGTGAGAGTGGGCATCTTGTGTTGTTTCTGAATTTAGCAGGAAGGTTTTCAGCTTTTCACTGTTGAATATTATATTGGCTGTGGGTTTGTCAAAATTGGCTTTTATTATATTGAGATATGTTCCCTCTATAGCCACTTTGGTGAGAGTTTATATTTATCATGAGTGGATGCTGAATTTTATCAAATGGCTTTTTCTGAATCTATTGAGATGATCATGTGGTTTTTTGTCTTTCCTTTTGTTAATGTGATGTATCACACTGATTGATTTACATGTTAAACAATCCTTGTAACCCTGGAATGACTCCAACTTGATCATGGTATATGACCCTTTTTATGTATTTTTGGATTCGGTTTGCTAATATTTTGTTGAGAATGTTTGCATCTATATCTATCAAAGATACTGACATGTAATTTTCTTTTTTTGTAGTGTCTTGGTCTGGCTTTGGTATTGGGCGATTGTGGCTTCATAGAAAGAATTTGGGAGTGTTCCCTCCTCTTCAGTCTTTTGGAATAGTTTGAGAAGGATAGGTATAAGTTCTTATTTGTCTGTTTGATAGAATTCCCCAGTGAAGCTATCTGGTGCTGGACTTTTGTTTGTAAGGAGTTTTTGTTTTGTTTTGTTTTAAATTACAGATTGATTCTATTTGACTTCAGTGATCAGTCTATTCAAATTATGTATTCATTTTTGACTCAATTTTGGCAGGCTGTATGTTTCTAGAAACTTGTCCCTTTCTTCTAGATTGTCCAATTTGTTGGCATCTAAATGTTCATAGTATATTCGCTTATGATTTTTTGTATTTCTGTGGTATTGGTTGTTATTTTTCCTCCTTCATTTTTATTTTGTTTATTTGGGTCCTCTCTTTTTTATTCTTGGTGAGCCTGGCTAGAGATTTGTTAATTTTGTTCATCTTTTCAAAAAAACAGCTCTTGGTTTTATTTATCTTTTCTAATGTTTTTTTTTTTTTTTTGTCTCTATTTCCTCTCTGATCTTTATTATTTCCTTTCTGTTGCTGATTTTAGGTTTTGTTTGTTCTTCTTTTTTTAGTTCTTTTAAGTGATTGGTTAGGTTATCTATTTGAGAATTTTCTTATTTCTTGAGGAAGGCCTGTATGGCTATGAATTTCCCTCTGAGAACTGCTTTTGCTGTATTCCATAGATTTTGTATGATTGTGTTTTCATTGTCATTTATCTTGGGGTATTTTCTGACCTCTTTGACTTCATCATTGACCTATTGATTTTTTAGTACCATGTTATTTAATCTCCACGTGTTCATTTTTTTCCCATTTTTCTTTCTGTGGTTCATATCTAGTTTCATACCATTGTTATCAGAAAAGATGCTTGAAATAATTTTTTCCTCTTAAATTTGTTGAGGCATGTTTTGTGACCTAATATGTGGTCTATCCTATTATAGAAAATGTTCTATGTGTGCTTGAAAAGAATGTGTATTTTTTTTTTTTTTGATATAGTGTCCTGTAGATACCAATTAAGTCTAACTTTTCTATTGTGTTGTTTAGAGTCTCTGTTGCCTTATTGATTTTCTGTCTGGAAGATCATTCCATTGATATCAGTGGGGTGTTAAATCTCCTACTATTATTATATTCCTGTCAATTTCTTCTTTTATGTCTGTATTTGTTTTATGTCTTTAGGTGTTCCTGTATTGGGTGCATATATGTTAACATCTGTAATCTCTTCTTGTATTGATCCCTTTATCATTATATAATGTCCTTCTTTTTCTTTATGGACTTTGTTTTAAAGTCTACTTTGTATGATATGTGTATTGCTACCCCCTCTTTCTTGTCGTTTCCATTTGCATGAAATATCTTTTCCATCTTCTCACTTTCAATCTGTGTGTGCCTTTCACCCTGAATTGAGTCTCTTGTAGGTAGCATATTGTAGGTTCTTGTTTTTTTAATCTAATCTGCCACTCTATGTGTTTTGGTTGGAGCATTTAGTCCATTGACATTTAAAGTAATTTTGATAAGTATGTACTTATTGCCATTTTAAACCTTGTTTTCCAGTTGATTTTGTAGTTCTTTATTTCTTATTCTTTTTTGTATTTCCTTTTGGTTTGATGGTTTTCTTTCGTATTGTTTTTGAGTTCCTTTCTTTATGGTTTTTGTGAATCTGTTGTTTGTTTTTGATTTGTTGTTACTTTGGTTTTCAAGTATGTTGACCCATTACTATATCTACTTGCTTTAAACTGATAGTCATATAAGTTTAAACACATTCTGAAAGATCTGCATTTTTTACTCCCCTCATTCACATTTTGTGATTTTGATATCCTTTTTTAAATATCATGTTTATCCTTTTGCTGTTAATTGTAGTTAAAATTGCTTTCACAAAGTTTTTTTTTTTTATTGTTTTTCAATCTGTGTGCTGGCTTATTTAAGTGATTTTCAATCCTTTTATATATCTGCCTTTTCTATTGTGATTTTCCCTTTCATATACATTTTTGCTTCTTTTCTATTTAGTGAGAACCTTTCAATATTTCTTTCAGTGTAGGTTTAGTATTGCTGTGTTCTTTTAGTTTTCACTTGTCTGCTAAATTCTTTGTCTCCTTTTATTCTAAATGATAATCTTGCTGGGTAAAGTATCCTAGGTTGCAGGTTTTTCCCTTTCAGGACTTTGAGTATATTATGCCACTTCCTTCTGACCTACAAGTTCCTGCAAAGTAAGCAGCTGATAGCCTTATGGGGGTTCCCTTGCAACTTTTTCTCTTGCTGCCTTTAGAATCCTCTCTTTAGCTTTCACTTTGTCATTTCACTTATGATATGTCTTGGTGTCAGTCTGTTTAGGTTTATCTTGTTTGGGACCCTCTGTGTTTCCTGTACCTGGATACCTGTTTCCTTCTTTAGGTTTGGGAAGTTTTCAGCCATAATTTCTTCAAATACATTTTCGATCCCCTTCTCTCTCTTTTTTCATCTGGAACACCTATTCAGCATAGATTGGCATGCTTTATATTATCTCATAGATCTCATATGTTGCTTTCATTTTTTTTTCCATTTGTTCTGATTGGGTGATTTCCATTATTCTATCTCCAGATAACTTATTCGTTCTTCTGCATTACTTAGTCCACTATTCTTTGCTTTTAGATTGGTTTTTTTTCTTGGCAACTGAGTGGTCTAATTTTGATTGGTTCATCTTACTCATTTCTTGTTCCTTGTTACAGTGATCTGCATTTCTATTGGTAATCTTTCTTAATTCCTTCAGCATTTTTATTACCTCCTTTATGAACTTGGAATTTAAGAGACTGGTGAGGTCTGTTTCATTATTTTACTTTCAGGGGATTTCTCTTGTTCTTTTAATTGGGAGTAGTTCCTCCGCTTTGTCATTTTACTTGATTAACTTCCTCTGTCTCTCTGAATTTAGGAGAAACAGTTCTCTATTGCAGTCTTTTATTTTTTTTAACTTATTATAGTTGATTTACAATGTTGTGTTAATTTCTGCTGTACAGCAAAGTGATTCAGATATATACACACACACACACACATACATATTCTTTTTCATATTCCTTTCCATTATGGTTTATCACAGGATACTGAATATAGTTCCCTGTGCTGTACAGTAGGACTTTGTTGTTTATCCATTCTATATGTAAGAGTTTGCATCTGCTAACCCCAAACTCCCAATCCATCCCTCCCCCTTGGCAACAAGTCTGTTCTCTATGTCTGTGAGTTGAGTCTATTTCTGTTTTGTATATGGATTCATTTGTATTATTTTTTGGATTCCACATATAAGTGATATCATATGGTATTTGTATTTTTCTGACTTCACTTAATCTCCAGGTCTATCTATCTACTGTGGTCTTGGAGGGTTTTTTTTATGTGGGAGCATCCCTGTATAGATTCTGTGAGTCCAGTATTTTTGGTGCGAGGGCTGTTTTCGGTATGGTTGCTAGTCATGTCTTTCCTCAGAGTGTGGTGGCCATTATCCCCTTATAGGGAGTATGATTGGTGTTGGTGATATTCAAGGCCTGGACTGTTGGGCAGGGCCTCCTCTTTGGTCTGTGGCTCTTTGGTCTGTGGCTGTCACAACCCTATCAGGGACAGGGTCTGCTCCCCAGTTGTTGGAGTAGAAGCCCTGATGGTTGGGGCCAATAAGGCTTGAGTTCAAGGCCGTTGAGTGCATGCCCTGTCTCAAAGGAGGTAACTGCTGAAGCAAGTTAGGCCCATGTGGTCAAAGTGAACCTATGCACCACCCATGCAGGAGTCCACTGTTCTGCACAGAAACAGCCCAATAAGGCTTGAGTTCAAGGCCCTTGAGTGCATGTCCTGTCTCAAAGGAGGTAACTGCTGAAGCAAGTTAGGCCCATGTGGTCAAAGTGAACCTATGCACCACCCATGCAGGAGTCCACTGTTCTGCACAGAAACAGCCTAAGGTCATGTCCCTTTCTCTGGTGCGTTTGTCCCGGACCTAGTGCTAGGATGTGGTGTGGAGTGGGCTAGTGCTGAGGGCAGGGTTGCTGTGGGTGGAGGAATCGAGGTGGTTGTGCTGTAGCCTGGGACTTGGGCTGCCACTGTCAGAGGCCTTTCCCAGATCTTGTCCACCACAGATCCAGCTCCAACCTGTGGTTTGGGGTGGGTGGAGCTGGAATGCTTCACCAGGGAAATGAAACACTGTGTACTCCTTCCCAGGGGCTGTCTGCCCGAATTGTGTACTTCTGTGGTGCCACCTGGATTGTGCACTGATAAAGTCCACTGTGGCCTGACCCACTCCTGCTGTGTGCATACTAACAATGAGCTCTGAGTTTTGGCCAGGACCACACCCCAGGCCCTCAGGACTGTTTCTGCACAGCTAAACTGAGTCCTCTCCCAGGGTCCATCCTCTGAGATTTAGTGCCTAGCTGCTGCAGCCCTTCCTGGTGAGCATTTTGGACTGGAAAGTGCAGGGAGGTGGCAGCCATCAGCACCAGTCTCACTCCGCCCTGATTGCTAGTAAACCAGCAGGAACACACTCTTGTGAGCAGAGTCCAGGCCCCTCCAGCCCCTCTGCTGTCCCAGTGGACCTCCCAGCATGAAAGGGGGGCTTCCAGGGTAAGAGCCTGTCTGTGTGGCCCTTCCCTCCTTCACAGATCACTCCCAGGGGCACCAGTGCCATCCTACCTTGTAACATTCGTTGTATAAGAGATCTTCTTCCAGTTTCCATCTGGTTTTCTGAGAGAATTGTCCACATGTAGTTGTATTTTTGATGTGTTTGTTAGGGGAGGTGAGTTCCAGGTCCTCCTACTACTCCACCATCTTGATCCTCCCTCCTAGTCCTAATCTTTAAACACACTGATAAGAAGGAAAATCTTTGTTGCTTTCAATAAGAAGTCTTCTTAAGGCTTTTTTTTTTTTCACGTACAGTCTGATTTTGCAGGCTTGGTTAATAAATCTTGCTCACCTGTTGAATTTGCTAATGTTTTTCACAAAAATAGTAAGTCAACCAATTAATAACACAATAGTTCAGGAAACTATATTTAGTGATATGGCAAAATATGACTAAGCTATCCAGTCCTCGTGAAGAAGGCAGGTGAAGTGAATAATTGAATACCAAAATAGAATAAAAAATCAGAGAGGTAAAATATGGATACCTTTCAACAATTTGATGAATAAATAGGCCTAACACAGAGTTTTGAAGAAACAGCTTATCAATCTGTCAAAATAATAATTTTTCTAAATACTGTAAACACGAATACCTGCTGAGTTAAGAACACTAGGCTAAAATTAGATAAAATAACGAATATGTTTGGATGTTCCCAAGTAAAACAATTGTCGTACTGACAATTGGGAATCTACCTTGGCTTCTACATTGCCTCATGACTGGTTTGCCTCTGCCACCACATGAAATAAGTTTTATACCTTGTAGTGCCTAGTAGATTGCTTTGCTTGAAGTATCTGTTCTATACATATTTCTTGTATCAAATGACTGAGTTGGAACTGGTTATAATTTATATTTTTATAAATGTCTTATATTAAAAGATCTTACATTAAAATGAAGACCAAACTACCACAGCTTAAAAAGAATTCCAATATGGCACAACTTTTAAAAAAATATATGGTTGTTCGTTAGTATTTTATTATTTATAACATGGTTATAAAGTTTATTTTTAAACTTAACCATGGTTTTGATTCTGGATAAGACACAGTAAGCACAGTTTTTATACTCTATCACTGAATGCAGCTAGAAATTTTGGGCAGAATGCATCAAGCAGCTGTCTGAGGACTATAAAGAGTAAGTAGAAGACCAACTGAAGAAAAACAGAATATGATGTGCAACCAAACTAGCAGTGAGTTTACCATTTTTTCCTTCCAATGACCCTGAAATTTGGAAGTGGGCATAAGCATGAACAGAGAAGGCTCTAAAAAAACCTCTTGAGTTCAGGCTTGAGGGGTAGGAAAGGTGTATCCTATTAGCAGTAGTATCACAGTGGGGAGCCTACAGATCTATAACTCTGAGGGAGGATAACCTTCCTCTCCTGTCATGAAATATGTGGTCCCATGGGGGGTTGGACAAATCTGTTTCTTTTCCATCTCTTTGTTCTCCTGCTTCCTGGCCCTGGATGAGAATTCAGTAATGTAAAGTGTATATCAGAAAAAAATAGCTAAATCCCCAGCTTTTTGGATGGAAAGTACTGGGGATATCAATGGAGAGGGAGAAATTTGGAGGGATTACCCATCAAGTTGTTTATAAACTCTTGGGCTCACTCCTGAGCCTTGTATACGTGGACCTGACCCCAAACATTAAAACAAAACCTCTGAGAACTGAAATAAGACATAGACTACCACCAATCTCAGACTGGCCACTGGGTGTAGCAAACACAGGGCAGATATAAATAGCATTTCAAAGGCTTTGAAAATGGAACTGACACTAAAACCACAACCCTCAAAAGGCTAGTCAGAACTTGTGGCCTGAATCCAGCTGAGTTGATCGTCTGCTAAACAAAATATCAACATTCTCCTAAGGATTTAACCAAGACCCAGATTATCATAACATAATATTTAAAATGTTCAGAACACAATGCAAAATTTCTCAGCATAGGAAGAACCAGGAAAATCTCATATGTAATGGAGAAGAAAATCAGCAGACACCAACAAACACCCAATTGGCATAGAAGTCACAATTATCTGACAAGGACTTTAAAGCACCCATCATGAAAATGATGCAAGAAGTAAGAGCAAACACTCTTGAAATGAATATAAAGATAGAAATTAACAGCAAAGCAATAGAAAAATCAGAATAAAAACCAAATAGAAATTTTAGAACTAAAAATTATAATATTGAGGATAACGAAACTCACTGGATGGATTCAATAGCAGAATAGGGATGACAAAAGAAAGGATCACTAAATATGAAGATGGGTCATTAGACATTATCCATTCCCAATATAAAGAGAAGATAGTTTGCAAAATAAATGGACATAACCCCAGAGACTTGTGGAACAAATACCAAAGTTTTATAATTCATGTCATTGGAGTCCCAGAAGGAGAAGAAAAAGTGTGATGAGGAAAAACATTTGAAAAAATAATGGCTGAAACTTCTCAAATTTAGTTGAAAATAGAAACCTGGGCTTTAGTAAACTCAATAAACCCCAAACAGGATAAATGTAGAGAAATTCAGGTCTGGAGACATCATAATCAAACCACTGAAAACTAAAGACAAAGATAAATTACTAGAAATCAGCTAGAGGAAAAAATGATGTTCTATAAATAGATAAACTATAACAGAACAATGATTTGAATGATTGTTGATATCTCATCTAAAAGAATGGTGGCCAGAACAAAGTGCAACAAACTTTAAAGTGCTAAAAAGTCAATCTAGGGTTCTTATCCAGTAAAAATACCCTTTAATCATAAACATGAAATAAATATACTCTAAGGTGGAGAAAACTAAGAGAATTCATTGTCTGATGACCTGATCTATAATAATTGTGAAACAGTTCTTCACAAAGAAGGAAAATTTTTTATTAAAAGTACACATAAAACATTTGGAATTAAGGAAAAGAAATAGAACTGTTAAATATCTGGGTAAATATAATAGAATTTTTTTTCAGTTATTTTTCACTGTAGAAAAAGTTATTATGTTTTCTGAAGGGGTTTTCAATGTATGTAGATATAACATATAAGCCAACATAAAGAGGGGAGGGTAAAGGAATATTTAAATTGGTAAGTTTTCTACATTGCACTTGAAGTGGTTAAAAAATTAACTGTAGTTAGACTGTCAAAAAGTAAGTATATATAGTATAATCCTAGAGCAATCACTAAAAACTTGTAAAATATTTATAGTCCAAAAATATTAAGTTCATTAAAACGGAATACGAGAGAGAGAGAGGGAGAAGGTAGACCTAAATCCATACAAATACTTAATTGCACCATGAAGTGCTCAGATATTTGATCAAAAATGTTATTCCAGATGTATATAGGAGGGTGTCTCTGCTTGAGATTAACATTTGAATGAGCAGACTGAATAAAGCAGATTGCTCTTTCTAATATGGTGTGCCTCTTCCATGCTGTTGAAGGCCTGAATAGAACCTACATGAAAAAGATTGACTCTCCACGAGGAGAAGGAACTCCTTCTACCTGACTGCCTTAGAGCTGGGACATTGGTTTTTCCCTTGCCTTCAGACCTGAAATGAAAGATCAACTTTTCCTGAGTTCTGAGCCTGCTGCCCTTGGGACTAGAACTATACCACTGGCTTTCATGGTTCTCAGGCCTTCAAACTCATTCTTGAACTGCATCATCAGTGTATTAGTCAGCTTGGGCTGCCATAACAAAAAACCATAGACTGGGTGGCTTAAACAATATATATCTCACAGTTCTGGAAGCTAGGGAGTCCAAACAAGATCAAGGTGCTGACCAATTTGATTCCCTCCTGAGAGCTTTCTTCCTGGCTTGTAGATGACTGCCTTCTTATTGAGTCCTCACCTGGTAGAGAGAGGAAAGGAGCAAGTTCTGGTGTCTCTTCTTATAAAAGCATTAATCCTCTCACAAGGGCCCCACCCTCATAACCTCATCTAAACCTGATTAACTCCCAAAGGCCCATCTTCACATATCATCACATTGGGGATTAAGGCGTTAACATATAAACTAGGGGCAATTCAGTTCATAGCAATTGGCTTACCTGGTTCTCAGACCTTTGTACTCAGACTGGAACTACACCATCAGCTCTCTTGGGTCTTCAGCTTTCAGATCTTGGGATTTTTCATCCTTCATAATCACATGAGCCAATTCCTTATAATAAATCTCTTTCTATAGATATATTCATCCTATTTCCCTGGAGGACCCTGACTAATACATAAACTATGTTTTCTACAAGAAATTTACTTCAAACGTAATGATACAGTTAGGCTGAAAGTAAAAGAATGGAAAATCCATACCATGCAAATGTCAAAGGGAAACTAGAGTAGATTTATTAATATCAGACATATTAAAATTCATACCAAATAAAATTACTAAGGAGCACTACTAAGTGAAAAAAGGGTCAGTTCACCAAAATAATGTCATGATTTTAAATGTATAAGCACAAACAACAGAACTTTAAAATACATGACGTAAAAATGATAAAACTGAAAGGAAAACTAAATTCACACTTATAATTGGATCCTTCAACATTCCTCTCTGTAACTGATAGAACTATTAGACAAAATATCAGCAAGGATTTAGAAGAACTATACAGCACTATCGATCGCTTGGGTCTAATAGACATTATACAACACTCCATTCAACAATAGGAAAATACACATTCTTACCAAGTGCGGATGGAGCTTTCACCAAGATAAACCATTTGTTATGTCACAAAATAAACCTTAGAAAACTTAAAAGGAATTAAATCATACAAAATATGCTCCATGACCATAATGAAATTAAATAAGGAATAAATGGAAGAAAGAAAAAAGAAATATCCTCAAACACCTGGATATTAAATAACAATTCTAAATAATCCATGGGTCAAAGATGAGGTCTTAAGAAAGTATTTCTACCCAAATAAAAATTAAAATACCACATATTGAAACTAGTACTGTTTGGCTAAATAGAGGCATATTTATAACATTAAGTGCTTATATTAGAATAAAAGAAATGCCTCAAATTATTAAGTTTCCACCTAAAGAAATTAGAAAAAAAAGAACAAAGTTAACCTAAAGCAAGAAGAAGGAAGGGTTAATAATAAAAATAATAAATATAAAAGCATATATTAATAAAATTGAAAACATAAAAATAATTGAGAAAATTAATGACACTCTTATAAATAGTTCTTTAAAAGGTTCAGTAAAATTGACGAGCCTCAAATAAGACTGAGGAAGAAAAATCAATACGACAATGTTATAATTAGAAATAAAAATGGACTATCACTATAAACCCTATATTACTCTTTTATTATCGTCATTATTCTATTATTCTATTTTTAAAAAATAAGTAAATACTACAAACTGCTCTATGTACTTAAACTGGCTAATCTGTTTTAAATGGAACGATTACTTGAAGAGAATTTCTCCTATGATTGAAAAATATCCATAGGCTCAAAACTCACCCAAGGTAAATAGATAACTGAATAATCATATAACCACTTAAAAAATTGAATTCATGGTTAAACTCCTCTGAAGAAGTGCTCTTCAGGGCCAGATAGTTTTACTAGCAAATTTTAGCAAACATTTAAGAAGAAATAACACCAATTTTACAAAATAAAAAATAAAAGGTAGGAAACACTTCCCAGCTTATTTTATGAGTGCAGCATACTCTA
Source organism: Aethalodelphis obliquidens (assembly GCF_003676395.1). Classification (NCBI taxonomy): domain Eukaryota; kingdom Metazoa; phylum Chordata; class Mammalia; order Artiodactyla; family Delphinidae; genus Aethalodelphis; species Aethalodelphis obliquidens. The sequence continues at coordinate 46,207,411 of NW_020837948.1, read as the reverse complement.
ATGACAAAACCAGATATAGAAAGTACAAGAGGGTAAAAATTAAAAATATTTTACATGAACAAGGAGACAGACATCCTTAACAAATATTAGCAAATTGAATACACCATGATCAAATGGGGGTTTATTGTGAGAATGCAACTTTGATGCAACACCCAAAAATCAATCAATGTAGTCCACCATTTAACAGTTTAAAGAAGACAAACAACATGATTATATCAATTGATGAAGAAAACATATTTGAGAAAATTCAACCCATTCGTAATAAAAAAATTCTTAGCAAACTAGGAATAGAAGGGAACTTTGTCAATCTGATGAGAGAGATTGACAAAAATCTTGCAGCTAACATCATACTTAGTGGTGAGAGATTGAATGCTTTCTCCCTAAGTTTGGGAACAAGATAAGGATGTCCATCTTTACTACTCCTGTTCCTCATTAAATCGAAATTCTACCCAACGTAATAAGGCCAGAATTAGAAATAAAAAATATGGAAGAGAGAGGAAGAAATGAAACTGTCCCTATTCACAGGTGATATGATTGTTGACAGATGATTTCAAGATATCTATAAGGGACCCTTTAGAAATAATAAGTGAGTTTCAAGGTTGCATAGTACAAGGTCAGCACACAAAAATCAATTGTATTTCTGTATACTACTGAACAATTGGAAACCTAAATTGTTTTTAAAAAGTAACATTTGCAATAGTGCATTCCCAGATTATACTTAGGCATATAAATCTTATAAAATATGTATAAGATTTATATACTGAAAACTACAAAATGTTGATGAAAGCGATCAGAGAAAACCTGAAAGAGTAGAGAAAAACCATGTACCTGGATTGGAAGTCTCAAAAGAGTAAAGATGTCAGTTTTTTCCCCCAAATAATTTATATATTTAACATAATCACTATCAAAGCCCCAGCAGGAGTTTTACAGATATAGACAAAAATACATGAACTTTATATGAAAAGTCATGGGAACTAGAACAGTCAGAGCAATTAAAAGAAAAAAAAAAGAATAACATTGGAGAAATAACTGTACTTGATTTTAAGACTTTGAAAAGCTACAGCAGTAAAGACCAGTGTGGTAATTGTGAAGGGATGGACACATTAAGCAAAACAATATAATAGCCCAGAAATAGAAATATACTAATATGGCTAACTGATTTTTTTTTTCACTTATAACAACCTTATAGAGATGTAATTCAGGTAGCATAGTATTCACCCATTTAAAGTACATACAGTTTAGTGATGTCTAGTGTATTCAAAAACTTGTATAACAATCACTAAAATCTAATTTTAGAATGTTTTCACCACCTTAGAAAGATCCCTATGCCCATTAGCAGTCACTCCCCGTTTCCTTCTTTCCCAGCTCTGGTAACCACTACTCTACTTTCTGTCTCTATAGCTGTGAATATTCTAGACATTTCATATAAATGGAATCAAACGGTATGTGGCCTTGAGTTTGAAGGGAAGTAGGTGTGGCTGCAAAGGGCCCATGAAGGATCTTGGTTGTGATAAGAATGTTTTGTATCTTGACTGTGTCAATGTCACTATCCTGGTTGTGACTTTGTACTATAGTTTTGCAAGGTGTTATCCTTACAGGCAACCAGGTAAAGGGTACATGGTATATTATTATATATTATCTCTATGTTATTTCTTACAACTGAATGTGAATCTACAGTTATCTCAAGATAAAACATTTGTTTAAAAAAAAAAAGAAAGAAACAACTGTATGGCCTAAAAGGCTGAACTGGATTTCTCAACCTTGGCATTGACCTTTTAGACTGGATAGTTCTTTCTTATGGGGGTTGTCCTGTGCCTTATAGGATGTTTAGCAGTATCTTTGGCCTCTACCCACTAGATGCCAGTAGCACTCCCTTGGTAATGACAACCAAAAAGGTGCCCAGACATTGCCAAATGTCCCCTGAGGGGTAAAATTGCCTCAGTTGAAAACCGTTGTGTTGATACTGTTATTGATCTTTACCTTAGTGCTAATATTATGAGGTATTTTCCTTAATACATTTTCCTTGTGACAAAATTTTGAAAAACATTAAAACTCATATACAGCAAAGAATGATAGACACTTTCGTCCCTGTGAGCATATCTTTGCATTAACTCTCCATACCTTAGCATATTAGCTAATTTGTTTCCATGTTCTCTCAGACATTTTATTCTATAATGAAGGCTGAATACCATAAATTGTTCACAGTACCTGTTTTTAGATTCCCAATGTTTATTTACCATATAGGAAAACGTTCTAATTCTCCAAGAATAATGATGATATAGTTTCAAATCTATTTATAGAGAAGAATATGGCAACAACAATAAAAAAATTCTGTGCCCAATATATTGCTCATTATATGTCATCAAGGTAGTTCAACATAGCTTCATAATCTAGCAGAGGGACTCTTCACTAATTACATTGAATAAGTAATAAATATTATAAAATATCAAGAAAGAAGGAGAATTACATTAGAAAAGTATTGTGTCTAAAGTAAGAACAGCAAAGGTTGTTGATTAAGCAATAAAGGTTATTGATTAAGATGAATTGTTGGAAAGGAGGGGTGTCTTCTTGGTTCCTATATCCCTTTCTTTATATTTCTCTTATCACACTTCTCATATTATTTAAACGTATTGTATACATTTAAACTAGAGTTTGGCAAACTATGTCTTATCGGTCAAATCTGGCCTACCACTTGTTTTTCTAAATAATGTTATCTGGGACACAGCCATGCCCATTCATTTACATATTGTCTATTTTTGCTTTTGTGTAACAATGGCAGAGTTTAGTTGTTGCAACAGAGACTGGCCCAGAAAGCCTAAAACATTTGCTATCTAGCTTTTTACAAAAAAAGTTGGCAATGCCCATGTAAACTATAAACAAATTCTGACTAGAATATTAGACTACAAATTCTTTGGGAAAGAAGGAGCCGAGCCGTATCATTCATTTGTTTCTTCTTCATATTTGACTCATATACAGAAATGCAAATGATGTTTATTAAATGAAAGAAGAAAAAACAATTTGAAGAAAGGGGAAGAGGAAGAGAAAGAAAAGTTGGAAAGTATAAAGGACTCAGGAAAAAAGAACAGACTCATGTAATAAAAAACTAATTAACTGGCTAGAGCAAGGAGCGACATCTAGAATGTAGTAGGAGATGAAGAAAATTAAACAAAGGGGGGAAAGCTATCATGATTAGTCTTAAACCTTCTAATAGAAATTTTAGTTACCGTAAGTAGCAGTACAGTTTCCCTGCCAGGACTTGCCTTAAAAGGCAGCTGGCTGAGGCAAAGCTGACTATGACTCAGAAGGAAAATCACGATGTGTGTGTGCATTGAGCTAAGAGCAAAAGGGACCTGTTTTCCTGTCTCTACTCACGTACCTGCCAGGAATAAAGGCATACCACTTGTTCTCTAACGCCTTGTTTATAATACAGATAAAAAAAGCGGTATCAATATGAAGGCAGGGCACTAAATCAAAAAATATTAAAGATCTCTTGCATCTTTAATGTTAACGGTTCTAGTCAGTAAGGCTCTGGATTCACTTTAGTATGCTGGTGGTTTCTCTAGTGTACTTTTGAAACTTTGTGTTCTACCTCATTTAACTTCCCTTCTTTTCATTATCCTAACTGGAGCCTGTTTTTTTTTTTTTTTTTTTTTTTAGAATGGCTAAAATATATTTATTTAACTTTTTTTTTTGAATTTTATTTTATTTTTTCATATAGCAGGTTCTTATTAGTCATCCATTTTATACACATCAGTGTATACATGTCAATCCCAATCTCCCAATTCATCACACCCCCAAACCCACCCCCCGCCACTTTTCCCCTTTGGTGTCCATATGTTTGTTCTCTACATCTGTGTCTCAATTTCTGCCCTGCAAACTGGTGCCTCTGTACCATTTTTCTACATTCCACATATATGCATTAATATACGATATTTGTTTTTCTCTTTCTGACTTACTTAACTCTGTTTGACAGTCTCTAGATTCATCCATGTCTCTATAGATGACCCAATTTCGTTCCTTTTAATGGCTGAGTAATATTCCATTGTATATATGTACCACTTCTTCTTTATCCATTCATTTGTCGCTGGGCATTTAGGTTGCTTCCATGACCTGGCTATTGTAAATAGTGCTGCAATGAACATTGGGGTGCATGTTTCTTTTTGAATTATGGTTTTCTCTGGGTATATGCCCAGTAGTGGGATGGCTAGTTTTTTAAGGAACCTGCATACTGTTCTCCATAGTGGCTGTATCAATTTACACTCCCACCAACAGTGCAAGAGGGTTCCCTTTTCTCCACACCCTCTCCAGCATTTGTGGTTTGTAGATTTTCTGATGATGCCCATTCTAACTGGTGTGAGGTGATACCTCATTGTAGTTCTGATTTGCATTTCTCTAATAATTAGTGATGTTGAGCAGCTTTTCATGTGCTTCTTCGCCATCTGTATGTCTTCTTTGGCAAAATGTCTATTTAGGTTTTCTGCCCATTTTTGGATTGGGTTGTTTGTTTTTTTAATATTGATCTGTTTATATATTTTGGAGAGTAACCCTTTGTCTATTGATTCGTTTGCAAATATTTTCTCCCATTCTGAAGGTTGTCTTTTCGTCTTGTTTGTAGTTTCCTTTGCTTTGCAAAAGCTTTTAAGTTTCATTAGGTCCCATTTGTTTAGTTTTGTCTTTATTTCCATTACTCTAGGAGGTGGATCAAAAAAGATCCTGCTGTGATTTATGTCGAAGAGTGTCCTTCCTATGTTTTCCTCTAAGAGTTTTATAGTGTCCAGTCTTACATTTAGGTCTCTAATCCATTTTGAGTTTATTTTTGTGTATGGTGTTAGGGAGTGTTCTAATTTCATTCTTTTACATGTAGCTGTCCAGTTTCCCCAGCACCACTTATTGAAGAGACTGTCTTTTCTCCATTGTAGATCCTTGCCTCCTTTGTCATAGATTAGTTGGCCGTAGGTGTGTGGGTTTATCTCTGGGCTGTCTATCCGTTCCATTGATCTATATTTCTGTTTTTGTGCCAGTACCATATTGTCTTCATTACTGTAGCTTTGTAGTATAGTGTGAAGTCAGGGAGTCTGATTCCTCCACGTCCGTTTTTTTCCCTCAAGACTGCTTTAGCTATTTGGGGTCTTTTGTGTCTCCATACAAATTTTAAGACTTTTTGTTCTAGTTCTGTAAAAAATGCCATTGGTAATTTGACAGAGATTGCATTGAATCTGTAGATTGCTTTGGGTAGTATAGTCATTTTCACAATGTTGATTCTTCCAATCCAAGAACATGGTATATCTCTCCATCTGTTTGTATCATCTTTAATTTCTTTCATCAGTGTCTTATAGTTTTCTGCAGACAGGTCTTTTGTCTCCCTAGGTAGGTTTTTTCTTAGGTATTTTATTCTTTTGTTGCAATGGTAAATGGGAGTGTTTCATTATTTTCTCTTTCAGATTTTTCATCATTAGTGTATAGGAATGCAAGAGATTTCTGTGCATTAATTTTGTATCCTGCAACTTTACTATATTCATTGATTAGCTCTAGTAGTTTTCTGGTGGCATCTTTAGGATTCTCTATGTATAGTATCATGTCATCTGCAAACAGTGACAGTTTTACTTTTTCTTTTCCAATTTGTATTTCTTTTATTTCTTTTTCTTCTCTGAATGCCATGGCTAGGACTCGCAAAACTATGTTGAATAATATTGGTGAGAGTGGACATCCTTGTCTTGTTCCTGATCTTAGTAGAAATGGTTTCAGTCTTTCACCATTGAGACTAATGTTTGCTGTGGGTTTGTCATATATGGCCTTTATTATGTTAAGGTAAGTTCCCTCTGTGCCCACTTTCTGGAGAGTTTTTATCATAAATTGGTGTTGAATTTTGTGAAAAGCTTTTTCGGCATCTATTGAGATGATCATATAGTTTTTATTCTTCATTTGTTAATATGGTGTATCACATTGATTGATTTGCATATATTGAAGAATCCTTGCATCCCTGGGATAAATCCCACTTGATCATGGTGTATGATCCTTTTAATGTGTTGTTGGATTCTGTTTGCTAGTATTTTGTTGAGGATTTTCGCATGTATATTCATCAGTGATATTGGTCTGTAATTTTCTTTCTTTGTAGTATCTTTGTCTGGTTTTGGTATCAGGGTGATGGTGGCTTTGTAGAATGAATTTGGGAGTGTTCCTTCCTCTGCAGTTTTTTGGAAGAGTTTGAGAAGGACGGGTGTTAGCTCTTCTCTAAATGTTTGATAGAGTTCACCTGTGAAGCCATCTGGTCCTGGACTTTAGTTTGTTGGAAGATTTAAATCACAGTTTCAATTTCATTATTTGTGATTGGTCTGTTCATATTTACTGTTTCTTCCTGGTTCAGTCTTGGAAGATTATACCTTTCTAAGAATTTGTCCATTTCTTCCAGGTTGTCCATTTTATTGGCATAGAGTTGCTTGTAGTAGTCTCTTAGGATGCTTTGTATTTCTGCAGTGTCTGTTGTAACTTCTCCTTTTTCATTTCTAATTTTATTGACTTGAGTCCTCTCCCTCTTTTTCTTGATGAGTCTAGCTAATGGTTTATCAATTTTGTTTATCTTCTCAAAGAACCAGCTTTTAGTTTTATTGATCTTTGCAATTGTTTTCTTTGTTTCTATTTCAGTTATTTCTGCTCTGATCTTTATGATTTCTTTCTTTCTGCTAACTTTGGGTTTTGTTTGTTCTTCTTTCTCTAGTTCCTTTAGGTGTAGAGTTAGATTGTCTGAAATTTTTTCATGTTTCTTGAGGTAGGCTTGTATTGCTGTAAACTTGCCTCTTTGAACTGCTTTTGCTGCATCCCATAGGTTTTGGATCGTTGTATTTTCATTGTCTGTTTTGGATCGTTGGGTTTTCATTGTCATTTGTCTCTAGGTATTTTTTGATTTCCTCTTTGATTTCTTCAGTGATCTCTTGGTTATTTAGTAATGTATTGTTTAGCCTCCATGTGTTTGTGATTTTTACAGTGTTTCTTCCTGTAACTGATTTCTAATCTCATAGCATTGTGGTCAGAAAAGATGCTTGATATGATTCCAATTTTCTTAAATTTACTGAGGCTTGATTTGTGACCCAAGATGTGATCTATCCTGGAGAATGTTCCGTGCACACTTGAGAAGAAAGTGTAATATGCTGTTTCTGGATGAAATGTCCTATAAATATCAATTAAATGTATCTGATGTATTGTGTCATTTAAAGAATGTGTTTCCTTATTAATTTTCTGTTTGGATGACCTGTCCATTGGTGTAAGTGAGGTGTTAATGTCCCCCACTATGATTGTGTTACTGTCGATTTCCTCTTGTAGAGCTGTTAGCAGTTGCCTTTTGTATTGGGGTGCTACTATGTTGGCTGCATATATATTTGTTATATCTTCTTCTTGGATTGATCCCTTGATCAGTATGTAGTGTCCTTCCTTGTCTCTTGTAACAGTCTTTATTTTAAAGTCTATTTTATCTGATACGAGTATTGTTACTGCAGCTTTCTTTTGATTTCCATTTGCATGGAATATCTGTTTCCATCCTCTCAGTTTCAGTCTGAATGTGTCCCTAGGTCTGAAGTGGGTCTCTTGTAGATAGCATATATATGGGTCTTGTTTTTGTATCCATTCAGCGAGCCTGTGTCTTTTGGTTGCAGCATTTAATCCATTCACATTTAAGGTAATTATCGATATGTATGTTTCTATGACCATTTTCTTAATTGTTTTGTTTTTGTTTTTGGAGGTCCTTTTCTTCTCTTGTTTTTCCCACTTAGAGAAGTTCCTTTAGCATTTTTTGTAGAGCTGGTTTGGTGGTGCTGAATTCTCTTAGCTTTTGCTTGTCTGTAAAGCTTTTGATTCCTCCATTGAATCTGAATGGGATCCTTGCTGGGTAGAGTAATCTTGGTTGTAGGTTCTTCCCTTTCATCACTTTAAATATGTCATGCCACTCCCTTCTGCCTTGTAGAGTTTCTGCTGAGAGATCAACTGTTAACCTTATGGGAGTTCCCTTGTATGTTATTTGTTGTTTTTCCCTTGCTGCTTTCAATAATTTTTCTTTGTCTTTCATTTTTGCCATTTTGATTACTATGTGCCTCAGCGTGTTTCTCCTTCGGTTTATCCTGTATGGGACTCTCTGCACTTTCTGGACTTGGGTGGCTATTTCCTTTCCCATGTTAGGGAAGTTTTTGACTATAATCTCTTCAAACATTTTCTTGGGTCCTTTCTCTCTTTCTTCTCCTTCTGCGACCCCTATAATGCGAATGTTGTTGTGTTTAATGTTGTCTCAGAGGTCTTTTAGGCTGTCTTCATTTCTTTTCATTGTTTTATCTTTATTCTGTTCTGCAGCATTGAATTCCACCATTCTGTTTTCCAGGTCACTTATCCATTCTTCTGCCTCAGTTATTCTGATATTGATTCCTTCTAGTGTATTTTTCATTTCAATTATTGTATTGTTCATCTGTTTATTTGTTCTTTAATTCTTCTAGGTCTTTGTTAAACATTTCTTGCATCTTCTCTGTCTTTTCCTCCATTGTTTATCCGAGGTCCTGGATCATCTTCACTCTCAGTATTCTGAATTCTTTTTCTGGAAGGTTGCCTGTCTCCACTTCATTTAGGTTTTTTTCTGGGGTTTTATCTTGTTCCTTCATCTGGTACATAGCCCTCTGCCTTTTCATTTTGTCTATATTTCTGTGAATGTGGTTTTTGTTCCACAGGCTGCAGGACTGTAGTTCTTCTTGCTTCTGCTCTGGAGCCTGTTAAATTGATTCCATTCCATGGATTTCTAGTTCCATTTGGAGTTGTTTCCCTCAGCATGATGACTAACCTGGGCCTAAAGCCCAATGCCCTCTATCCTGACTAAGCCTACTTCAGTCTTCTCCCTGGGAGCTGCACTCAACAGCATATATTTTAATAATATAATTAAGCTGAGTTTTGTTCCTGGTATCCCTTCTGACCCTAGCTCTTCAATGTCAGAGACACTGATTTTTGAAAGGAATAGCTGCTACCTGAAAGAAATCACCTTTACTTGGCTTTCTGGTTTCCGAAAACTAAGTTTAAATTTGTAGAATTTTGGACTTATTGAATTTCAGAAGCCCAACCCTTATAGATATGCAACAGAAAGGCATATAACTAACTAATGAAGTCATCGAGTAACTAAATGAATAAATAACCTAAGAGGTGTGGAAATAAAATATCACTAAGGTTTAAGGTCTGACAAACATGGCTGTTTAGGTAATTCAAGCTCATATGCTCCACTGCAATGTGCTTCCTAAAAGATGAAAGTCCAAATATATATAGAATCAAGATAGCTTAAAGATAGCTAATATGCTAGTATAATTTGAATATGAAGAAATTGAAAGAAAATTATTAAAAATAACTTGGTGGCTGATGGGCAAGTGAATAGCCTAGGAAGGTATAGATCATGCTATTGATTCCTAGTCCAAAAATCATTCCATTAACACACACTATCAGGTGAATTAATGGAACTGAGTTGGTTACAAAGAATGGCCTTAGAAACTTTACACCACTTTCCTTGTGCTCAAGAATTGCCAAATGATGATGGGTCCTAGTCAAACTAGCTCTAGATATCTGGAAATTTAAAAAGAGAGTGATGGATCCTATGATTAGTTTAGTTCCACTCCCTAATCTCCCTAATTTAATGTCAACTGATAAGTAGCTTTAATTAAAACCAAGTTGTAAACTTCAAACTCTGAGATTTTTTTTTTTTTACCTGACAATGGCTAGTGTCCAAATGATGACATAGTACAGAAAATGTGAATCTTATAATGATAAATACTTAGAAGGTTTTGGCAGAAGTTATTCAACACTTTAATAATTAAGCTATAGTTCTGGCATTTTTGTTATGATTAACTTCAGGAGTTTCCAAAAAAGCTTTTTCTCTTTATCATTTTTTTGCAGTTCCATGTGTTTTACTAATTTCATCAAAAATCAGTAAGTAATGAACTGTAGAACAGCCCATTTCAGGACCTCTGCAAGGTTTCTGGGAAATGAAGTAATGCCAGTACTTTCATGTCATGTCGTCCCCCCACCCAAGGAGAAGTTCCCATTAGGAGTTTGGCATAGCAACCTAGCAGTGAACTCTACACTGGAGCATTCATAAACTGACACTAGGGCTTGGTATTTTCAGATATGTACTAAACAGAGTTAGCTTTTCTTTTTCCTAGCCAGTTTGAATTCTCAGTCCCTTTTCTTTACTCTTTTGTGCTTAATTGGCTTCCCTGCACTGCTCAAGGGGATGGAGTTTTGTGAAAATAACTCTTGGAAATGTGGTAGGGTGTATAGCTCATCCATTCATTAACTTGGCAAGTATAGAATAATAACCTACTCTAGGCAAGACAACAATTAATTAGATAAAATATTGCTACTCAGGTAATGAATTTATTCCATGGAGCTGAACAGCTCACAAAGAATGGCCTTAGAATTCACTGGGGAATTCTACCAAGCATACAAAGAAGAACTCATACCTATCCTTCTCAAACTCTTCCAAAAGATGGAAGGGGGGGAATACTCCCAAAGTCATCCTATGAAGCCACCATCACCCTGATACCAAAACCAGACAAAGACACTACAAAAAAAGTAAATTACAGCCCAATATCTCTGATGAATATAGAAGCAAAAATCTTCAACAAAATAGCAAACAAACAATCCAACAACACATAAGAAGGATCATATACCATCATCAAGTTGGATTCATTCCAGGGTCACAAGTATGGTTCAACATAAGCAAATTAATCAATGTAATACACCACATCAACAAAAAAGAAAAGACAAAAAAAAACAAAAAAACACATGATCCTCTCAATTGATGCAGTAAAAGCACTTGATTGATAAAATTCAACATCTATTCATGATAAAATCTCTCACCAAAATGGGTTTAGAAGAAATATATCTCAGCATAATAAAAGCCATTTAAGACAAAACCATTATATATTACTTAAGGATGAAAAGCTGAAAGCCTTCCTGCTGAATTCTGGAACAAGAAAAGAATGCCCACTCTCACCACTTCTATTCAACATAGTATTGGAAGTCCTAGCCACAGCAGTCAAACAAGAAATAAAAGGTATCCAGATTGGAAGGGAAGAGGTAAAATTGTCATTGTATGCAGATGACATGATACACTATATAGAAAATCCTGAAGACTCCACACAAAAACTATTAGAACTGATAAATGAATTCATCAAGGTAGCAGTATACAAGATCAACATACAGACATCTGTTGTATTTCTTTACACTAATAATGAAATATCAGAAAGAGAAAGTAAAAAAAAAAAATCCCATTTAAAATAGCATCAAAAAAATACCTAGGAATAAACCTTACCAAGGATGTGAAAGACTTATTTATACGCTGAAAACTATAAAACATTTATAAAGGAAATTGAAGGATGATACAAAGAAATGGAAATATATTCCATGCTCTTGGATTGGAAGAATTAATATTGTTAAAATGGCCATACGACCCAAAGCAACTTACAGATTTAATGTGATCCCTATCAAATTACTCATGATATTTTTCACAGAGCTCGAACAGATAATCAAAATTTATATGGAACCAGAAAAGATCCAGAATTGCCAAAGCAATTATGAGGAAAAAGAACAAAGGTGGAGGTATAACCCTTCCGGACTCTAGACAATATTACAAAACTACAGTAACTAAAACAGTGTGGTATTGGCACAAAAACAGACATAGATCAATGGAACAGAATAGAGAGCCAAGAAATAAACCCACACACCTACAGTCAATTAATCTATGACAAAGGAGGCAAGAATATAAAATGGGGAAAAGACAATTTCTTTAGCAAGCAGTGCTGGGAAAGCTGGATAGCCTCCTGTAAATCAATGAAGTTAGAACACTCCCTCACAGTATACACAAATATAAATTTAAAATGGCTTAAAGACTTAAGTGTAAGACACGGCACCATAAAACTCCTAGAAGAGAACATAGGCAAAACATTCTGGGACATAAATCATAGCAATATCTTAGATCAGTCTCCCAAGGCAAAAGAAATAAAAGCAAATGTAAGCAAATGGGACCTAATCAAACTTATAAGCTTTTGCATAGCCAAGGAAACCATCAGCAAAAAGAAAAGACCACCTATGGACTGGGAGAAGATATTTGCAAACAATGTGACCAACAAGGGGTTAATTTCCAAAATATATGAACAGCTCATATAATTCAATATAAAAATACAATCAAAAAATGGGCAGAAACCTAAATATACATTTCTCCAAAGAAGACATGCAGATGACCAACTGGAACATTAAAAGATGCTCAATGTTGCTAATTATTAGAGAAATGCCAATCAAAACTACAATGAAGTATCATCTCACACAAGTCAGAATGGCCGTCATCAGAAGTCTACAAATAATAAATGCTGGAGAGGGTGTGAAGAAAAAGGAACCCTCATACACTGTTGGAGGGAATGCAAATTGGTGTAGCCACTATGGAAAACAGTCTGGAAGTTCTTTCAAAAGCTAAAATTAGAGCTACCGTATGATCCAGCAGTCCCACTCCTGAGCATATATCCGCAAAAAACAAAAACTAATTCAAAAAGATACATGCACCCCAATGTTCATAGCAGCACTGTTCAGAATAGTCAAGACATGGAAGCAACCTAAATGTCCATCAACTGATAAATGGATAAAGAAGATGTGGTATATATATACACGATGGAATATTACTCAGCCATAAAAAGGAATGAAATAATGCCATTTGCAACAACATGGATGGACCTAGAGATTATCATACTAAGTGAAGTCAGGCAGAGAAAGACAAATATTATATAATATCATCACTATATGTGGCATCTGAAAAAAGTACAAATAACTTATTTACAAAACAGAAACAGACTCACAAACATGTAAAACAAACTTACGGTGACCAAAAGGGAAAGGGGAGGAGGAAGGATAAATTAGGAGTATGAGATTAAGAGATACACACCACTATATATAAAATAGATGGGCTCAAGGACTTGCTGTATGTACATGGAACTGTATTCAATGTCTTGTAATAACATATTCGAAAATAATCTGAAGCTATATATCTGAAACTAACACAATATTGTAAATTGACTATAGTTATGTAAGTAAAAATAAAACCGAATAAAATAAACCAAAAAGAAAAAAATAAGAATGGCCTCAGAAACTTCAGAATAATTTCCTTGTCCTCAAGAACTGCCATATGACAATGGGTCCCAGTCAACTAGGCTCTAGATATCTGGAACTTTTTAAAAGGGATCTTACCATCAGGTTAGTTCCACTAGGGTAATCTCCTTAATTTCAGATCAACTGATTAGTAACCTTAATTATATCTGCAAAATCCCCTTTTCTGGGACTTCCCTGGTGATCCAGTGATTATGACTTCACCTTCCAATGCAGGGGGTGCAGGTTCAATCCCTGGTCAGGGAGCTAAGAACCCACAGGCCTTATGGGCAAAAAACCAAAATATAAAACAGAAGCAATATTGTAATAAATTCAATAAAGACTTTAAAAATGGTCCACATTAAAAAAAATCCCCTTTTCCATGTAAAAGGGTTTTGCTTTGTTTTTGCTTTTAATTTAAGAGACATTAGGGTACCATGGTGGAAATCTTAGAAACTTCACCAAATATAGCTGGTAAGCCCTGCCCATCCCTGGGCAACTGCAAGTTCTTGATAGTTTCTAGGGAGCAACCCTGACACAATATTTCACATCCTGCTCTCTTTTTGAATCCTGATTCTGCTTATAGCATCATGCATGTGCACCTGAATAATGCAGTTAGGAGTGCTCAGTGGATCCATCTGCAGATCATCATTTTATATTCTGCGCTCACATTCACCAATCAACTACAGATTTGAAATAACAAGGATAATGTTTAAAACCCTCTTTGCAAATTCATTCAGCCTTGAATTTATATACTCGCCATTGTACTTTCTATAGGCACTTAAAATTAATCATTCACTACATGTATACCCACTGGAAAATAACAAGACTGAGCCAGAAGAAAGCTATAAGCACAGTTTTAGGCAATGAGTTTGAAATAGTGGGCAATCAAGGACAAAGGTTTTTTGCCCGAGGTGCAAGAGTCTTTGAGTTCTCACTTTTAGGAGAGGCATCTAGTTGACAGTAGAGAACCTGGCTGACAGGTAATGACCAGGCTATATTCCCTACCAGCACAAAACAATGTGGACAAAATCCATTCCTGCTAGGTAAAGATTTTTAGAGTGGCTAGCCCTTAATGCTCCTGGCTCCAGGAAAATGCCCAAAGTGTATCCATGTGTTAGGTCAAGTCATCCACAAAGAAAACCTGAGCCAAGGATTCAAATGCAAGTGATTTATTAAGGCAGCACCCCCAGGAGAAAATGTTAATGGAGTTCAGAATGGGGAGGGAAGAGAACCAAGGAAAGGAGCACTGTCAGGTGAAATTCCAGGCTCAGCCTGTGGAACATAAATTGCAAGTCAGTGTGTCATGTCTCAAGGCAAAGGAACTAGGGTTTGTATCTTTTCACCAAACAAACAGTCTGTAACTCCACGGAGATATAATCTCCCAGGCATTTTCAGCTAGCTCCCCACAAAAGTAAAGTTGCTCCAATAACCCTAGGGCAATCCTTTGAGAGATGTTTGGAGGAAAACATATAGAAGGTGGAGCACACATCTTGGGTAAAGGGGATTGTAGGATCCGGCCAAAGTACCAACTGGGGGCCATTATGTATCTTATTTCTGTAGGTCTCTGGGAAAATGCTCATCTATGTCCTGCAATCCTATCTCTTGCATCCATGACTCTTCCTGGCTGTTCCTCCGAGAGTCACCCTATTGCTTGTGTGGACTTTTAGGCGGGGAAGTGAGAAAGACATGGACTGAGACAGGAACCAGCGTTGCAAGTTACCACAACTAGTATAAATAGAAAGAGGTACAAAGGGATTCTGGCTCTGTGGACAAGCTCCTCCACAAACATTACGTTTATTAATGAGCTGTTGTGGATGTTTTCTAAAGACTAGTGGTGACAAAGTGCTTTGGAAGGCAGTGTGTTAATGGCAGATAAGAGAGCATGGGCTTCGGATATGGTAGCACCCATGTCCTCTGCCCCTGGCGTTACTCCCTGATGGTTCTCTTACATGGCACAAAGGATTTTGCAGATGTGAGTGAGGTTACTAATTTGGTGACCTTAATTTGGGGAGATTATCCAAGTGGGTCAAACTGATCCAGGTGATTCCTCTCAGAGCCTCCTGGTAAGATCCCAGCATACCTAACCCATTGATTTCAGCCCAAGCAAAGAACTACAGTTGAGGCCACCCTGAACATCTGACCTACAGAACTGTAAGATAATAAATGGGTGCTTTCTTAAGATGCTAAAGTTGTCGTAATTTGTAAAGCAGTAATAGAATGCTAACATGCTCAATTCAAATTCTAACATTGTTACTGCCAAAGTGCTGTAACCGTATATTAGTTTCCTGAGGCGGCACTGAAACAAAGTACCACAAACCTGGTGAGTTAAAGCAACAGAAATTTAATTTCTCATAGGTTTAGAGGCCTATAGTCTGAAATCATATCACTAGGCCAAAATCAAAATGTCAGTAGGACTGTGCTCCCTCTGGGGACTCTAAGGGAATCCATCCCTTTACCTCTTCTCTTCTGGTAGCTGTTGGAATTTCTTGCTTGTGGCTGCATCACTCCAATCTCTGCCTCCCTTTTATAAGGATACATGTCATTGTATTTAGGGCCCATCTGGATAATCCAGAATAATTTCCCCACCTCAAGATTCTTAACTTAATCACATCATATCTACAAAGATCTTCCCCCTTCCCTTCCCTTCCCTCCTTTTTTTGCTAAATAAAGTAACATTAATAGATTCTGGAGATTAGGCCATGGTATCTTTGTGGGGAGCCATTTCTTAGTTTTATCACACACTGTGAGAAGTCATTCGTTATCTCTGGATTTCATTTTCCTCCTTGAAGAAATGGGGCTGAACATGACTACTTCAAGGGGTTAGTGTAGCAAGAACTAAAATAAGGTGTATAAAACATCTACCATAGTGCCTAGAACAGGGTTGACATCCAATGAAGGATAATTACTTTTTCCAGAAAAGCTACGATCCGTGGGGACACAGGGATTTGAAAATCCAAGGTGAAAAAAATTAGGATCTTCTAACATAAAGATAGGAGCTCATCTTTCTTTAATCTTTTTGATGCTAGAAATTGTCCATTTATCAGCTGTGTCTGTTTTAGAGAATTGTCAAATGACTGCTGTCTTACTACCATTATAATTCAATTGGATTCCACTTTAACTCTGCAAATGTTCACTCATTCTGCTATGTGCAAGGAACTCTGCTGTTCACCAGGACATGCATATCTAAGCAGGACACAATCTGTGATTTAGTCAGCCTCACAATCCAGCAGGGGAACAAGAGTTTTCCATAAATACTTGCTTCATAGAGCACATACTATATCCTAAGTCAGTTGAATATTAATTTAGGTATTCCCCATTTTATGAGGTTTGCATCCAAACTTGAAAGCAAATACCATCAACAACAAAAAACAAGTACAAGTGTTAGATAGAATTTTTAGGTTTATGGTCAATGAAACGATATGACACAGTAATCATGCATTTTTTTTGCATGCGAATTTTCTATAACTTTACAAATACACATGGTTCTAAGGAAAATCCCCATAATAAAGATTTGAAAATAATCACAATCACTTGTTTAATTTACCAGCTATCTAAGCCAAGCCTGCCTGCCCCTGCATCTCACTGTAGGGATGCCTTGGGGTGACTAGAAATCATAAAGAAACAACCGGCTCCTGGACTCTCACTGAGTCCCTGGAAATATTTTGTGAAAACTTAGGCATCCTCAATAACATGAATACTTCTGAAATAATTTTTTTTTGCTATAAATATTTTTGTCATAAAACTGTACTTGTGGTATTGCTGTCTATGTTGGCAGTAGTGTTTTAAGTCAACGGAATTTCCTATAAAACAAAACAAAAAGACAGTGACTCACTAATCTGTTTAAAGCAGACAAAACATTAGATAAAATAGCAGAAATTGTTCCAAGGTTTCGTTTTCCCTTTCTTCTCTCTCTGTTTCTTTTCTTTCTTCTACCTCTTCTTTTGTTTTTTGTCCATTTAGACTTCTGAAATTAAATTTGCCTTAGTTTGGTGATACATTAAGGTTAACTGTCTCTGTTAACCCTCAAAATATTCCAATGTGGTCTTCCCTCTCCCATCATCATCTGGTGCTCCATAGACATAAATATAATATAGCATATAGGGACCGGGAAGAAAATGCAATAAAATTAAAATTTATGCAGAGATTTTGTTGTTGTAGAAATCTTTATCTTTTACAAGGGAGGCCAACTGCCAGCTAAAGCAACTGGCAAAATAGCATACAAGCTGGTAAGGTGTTGGATATTAATATCTGAACTATGATTCTTTGAATCTGGTGAGATGGAAATACTTTAACTTATCTTCCCCATGCTAGGTTAACACCTCATGAAACAGACCTGAATAACAGTATATTTCAATGCTCAGAAAGATTCTTTATATATTTGTGGGATGATGCAACTTCCAAGTACAATATTTTTGAAACCATATTGTTAAGCAAATTATTAGATTGATATCATAGAATTTCAAAGCCACGTATATTATTCTGCTTGATTTGTAACTTCCACAATACAAGCAATTCAGAGGATATAGAAAGAGAAGTTTAAGAAAGACCAGCTTCTTTCTAAGTTCAATGTGGGTAGAGTAAATTATGCTTTCCCTTTTGAAAAATGAAAGAAAAAATCAGACACACTTTGCTATTGTTACTATTCCCTGTCTAGGCATAAATTCAGGATACCAGATGAGCATCTATGATCTGACAAGGAAGTAGCAATTTGGCGGCCTTAAGCATGACTGTATGTCCTGTCATTTTAAAAGTGCCCCGCACATTTTGCTCACTACTATAACCAGTTTATGGGTTAATGATGATAAAAGAAGGGCTTGTTCTGGGCTAGGAACAAACATAGAATCATAAAAGACCTGATTCTCATTTAAGACCCACCTCACAGATTTCAGGCTCCCCTCCTTTGCCCTGCCTTTTGTACCTAGCCCCACCTATAAGGATGTCAGGTAAGTGCAGGGTTGAAAGAGTATGATTAGAGATGTCAAAATTCATTTTGCCAGATGTTTTTCTTTTGTTAACAGGTGTCATTTTTCCTTGCAATTCATTCACTTTGTTTCTCATTTATTTGAATAAAGTTGCTTGACGTAATAGTTAAATAATGCAGATACGCTAGTCAATATCATTATAAAATATGATTCTACTTTAAATAAACCATAATTTTTCTACCTTCTCAGAAGTGACCAACAATAAAAGTGCATATTATACATCTGAAAAACGTGAAGAATTAGCTCTCATTGACTCCAACCAGACATTAAAATCTGTTTTTATAGGCTAGAGCCCATGAGCTTCACTGGCCTACATCTAGCAGGGGCAAACTTCTAAAACTTTCAGGATGGGAGAAAATCACCCACATACATTTCAGAAAGTGTTATTACTTCCATTCTAATTTAAGGAGTAAGCAGACCCCTGGATTTTGACAAATTCACCTCTGCAACATGTTACAAAAGAAGAAGAGAAAAAGGCATGGGATCCACATCTGACTCACATCTCACTGTGCAGTCCTGCCAACAGGAGAACGGATTCAGTGCTACAGGCGTGGCACATTACTACTCTTTGTCCTCTCTCAAACACTGGCATCTAAAAGCATACTCAATAGTCATCGGATTTCCCAGGTCAGTTTACAAAGAAAAAGAGAAAATATTGCCACCAAAGCTTGGGATCTGGGTACTTGCTATAACAGTGAATTTCTGAAGGTGACAGGTTACATAATGAGTTTGCAGTTAGGATTGCACCTGGCCCTGGAAGGTTGCCATGCCATGAACAGAGAATATCAGCTCACTTGCACTGGTGAACAACAGACCAGCGCTGCCTTTGCACACTTGATAAGCTGTTCTTGTTATTAGGGACACTGATTCAGCTGTTCCAGCTGTATATGCTATTGTTTGTTCTCTCTTATTTGCTCACCATATATAATGATTTCCTCAGATATGCAAGAGTACTTGGGCTTTGCTTTTATTTAGAAACTGTTTTTCTTTCGTACGTGAGTGATTGCCGAGCATTCAATTATAGCTGAATTTGAAATGGTTAGGATCCAATTCTAATTGATTTCATTGTAAATCAATAGAGTTTCTAATCAAGCACAAGAGCTGTCTGAAGTTCAATGCTGAATGACTAGTTAAGTCCCTACCATTTTTACTTATGCCTAAATCAGTAAGTAGTATTTTATTTCATTTTTGACGGGATCTTTTTGTGTCTGGAATTGAGGCATTTACAGCTATTTGTTGACATTAGAATGTGTATTATTTTGTAAACCTGTACATTCCAGGCCAGACAGAAGCACTTGAAATGCAAAAATGATAAACAAAAGAAGTACTCAGGAATATTTTTAAATCTAAGGAACATTTTTGTAGAGGAGGTGAACAAACCCAGCAGCTATCTGACATTAGAGGTTCAGATTGCCAGTTTATGGTGGGTAAGGGAAGTTAAGTGTTATTTTTTTTTTAATACATAATGTCAAGATTACAGAGCATCACTGCACAGAGGGTGAGGCTTCAGAAGATAGCCAGACAAACCAGTTGTT
This sequence comes from Aethalodelphis obliquidens, assembly GCF_003676395.1. Classification (NCBI taxonomy): domain Eukaryota; kingdom Metazoa; phylum Chordata; class Mammalia; order Artiodactyla; family Delphinidae; genus Aethalodelphis; species Aethalodelphis obliquidens. The sequence goes on along the minus strand of NW_020837948.1, from coordinate 46,187,745 downwards.
AAGAGGGTGGCTGACTGGCTGCTTTGCTAAAGATAAATCTTTCCTCTTCCAAATATTCTGAAAAAAAAAGTAGACTAATAGCGAGAAGTGTAGTGATTTGCACATGATCCAAGCCATTGAGTTATTCCTGCCTGTCCTCATTCTGGTTCTTGATTTGCAGGCCAGCTATGCTCTGCAGCTGGAGCAAATTATATCAGCAGAAGTGCTGATGTGACCACAAGTTGACAAAAGGACATGATTTCTAGTAGTGAAAAAGCAACTAGATTTTATGAAATTGTATCTAATAATGTTGTTTAACTCATGGATCCTGCATCTGACGCCTGCTTTTTATCCAGTCCTTTCAGCGGCCCTTTGTTAACAGTCACTCAGAAGAGGAAATAAAATGTAGCCATTGAAATAAAAATTGCTCTACTCTTTTTAATAGCTCAGCTGCAGGCTCTATTGTTTTATTTAATGGATTGTATAACTGAAGTCTCTCCTCCTGATGATTCCCATTTGGCTTCTGAGTCCCCCAACTCTGTCAGAATCTTGGGGGTTCCAGAAAGGAGGGGACCCTGGTGCTTTGCTTGTTCAGAGTACAAGTGGGTAGTGAAAGTGATAAGATTCTTTAAAATATAATTCCTGCTCTGGACTCTACAGTACTATGTGCAAGAAGCAGCGATTTCTCATCAAAAGAAAGCAAGATTAGATAGACTGTCCCATGATTCAACAATTTTAGTTCAGGACACAGGAGAAGTTTGCTTGGCTTAAATATACAGAGGCAAATACGGTTGCTGGCAGTAGAGAGGGGATAAAAAGGAAATAGAAGGACTAGAATAAACAACTGTCTTCTTTCTTGTCAAAATCTCTGTGTTGTCCTCTAATTGATAGATGTGTTCTCTGCCCTGGGAACCCTCCAGTGCATCTCTTTATCCTCTTGCCTGACTAGTCACGGACAGTATATGGGAATGTACCTGTGAATCTTTGCCTGACTCTCATCCTGAAGGGTGTCATGTGAACATATTATATTTTGAATTATTTAATTTTTGTTTTTGTTTTTTAGAACAGTTAAAATGTGTCTGGATTTTGCTGGAAGAACTACAGGTGATTTTAAAAATATATATGTTGCTTCTCCTTTTCTAAGATAAAATTGCACTCTGTGTGTATTCAAAAGATCAAAGTTAAAAAAAAGTGCTTCCTACCTAAGAAAAGTGGTATAAAATACCAAAAAAAAAAAAAAAAGGATTGACCTCCCCCCTCCCTGCTTCATATTTATAAATATTTAAAACATGAATGAATTGCAGACTACCTGCAATTTACCTGACTAAAATAAACTGTTATGCTATGGTTCTTGGAGAATCCTGCAAAAAGCTTTTATAATTTATTTTTGTCCTGCTTTGATATGTTTCGTCAAAGCAGGTTCATTGTTTTAGGGAGAGGAGGAGAAAGATTTGTTAAATCATGAACTGCTAAGAAGCCTTTCAGCTGACGAAGATATACAATGTACAAAGCAGTTAAAACAAATCATATGGTATAACCTGTTAAGGGTGTAATTGAGATACATGTAATCATTAACCTTGGAACAGACTGGGAATCTGTTAATGAATCAAATCAATACCCTTTCCACTGATCCATAATAATTTGAAAGAAATGAAAAATTTAACAGTTACTGTATGTGAGGTTATCGTGGGCTGCAATTAGCTAGCCTCCAGGAGATTATGTTACCTAGTTACCAAAAGGTAAGCATAACTTCCGTAGATCTTCTGGAGAGATTGTCATAGAGACAGGTGCCAGACGTGGAAATGGGTCAGGAAAAGATATTTGGTAGGGCCAAAACCTGGGTCATCTTTCTGTCATTTCATTCTGTACATCCTTCTTATGACATTTCATATAAAGCAATGTGGATGTATTGCTTTGAAAAGGCATTGCAATTGGATTTTGTCAGTTTAAAAAAAGTGATTATCTCTTTTTATCTTAGTACATGTCTAGATCTCACAAGAGATGGCAAAGAGGTCAAGGCAAAAATTCTGCATTTGGGAACAGAATAACACATGAGCTTTCTGCTGCAGGCAAGATACTTGTGTATGAAAATATTTCATGTTTGTACAACTCCCTCATCTTAACATTCCCAACATGGTCATTATTGCCACTGGAATTTTATAGAAGGATAGTGAAAAGGAATGAATGTCTTGCCTCATTGAATATATACTGAACCCCCCCAATTTTTACATCCCCATTTGGCAAGTAGCAGATAGCACCCTGCAAAAGTGTAGAAAGAGCAAAATGATCTCAGGGCCTATGGCTTTTATATATATTGCTTTTATGTAAATCTTAGTTAGAAAAAAACAATCTTGGTATGTGAAGTTCCATAGGAAGATCTCAATTTGGGGGAGATATAAAAAGAGATATTGCCATTCTCTAGGGAATCAGTAAATAAAACAGAATTTTAAAAAATGCATGTAAAATGTATGCGTATGGAAATGTTAAGAGCCTTATTTTATAATGCCAAGGAGGGCACAAGATAAAAACTGTTGTCATTTGTTTCCAGGGAAAGCAGTCGGTGAGACCCAGGCACAGGAGGAGAGTTCGTTAGCTACCACATGTAAAGCTGAGAGCAGATGGCGCCGTTGATACAGAACGCAGGAATGTGCGTGTTTATGCGGGTGCGTTTCTGTGCGTGTGCGTGTGGAAACCAGCAAGGAGTTTGACACTGATGTACTCCATCAAGTCCAGTTATAAAGAACAAGTAGATAGAACAACATTCTGTGCATCTGGCAGCCTAACTAGCTCTGTCAATCTGTGGATACTGCTGACATTGTACTATAAGCTTCTATTCCATCTGTGTTGTTTATTTTGAGCTGGATTTACTGCACACTATGTGAATTGATGATGGCTAGAAGGTCCAAAAGATTCTGAGTCTGTTTAAAGTTCCAAGGTGTCAAGTTACACAGGATTGTGTCACGAACATTATGAAAGGGTAAGTGGAGAGGCAAACTGGTTTCAGTACTTGTTAGGCGTCCAAGAAAAATTGCCGAAAATATAGATGAAGAAGGTTTATGAAAACATCTAAAGAGTACATATGAACTCCTGCAATCAAATGTTTCTTTTTCAAGTTGTATTGTGTCATTTTAAAAAATTCAAAATATGTACAAACAAATAGACAAGTCAAATCAGCTCTCCACTCTGAGGTTGTGACATGCATAGTATTCAGAACTTCCTGATCGGTACCATACTAAATTGCCAGAATAAAGGAATGGACTTGACGGGTGAGGGCTACACCTGTCTTCTTTCTGACTAGCTAGAACTGAGAAACAAGTACGTTTCTATACATTCACTATTAAGTTATTCTGTGAAATTCTTTTCTTGCTTCAGCTTCTTTCTAATATGTAATGAGACATTTATAAATCTTTCTACTGTACAGTTAGGAAACGGGCTTTGCTATCTTCACCAAGAAATCCCTGAATAGTTAAGAATACAATTTTTAATGAAAATTGTATACATGTATATGAGAAAAACAACACTCTTTGATGTAGATCATCTATATCAAGGCTTTTGTCTGTTTTAATTTTCAACATAATGGGCAGCTTATGCTAGCCTGCATAATCCAGAACATTCCTATGAACACAGAGAAAGGGGATTTAATGATTCAGGTGCTATATAAGCATCTCTATATCTGATGTCATTCATTTCATGTGGTGAAATGTCTGCTTGTGTGGTGAGTAGCCCAGATTAGAATTTTCCTGCACCACAAATGATACAGACTAGACTATATGCAGTTTGGCTTATAATCATTGAGGGAAAAAAACCATTCTGCTTATGGTATACAAATTTCAATTTATGCTTTTAACCCCCATTCAGTTAGTGGTTAGTTAGGTTGAATTGTGTCATTGATTACATATGTATTTATATGTAGCTCTGTCCTTCTTTAAGGAACATTTTTAGTTATCCTGCCTCATTTGTCTCAGAGCTAGGACATCAAACAGAACCTGCGAAATTAGTTCATTTGCTTGGTAATACTTAATATTCATTGTTCATAAGTATTTATTCATATTCACAATATATGCTAGGTAATGCGAAATACACAAACTAATATATTATACGATTCCTATCGTCAAGAAATTTAATATCTAGTTGATGAGTTAAGATATTCTTATAAAAATGTGAATAGCAATACATGTATTAAATATCAATTTAAAAAGACAAGAATGGCACAAAGTAGACTAAAATTAAGTTGGAAGCATTCCTATAGTCTTCTGTCTGCCAAACTAGACTGGAGGCTTCCTCTCCATTAGATATCTCACCTAACTCCTCAACAACTCTGTGAGATGTCTCTTTCTTCCCCTAGATGACAGAGGCTGGGAAAATGAATGTAACATGCCTAGATCACATAGCTACCAAGTGACTGAACAATGCTTTACTGCAATTCACCTCTACAAACATATATTGAACATCTGTTCTATACCAGGCATAGTTCTTGGCACTGGAATAAGTAAAATGAAAACGCTGTTTCAAGAAGTATACAGGCTTGTAAGGAATGAAATGTAAAGTGTTTCATGTGAGCACAGTGCAGCAGTGCTGAAATATATATATGCGTAGGGAATGAATGATAAGAACATAGGAGAGGGCAACTAGCTCAGAAAGCTGACGGAGCTTGACAGAGAAGGAAAAGGTACTGGCTTCCCAGACAGACACAGGCATGAGCAAAGGTATACTGGTATGAACAAAAGGGGTAGCAAGAAATATAATGTTTGTAGCAAACCCTGGTAATTCATGTAGGCCACTGAGGGAAGCACATTGAATATTATGCATTCGTAACAGGACATAATAGGAAGTAATCCCAGTGGGCTGAGGTAGTGAGGAAAGGCTTGAGTGAGATTGGTCTTCAGTTGACTCATAAAATTTGGGTAGATTTTGAATAGAAAGATAAAGAAATAATTGGATATTGTAGATAAAAGGGACCAACAAATATGTGGAGATAAAAATGTATTAAACCGATGTGGCAGATTGAGGGATGAACAGGCCAATATGGTAGATCTGCTCACTTTCCATTTCGGCCATTTTGCCATGTACAAACTTGGAACTTATTATTATCTAGAACTAGTCCATCTCTAAAATCTTAAATTCCTTTCTCTGACAACAGCTTCTTAGCCTTTCAGTTCTCATTCAGTCATCCCCATTCTCCACACTGATCATGACCTTTAATTAATTCCTTAACCCTCAAAATTGTGTGTCTCTATGATTCCCAATCTAATTCCCGACTAATTTAGATTCCCTGGCCTACCACTTTAAGCTCTCTTCTTACCTCAAATTCCTTGCCAAATTTTCTGTTTATATTGCACCTTCCTGGGGAAAACAAACAAACAAACCCTGAAGATTGGATCAATTTTTCCTTAGTTCCCTACCTCTCTTCCCCATTATTCCAAGAAATTGTTATTATCTCTATTCTCCTTTATGTTAGCTAACTTTTTACCCTCAGTTTATTATCTCTTCACAAAGAAAACAGAAGATATCATCCAAGCATGCAAGCAAACGGACGTCCGTACCCACTGCTTCTAACTCTTCCATCACACATGTAGGTGTGTTATTCCTTCTGCATGAGGCCAATCCTTTCATCTGTGCTCTGGATTCTCCTTCTCCCTCTTCTATCTCAGGCTTTCAAGGACCATACTTCCTTGAAAATCCTGTGTTTCTTCCTTCCCGCCCCCCACACTCCGATTTCCATGTTTTTATTGGTTCTTCTCAAAAATATTGTCTCAATATACCTGTCTCTCTCCATTTTTAAAAAACAACCCAATACCCTTGTCTTCAAGTCACTCTTCACCTACTGTCCTATTTTTCCCTTTCATAGGGAAACTTCTTAAAAAAGTGTCCTAGAACCAGTGTTTCCCCCTTGCCTCACTTTCTGTGCATTCCCCAACCCATTACAGTCTGGAAACCACCCCCAAGAATTTCCTGAAACTGTTGTTACATGCCTTGTTTCTAAATCCCTAATGGGTACGCTTACCTTATTTTACTTGTAGAACTTGGTATTGCTGACTAATTTCTCCTCTTTGAACATGATTTCCTTGGTTTATTGATACCACACTCTGTCATTTTCTTTGTCTTTCTTTCTCTTTCACTGCCATTTCCCTAAACATCAGTGTCCTCAGGGTTGTCTCTTAGGCCCTTGACTCTCACTCTATACATTCTTCTGAGGAGCATCATTTATAGCTTTAATTACTATCTATATGCATATAGCTTTGTTTACCACCTCCACGTGAAAGAATCCAATCCAAGGAATAAATCCTTTAATATATAGTACTGAGCTCAGTCAGTCCTATATATTAAACTAATTACTCAACTCCTCTCCTTGGATGTTCCATAGGCATCTGAAAGGCTACATGTCCAAAACTGAATGCACCATCTCCTTCCTTCATTCTTCTAGCCATACTTCCTAAATATTTCTCAAATACATGAACTTCTGTTTTTCTTTTCTAAAAAACATTAGTCTCATCCTGATTAAGGTAAACCAAGGGACTCAATAATTTAAGACATCTATAATTCAGTAAGGAAGTTATACTTCAGATGGCTGGAGGAAACAAAATTAAATGGAGCTGACAGTATAGCTCTCTTAATTAAATTGAAACAGTTGAAAGAACCACAGCTAAAATACTAAATTTCAAAGGCCTAACCCATTAAAAACAAGTATTTTAAGTAAGTTAAGGACAAAAGGCATATCATCTTTATATTTCTATTCCTAGCTCAAGCACAGTGATTTACAGCAGAGTTGCTGGTCAATTAATACTTATTTAATGAATTAATAGGTTTGTTCTTAAATACTACAGAAAAGCAAGAAACGTTACAAAGTTCTCACCAATTCATTCATTCATTCTCTTATAACTTATTCTATACACCGAATGGCTGATGAAATAAGGATGTCAAAACTGTTTCTACTTGTGTCTGATGGAATTACCAATTTCCTTAGAACATAATAATAAAAAGAATATCAGGCACTAAAATGACTAGCCATGTTAGCTTTGTATAAAAACGAAGTTCTATTCTACAGCCTTACTTTGCAAAACTAACCACTATTCAAAATGTTTTTGATGGCTCAACCTAGCTTATTGCTGTAAGTGGAAAACTAGTGTTTTACACATCTTGCTAATGAAGAAATCTGACGCTTCTTTAGCCACAACAAACTTTATCTTCTTTTTCCTCAGTAAAGTCATTTCCTCCCTGAGCAGTGATACAGACTGACATGCTGTAGAAACTGGTAAGTCTAGTTCGTCTTTCAGTAATACTCTGGACTTAAAGCAAACAAATGAAATTTTACTGTGGTCCTGTCCTCCTTTTATTATGAGATATGCAAATACAAGAAAAACTATAAAAAAGATAAGTGCACAATTTAATGAATTATAATAAAGCAAACATCTGTGTAACGATCAACAGGTTACAAAATAGAACTTTGCCGACAGCCTGCCAATTATAACTCCCACTCAAAGAAATCATTGTCCAGACATTTACGATAATAATTTTCTTGCTTATCTTTATAGCTTTACCACCTAAAAATATATCACTAAATAATATAATTCAGTTTTGCCTGTTGTGAACTTTATATAAAGGGACTCACAGAGTATATATTTCTTTGGTGTGACTTCCTTCACTTAATGTTAGACTTTTAATTAAGGTTTCTCCATAATGCTAAATATCTGTAGTTCATTTGTTTGACGTGCTGTCAAATAATCCATTGTATGAATACACCTTAATTTACTTTTCCATTCTATTGGTGATGAACATTTTGATTAGTTACAGTTTTTGGTTATTATGAATAAGGATGGCATTTGTGCATGTCTATCCTCGTATATCTAAGCATGCCTTTTTGTAGGGTATATAATTAGAAGTGAATCTGGGTCTGAAAAAAATATATACTTAAATTTACTACAATGAAAAACAATGAAAATGAATATTTCATTAGTTGTACTAGTTTAACTGGTTTTAAAAAATAATTTCTTAAATTCTGAGGGTAAATTCCATCTATTATTACATATTTCACATGGAAACAAGTAAATAGTCTGACAAAAAATTTCAAAATAAAATGTAAAATAAAGTATTAAATGCCTAAAAGAGATGAACAAATACTGGTACCTTTTCCTGATGAAAATACATATTTATTTCTTATAAAATGGTGAGACTGCATCAACCACCCACACTTATCTGAATTCTTAAGCAACAGTGCAGACAGAAATAGATAGATCCTGTGGATATTCAAAAGTAGACTACAATGCTTAGATTTTCATTTTATGGAATTCACATTTCTCTCATACTATTAACGGAGTTTGAAAATCTTGCTTAACATCAATTAAACAACCACTGTATGGGTTTATTAAAGAACTTGCTCTTAAAATATAACTTCTACTTTTATATTTATAAAATTTCAACCATGAGAAGCAGCTTTATACTGAAAACAGTAAATCAAATCAGTACTCTCTTTGACCTGGGAACTACCGACTGGTTCTCCAGAAATGAAAGAAAAAAAAAAATTCCCATGCTTTGATTTACCATGAAACAAAATCCCTTTTCGTAAGTTATGCCAGAATTTTTGGAACCAGTATATTTTTAAAGAAGTTTTAGAAAGTATGTGTCATGATACTAAAGATGCCACTGAGAACAAGGTAGATTTCGTCTCTGCTGTCACACAGCTTAGCATCTAAAGGTAAATGCAGAAGAGTAAAGAAGCTGAGAAATTATGGCAGAGTAAAAAGGCACATTAAAAAGGGCACTTGAGCAAGTAAGCCCTCAAGGATGAAAAAGGCGTGATGGAGGGGAAAGGATGAGATGAATTCTAGGATGAGGAACAAAAGCCCAGAAATGAGAAAGGAACTATAGGAGGATCAGAAAAATAACATAGGTTCTTTGAAGTCAAGCAGACATAGGATGAAATCTCAAGTTCACCAATTAATAACTGTGTGACTTTAGTTAAGTCACTTACCCTTTCTACTTCTCACTATAAAATGGGGATAATAATAAATAAGATTTTTGCAAGGATCAGCTAAGATAATGTTTATAAAGCACACATTAAAAATTCCTCCACAAAGGTAAGTAGCAACTTTTATAGCAGAATCAAATGTTGTGGAGTTGGGTAGGGGTTCATATAAGGCAGGACTAATGGAGAGAGAAGCAGTCATCAAAAGCATTTGGGCCATATTAAATAACCCAGTCCAGATGCTGAGAACAATGGGGAATGACCCCAAAAGATCTGCATTTCGGAAAGGATGCTCAGGTTGTAGTAGAAATGGTTGGAAGGGCAAAAGAGGCAGGAAAACAAGTGAGGACCTGACTGAGGTTAGTGGCAGTAGAAATGACGGGAATTGGGTGTTTTTGAAAGATATTTAAATACAGGATGTCCATTTCTTGCAGTATGGAAGACGAAAACTAAAACTCTTCCTCTATATTCCTAAATAATAATGGTGTGTGTTTCTGTCTATCTGTATTTTTTCTTTAATAAATAAGTTATTTTTCAAGTAAGAAAACGAAAGGCAAATGCTATGGGGCCAGAAATGGAGCATGAGTGTGAATCCAGGGAAGTTAATAAGCACTGAGGGTAATTGCTGCCCTGGGTGTATCTACTGATCTTGAGTAGCCTAGAGCTAGGTTTTTATGCCGGGAACATATGGGGGACAAGAGACAAAGCCTTGCTCTATACCCACTCCTCAGCAACCTCTGCATGGAGCCTGGATTCATAAAGACCTAGTTTAAGAAAAGGATGATCTAGAAAACAATGTTATACAATGTTAATATCAGACAAGCAGTTTTTAAGGCAAAAATCCTATTGCTAGAAATGAAGAAGGTAACAATATATAATGATAAATGTTTCAATTCATCAGAAATATACAATAATTTTCAGCTTGTAAAACACCTAATATCATAGCTTCAAAATATACGAAGTGAAAATTTGACATCAAAATGAGATACTTCATCACAGTCCTCTTAAAAATTATTAGGTCAAGATAAAATAATCAATAATGGTCTAAAAGATTTTAACAATATGATTAACCTATATTTTGTTTGACAAATGAAATATATGTGTAAAGCACATGTAAAGAACTGTGTACCCAACTTTTGTGGTATACTTAAGTTTTCTCAAGCACATATTGAACATGTTGTTTCATTAAAAAGTCTTAAAAAATTCCAAAGAATCAATACACACAGACCAAAATTGCTTAATACTAAATTACTTACCATCTAAATTGCTAAAATTTAGATACATTTAGAAATCAACAAAACCAAAAATATGCTAAAAAATCTGAAGTCATATATGTCATAAACAACTCATAGGTCAAAGCAGATTTCATAACAGACATTAGAAAATATTTAGACCTGACCAGTAATAAGAAATGTTTCAAATCTTGTGGGATGCAAAAAAATTCTCAAAAGTAAATTATAGTATTAATATCTATCTCAGAATAAAGGTTGAAAATTAATTAGTAATCAAACTTAAAAACTTAGCAAAAAGGATAAAAAATGGTAAAGTGGGAATTCCCTGGCAGGCCAGTGGTTAGGACTTCATGCTTTCACTGCCAAGGGCGTGAATTCAATCCCTGGTTGGGGAACTAAGATTTCACAAGCCGTGTGGCACCCCCCGCACCCTTCCCTCCAAAAAGGTAAAGTATATAAAAGACATAGAAGTAAGGATATAATAAAGATCAGAAATTAATAAAATAGAAAATAAAGCTACAGTGTTCGCAAAGCTAAAAGTTGAATTGTGGGGGAAACAATGACAAAATATTGGCAAGTTATCACTACTTCCAAGATATCACTTTACACTAGATGTTCTGAGTTCTCCATAAAACATAAATAAATAAAGTCTCACGTATTGGGAAGGAAGAAATAGCAAATGACATTATTTGTAAGATAAACTCAAAAGATGATCATTAAAATTAATTAGAGTTTAGCAAGTTAATATATATAAAGTATACCATATTCAAGAACATGGAGATTCAGTACAGTAAAGTGGTCAAGTCTTTGCAAATACCTTCAACACAAATCTAATCAAAACCTCAAAGAGAAGTGAACTTACTCTACTGGATATCCAGACTTATGATAAAGCTATAGCATTTAAGAGTGTGATTTTTGCCTCAAGGATAGAAAATATACCAACAAAAGAGAGCCAAGAAATAGACCCACCAATGTATAGCAACACGATCTAAAGCAGGGAAACTGACACATTGCGCAATCAATGGTAACTGACTTGAGTTTCCATTGTTTAAAAAAAAAAAGAATTTGTCTTTTATATCACACCATATACAAAAATCAATCCTATATCAGTTAAAACTTAAAAGCTGAATATTTTAAATTTTTATGAGAAATTGTAGGATATTTTTATGACTTTGGGAAAGTGAATGGATTTCTTATATAAGACAAAAAAATCACTTAGTATAAAAAGTAATCATAGGGGCTTCCCTGGTAGCGCAGTGGTTGAGAGTCCGCCTGCCGATGCAGGGGACACGGGTTCGTGCCCCGGTCCGGGAAGATCCCACGTGCCGCGGAGCGGCTGGGCCCGTGAGCCATGGCCGCTGAGCCTATGCGTCCGGAGCCTGTGCTCCGCAACGGGAGAGGCCACAACAGTGAGAGGCCTGTGTACCACACACACACACACACACACACACACACACACACACACACACAAAAGTAATCATTATTTTACTTACATTAAAATTAAGAACTTCTGTTGATCAAAGGAAAGAAAAGTTTTCTGTTGATTACAAATAAATACAAAAAAGCCACAAACTGGGAGAATAACATTTGCACACCTATAACTGAAAAATGTCATCCACATACAGTATAAAGAACTTCACTATAAAATTCACTAAGAAATAGCAAACAACATAATAGAAAAATGCACAAAAATACATACACATAAATTTTACAGAAGGGAAGACAAATGGCCAAAAATAAACTAAAATATATCCACCTACGTTAAATTTCAGAAAAATGAAAATTGAACCACAGTGAAATACTATTTTATACCCACCATACTGACAAAAATAAATATCTTTAAAAATCAAGTGTTGGTCAGGATACAGAGCAACTGGAACTCTTAAACACTCCAAGAGGGAGTTTAAATTTTTATCTATACACCGGAAAATAATTTGGCCTTAACTATTTACCTTGGAAATTTGCACGTATTACAATCCAGAAATTCTACTTCTTTTAATAAGAAGTAGACTGGACTTTTAAAGAATGGACTTTTAAGATTCCTGTTCATGACATGTGAATTGAAGATAATAGTAAAAGAAAAATTAAGACACAAATGACTATTGTTAGGTAAATGTATAAATAAACTGTTATATATTTATAAAATGTATACTATACAAGTTCCAAGTTAACTATCCCTACATGCAACAATATGGATAAATCTCAAGGAATAGTGTCGAGTGAAAAAAGCAGGTTGTTGAAGAAAGCCTGTGTTAGAATACCGTTTTTATAGCCTTCAAAACCAGACAAATATAACCATTATTTTGTCGGAGGATACATATGAAGAAGAACGTGGCAATGATGAATACAAAATTTGGAATAGTAATGAGATGTGGGGGAATGAGGAGGAAGTGAGATGTTCTACAAAGCAAGCACCAAGTGGAATTCAACAGAAAGTAACAGTAACTTATATTTCTTAATTTGAGTGATGGGTTCATGGATCTTAATTGTAAATATTGGGAAGCTGAATCGCTAGTATATGTTAAGTTGTAAATGGTGAGGAAGAAGAAAGAGCAAAGGAGTCCCACATTAGTGAACTGAGCCATTGAGTGGGTGTTGCTGCTCTTTTAATGAGAGGAAGAAGAGGATCAGGCAAGAATGGGTGGGAGCAAGTGAGTGGGGAGAATGGTGATGAATAAGGTTTGAACTGTCCAGATTCAAGTATCTGCAATAATCTTAGTAAAATATTGGGGAGTCAATTGTGATATAGGATTGAATATGGAAAGAGACTCTGGGCTTTCGTTAGATAGTTCTAGGAATCTTTGGCGTATAGATTGTCTTTAAGGCCTTGGAACGGATGAAATAACGTGGGGGGTGGGTGGAGGCTGAGTAATATTGGAGAAGTGAGGGGCTGGTATACCCCTTTACAGATGTTATAAGTTGGAAGTCCTAGGGAGTCTCATCTCAGGAGGTAAAGGATTAATAAATGAACTGAAACTCTTGAACTGAAACTTATGTGCAGCAATTTATACAAGTCCTTCTTTGAGTCCCAGAATATATAGCCAAATGATGCAGAGAGATGACCACAGTGCAAGAGTCTTTACAATTCCTAGTTTCAGAGTGGCTGCAAGAAAACCCCGAATAAATTTCTCTCTCCTTGATGTGGCCTTCTGACAAGTAGTAATCTCTCCATACGTTTATTAAGACCAGAGCCTAGAGAATTTCAGAATGCTCCACTCTCAATTCTTCTGGTTGCCTTAAAGAAGCAGTCAACGTTGTGAGCTACCTATGGAGAGGCCCAGGTGGCACGAAGTACAGACAGCCTGTAGGACCTGCAGGCCTCAGTCATACAGCCTCAAGGAGATGAATTCTGCCTAAACCTGAATGAGTTTGGAAGTGGATTCCTCCCCAGTCAACCTTCCAGATGAGTACCCAGCCCTGCTGACATCTTGATAGAAGCCATATGAGACCCAGAGCAGAAGAGCAAGCTTAGGCGAGCCCAAACTCCTGTCCCACAGAAACTGTGAGATGATAAATATGTGTTTAAAGTGCTAAGTTTGTGGTAGTTTGTTATGCATCAGTAGAAAACAAATACAATATTGTGTGTGCACTCTGTGTGTGTGTTATATTCATCAAGATCTATGTGGAAGGTAGGGAAAAGATAAAATATGTCAGATATATTTTTATAGGGACATTTTTCCTTAAAGTTTAGTGGTTAGGAGGAACCATCTCTCTCCCTCTAAAATTGTATATATCAAAGTAAGAAGCCTTCATTTAGGTAAGGTGATTGAGTCAGAAACATCAGTTTCTGGATGGGCAAAGGAAGAGTGCTAGAACTTTGCTTGCACATTGTACCACTTAGTCTCTGAGATTTTTGTTTGTTCATTTTGGATTTTTGCCCATAACCTCTCTCTCTCTTCTAAGATACATATTTGTAGTAGTTTGTAAGAGCCAACAGCCAATGGCAGTGCACTCCTGGTTGAAACCTAACTTACAGTGAGTAACATTTCTCTCAGTTTAAAATGCTGTAAAGTCCAAATACGGCTGGTTACATAAGCAGAATTAACTCACTTTTTCTGTACCCGTGACATTGATTGATCGCTTTTATAAATTGATTCAAATTAACAACCAAATAAGAAAACCTTGGGAGTAATGGCGAAGTACGTTGACAAACAAAAGTATTTGATAATATTACGAATTCTTTAATATTAAATTGTATTTAATATTAATAATAAGGAACTATAAGAAAAAACCTATAACCTGAATCTCACTAAACCTTAGTACAAAGAAATTCTCTGAGTGAAATATTGGACCTCTTAAATGCCTTTCTTTTTTATGTGTCTTTCACTGATGCTATAAAGAACTCACTGAAGGTCAGCAATTCTTTCTGAGGTCTCCATAGTAACTGTGATCTTAGCCATATCTTTGATTTAGAACATCAAAATGTCATAATTGATATCAAACTCATGAACACTAGATCAGGGCACTGGTGCCATATTTGGTGCAACCTGAAAGCTGCTTACTTGTTTGTTCCTGTGTGTTCTTATTGCTCCTGGCTCTGTTTTTCCATTTTACTTCTTCCCTATCATAGGGGATGAAACTTGGAAATCTTAAAATAGTGACAATGGAAAACTTTATCTAGAGTCTGAAATACACCAGAACAGCTGGAGAAGGAGCTGATGTTACTTTGCTCGAGAGGAAGCCTCCAGGGCTGATCTTACAAGGCAGGAGCAGCTTTTTGTTTGAACCATTAGGTGAGATTCATATAAAAATTAAGAGTGTGTGATGTGATCCCGGAAAGAAATTTTAGTCAGAGAGGTTAAGTTAGATGAATAGAAAGAATAGAGAAGGACAATATTCATTGGAAAAATAGAAGAAAGAACAACCACAGAAATGAATGTAAAAGGTTTATATTAACAAATGAAGTTGAGAACTGCCCTAACAGTATAACAGGTGGGGGAAACATCAGACCTTGAAGGGAGCAGAATCCCTTGGAACTACTTCTACTTGTAACCTCAAAGGCTGGTGAAACTGGGAGACGGCCTCAGCTTTAACACAGCTGCTTTTTGGCATTATTAATGGCACAAGAATGGATCTGGGAATTGGTAAAATAGTAACAGCTAACCAACAGTTATAAAATAGAATGACGTCTCCAAGTCATGAAGCCTATCCATCAACTGTACAAGAAAGGTACATTCTTGCTGGAAGTGAAGACAAGGCAAGAATCTTCAGCCTACATCAATTTCAACAACTCTGTCTTTATTTCATTTTGATTTTAACCCAGCCTAGTTTGTGTCTGTAGCTTATGGTTTGAATCCACTTTGGGAATCAGCTGAGTTCTCCCTGAACTCTCCCCCAACAGCTACCCAAGGGGACCACCCTGGCAAGATAAGCAAAAAGGTAGGATGGGCCTCTTAATGGTTCAAGCACTGAAAACAATCTTTCTCCCCATTTGTTTGTTATTTATAATAATATCATATGAATATTGGACCCTAAGGAAAAAAAGTGAGAAGAGTGTGCGGCTTTTCCAATGGTAACAGCTCACTGAGTAGTTTCTCTATCCTTCAAAAAAAATAATGGGCTACTTCAGGACTCAGGAAAATTATCCTGGAGACCAGTGCATCTCAAGCCTTAATGTTTATAATAATCAGCTGGGGAGCTTGTTAGACCAAAGACTTGGCCCCTGTGCCCAGAGTCTCTTGACAGATCTTCAGTGATGACTTTTTTCCTTATCCACCCATACCAGTCAAACCCTTAGCGTGAGGCTTGGCTAGAGAAAATTAGGTCTGTGGGAAATTCTGTATCTCTCACTTTTTCCAAACACAATTCAGTAGACGCTAAAAAGGCAATGTTGTTATGGATCAGTGCATTGGCCTTATTAACATTTCTATTTAAATCAAAACCTTTCATAGGATTGCATTAGCATCTTTCTGATAGAGGCTAAAGATTAGAAAACTCTGATAGAATTGCTTAGCTTCATGTTCCTTTAAGTGCTTTCCTAGCCAGGAAAGTAAGCTGGTTTTCTTCAAAATTTCCCCATGTTTCTGAGGAAACAAAAAGGGGTGCTGATACTTATTGGGCATCTACCATTTGTCAGGCATAGTACTAGTCCCTTATTTAAATAGTCTTATTTAATCCTTACAATAGCTCTTATGAAATAGCACTCTTCTCATCCTCATTTTATAAATGATGTTACTAAGTACAGAGAAATTGAGTCACTTAATAAAATTACATGGCTCAAAAGCAAATAAACTATGATTTGAATCTTATTTCTTACTATTTTGCTACATAATTTGTCCCATTTTCTGAATTGCTTTAAATTACAAATTACCCCAGGGTCATTATAGTTATACTTCTAACATCTTTTCTATCTTAAAAGGTAGGAAATCTCCCAATTTATATTAAATAATAATTCTATCTGTTCCTAATCTCAGAGCCTGGAGAAATCAGTATTGCATTTCTTGTGTGTTTTTTTTTTTCTCTTATTATTCATTGCTAATCTAGACAAATTAAAGTACAAATGAAAATTTCTCTGTTTGCCATAACAGCAGGTCAACACTTCATTATTCCATGCTTAATAAGGGTTATCACTACACTCCTCGATCTATTTAAAATATCTTTTATGAATAAAGAATAAGAGAACTTTCTAAGACACCATTTCATATGTTAAAGCCAAATTTCTTCTATTTAAAGAAAAAAATGCTTTCAAATGCTCCATAAAAATCTGGCATCTTTAGACATAAGACAATTATGAAGGAGACCTGTATGTTTCTCTTTCTCTTGAAAAGGTCAGGAATTTTCAGCTACATTATAAACTAACAAAGCCTTCCAAGAAGACTGATACTGACATTTTTTATATTCTCAGCTGTCTCCAGTTTGTTAATCTAGTCATGCATTCAGCAAAACTTTAAAGAATACTTTGGTGAACAAACTGATTAAATGTTATCCCCACTTTCATGAAATCCAAAGGCATGAGTGATCATCACTCATTTCCTCTAAGTTTCTAAATTAAATGTAGTAATTAAAAGCTACAGCGATCTTATGAAAAATTTTAACTTAAATATAAATGTTAATATGGCCAATGCAGTGATCCATAGTAATATTACCTTTTTTTATTTTTATTTTTTTGCGGTATGTGGGCCTCTCACTGTGTGGCCTCTCCCGTTGCGGAGCACAGGCTCCGGACGCGCAGGCTCAGCGGCCATGGCTCACGGGCCCAGCCGCTCCGTGGCATGTGGGATCTTCCCGGACCGGGGCACGAACCCATGTCCCCTGCATGGGCAGGCAGACTCTCAACCACTGCGCCACCAGGGAAGCCCAGTATCACCTTTTTAGCATCATAAATTTATACATTAACTGTGTGATTAAATCACAAAACTAAATTTTTCCTGTTTTTTTCTTTTCTTTGGTGGTAGAGTTTCAGGTTTCACATAATAGTAATAATATTAAATCCAATAACATTCACAGGAGGAACAACCTGTTAGACATTTTGTATAGTGCAATTTCTACCCTTAACTTACTAATTAGAATAAATCTTTAGAAACTGAGGTAAATATAATTATATTGCTTATTTTTAGGTATCTTTAAGTATATACATTGTTTGTAACCATCTACTTCAAAGCTAACTATCTTCTATCCAAACTCTTTTGATTTGTCTCTTTGTCTCAAATAGTCCCTCCTTAACACACCGCTATCTTTCATTCGTGCAAAGAAGAAATCATCATTCTAGTGACCATTAATCAGACTGCCAACTCTCTTGGATAAAGACCTTATAAAGAATGCATTTGACAAAAGAGCCAAGAATATACGATGGGGAAAGAATAGTCTCTTCAGTAAATGGTCTTGGGAAAACTGGTCAGCAGATGCCAAAGAATGAAACTGGACCACTGTCTTACACCACACATAAAAATCAATTCAAAATGGTTTAAAGACTTGAACACAAGATCTGAAACCATACAACTCCTAGAAGAAAACATAAATCCTTAACATCAGTCTTGGCAATGGTCTTTTGGATTTGACACCAAAGCAAAGGCAACAAATGCAAATATAAACAAGTGGGACTATATCATACTAAAAAGCTTCTACACAGCAAGGGAAACCATCGACAAAATGAAAAGGTAATCTACCAAATGGGAGAAAATATTTGCAAGTCATGTATCTGATAAGGGATTACTATCCAAAATATATAAAAACTCATACAACTTAACAGAAAAAGAAAACAAATGAACAATCTGATTAAAAAATGGGCAGCGTATCTTAAAAGGAATTTTCCCAGAGAAGACATACAAATGGCTAACAAGTACATGAAAAAGTGCTCAACACCACAATCATCAGAGAAATTTACATCAAAACCACAGTGAGGTATCACCTTACACCTGTCAGAATGGCTATAATCAAAAAGACAAGAAATAACAAGTACTGGTAAGAATGTAGAGAAAAAGGAACTCTTGTTCATCATTGGTGGAAATGTAAATTGGTGAAGCCACTACGGAAATAGCATGGAGTTTCCTCAAAAATTTGAAAATAGAGCTACCATATGATCTAGCAATTCCACTTCTGAGTATTTATCCAAAGAAAATAAAATCACGAACTTGAAAAGATACCCCCGTGTTCATCGCAGTATCGTTTGTAATAGTCAAGACATGGTAACAGCCTAAGTGTCCTTCAGTGGTTGAATGGATAAAGAAAATGTGGTATCTATGTACAGTCCTACCTCCAAGATATTGCAGGTTCTGTTCCAGACCACTGCAGTGAAGCAAATATCACAGTAAAGTCATATGCATTTTTTTGTTTCCTAGTGCATATAAAAGTTATGTTTATATGGATCAATGGAACAGAATAGAAAGCCCAGAAATAAAGCCACACACCTATGGTCAATTAATCTATGACAAAGGAGACAAGAATATACAATGGGAAAAAAGTCTCTTTAGCAAGTGGTGTTGGGAAAGTTGGACAGCTGCATGTAAATCAATGAAGTTAGAACACACCCTCACACCATACACAAAAATAAACTCAAAATGGCTTAAAGACTTAAATATAAGACATGACACCATAACTTCCTAGAAGAGAACATAGGCAAAACATTCTCTGACATAAATCGTACCAATGTTTTCTTAGGTCAGTCTCCCAAGGCAAAAGAAATAAAAGCGAAAATAAACAAATGGGGCCTAATCAAATTTACAAGTTTTTGCACAGCAAAGGAAACCATAAACAAAATGAAAAGACAACCTACGGAATGGGAGAAAATATTTGCAAATGATGAGACTGACAATGGCTTAATTTCCAAAATATACAGACAGCTCATACAACTCGACAACAAAAAAACAAATAACCCATTTGAAACAAGGTATTAGACCTAAGTATACATTTCTCCAAAGAAGACATACAGATGGCCAAGAGACACATGAAAAGATGCTCCATATTGCTAATTACTACAGAAATGCCAATCAAAACTACAATGAAGGGGCTTCCCTGGTGGCGCAGTGGTTCAGAGTCCGCCTGCCAATGCAGGGGACACGGGTTTGTGCCCCGGTCCAGGAGGATCCCACATGCCGTGGAGCGGCTGGGCCCGTGAGCCATGGCCACTGGGCCTGTACGTCCGGAGCCTCTGCTGCGCAACAGGAGAGGCCACAACAGTGAGAGGCCTGCGTACCGCAAAAAAAAAAACTACAATGTGGTACCACCTCACACCAGTCAAAATGGCCATCATGAAAAAGTCTACAAATAGCAAATGCTGGAGAGGGTGTGGAGAAAAGGGAACCCTCCAACACCACTGGTGGGAATGTAAATTGGTGCAGCCAATTTCTGCTACAGAAAGCAGTATGGAGGCTCCTTAAAAAACTAAAAACAGAGTTGCCATATGATCCAGCAATCCCAGTCATATATCCAGACAAAACTGTAATTCAAAAAGATACATGCATCCCTATGTTCATAGCAGCAGCACTATTTACAATAGCCAAGACATGGAAACAACCCAGGTGCCATCAACTGGATGATTAGTTTAAGAAGATGTGGTATATATACCTACAATGGAATATTACTCAGCCATAAAAAAAAGAATGAAATAATGCCATTTGCAGCAACACAGATGGACTTAGAGATTATCATACTAAGTAAGTCAGAAAGAGAAAGACAAATACCATATGATATCACTTATACGTGGAATCTAAAATATGACAGAAATGAACTTATCTATGAAACAAGAAACAGACTCACAGGCACAGAGAACAGACATGTGGTTGCCAAGGGGGAGAGGGGTTTAGGAGAGATGGAGTGGGAATTTGGAGTTAGCAGATGCAAACTGGTGTATATAGAATGGATAAATAACAAGGTCCTAATTTATAGCACAGGAAACTATATTCAATATCCTGTGATAAACCATAATGGAAAAGAATATAAAAAAGAATGTATATATGTATAACTGAATCACTTTGCTGTACAGCAGAAATTAACACAACATTGTAAATCAACTACACGTTAAAAAAATTTTTTTTTAAATCATTATGCTGTATACCTTAAACTTACACAGTGCTATATGTCAATTATATATCAATAAAACTGGAAGAAGAAACAATCAAAAGAAGTTATGTTTACACTATACTGTAGTCTGTTAAGTGTGCAATAGCATTATGTCTAAAGAAGAATTACATACTTTAATTAAAAAGTACTTTATTGTTAAAAAAGGCTAACCATCATCTCAGCGAGTTGTAACTTTTTTTCCTGGTGGAGGGTTTGAAATATTTTGAGAATTACCGAAATGTGACACAGAGACACGAAGTGAGCAAACGCTATTGGAGAAATAGATTGGCTCAACAATCAAGCTGACAGGTATGCCTTGCAATGGAATACTATTTGGTCATAAAAGAAGGAAATCCTGCCACTTGTGATGTGGATGGGCCTCAAGGGCATATGCTAAATGAAATAAATCACACAGAGAAAGACAAATACTATATGATCTCACTTATATGTGGAATCTGAAAAAAGAATCGAACTCAGATACAGATATCAGATTGTTGATTGCCAGAGACAAGGGTTGAAGGTAGTCAAAAGTTTCAAACTTCTAGTTATAAGATAAATAAGTCCTGATGATGTAATATACAGCATTGTGACTCTAGTTAAAAATGCAGTATTGTATGTTTGAAAATTGGTAAAAGAGTAAATCTTAAATGTTCTCACCACAAGAAGAAAAAATTGTAACTGTGGTGATGGATTTTAAGGAAACTTATTATGGTAATCAGTTCATAATATACACGTATATCAAATCATTATGCTGTACACCTAAAACGAATAACTCACAAAAAATGCATTTAAGTTTGTTTGTAATGACTCTCCTAAACAGAATATACAGAATAAAGTAGGGGCAGGTAGATGAATAGTAGAACATTTCTATAAGTGCATTAAATATTATAGATATGTGAAAAATGAAATTCGATAAACTAAATATGTCCATTAAAATACTTATTAGGATTATAGGGTTTAAATGAGAACAAATAAAGATACTCTGGTTCTCTCAGACAAGATGAGAATCATTCATTTCCTTAAACCAGCTAGAGCAATGAAAAGAAAAAGAAACTGAAACTGAACATTTTTATAACTACAGAATTGACCCCATTCTCCATAACGTTACACTAATTTCTATCATCTGGCTTAATACAAGGGGCTTTGTATACACTGAAAGTGATGGAGCATCCTTGTTACTTATTACCTGTGAAGTAGGGATGCGTTTTACTCTGCCCGTGTTTTCAAAGAGGAAAGCAAATTTCTGCTCTACTTCCCTAGAAACGAAAAGTCTGAGAAGGATACTTTCAATTTCTCTCCTTCCTCTTTTTCTCCCTTCTTCTCTGAAAGTGGAGTGACTTACCTGAGAGATAAGTTTGGGATAAAAAGCTAAATGTACTTGACTTAGGCCCCGGTGGCCTTTTTCAGAGCCAGACTGTCTGCCTGGTGCATGAATTCTTTTCTGCTGTCTACACTATGGTTAAGCTCGTGAGAGCAGCTGTATCCCTGTTGGGGCATCTGTTCTTATCCAATCAAATCTGATTAATTTAGCTAACTCATTTGGTCACAGATCGAAAGTCATTCTCTCTGATAAACTTTATTAGTAGTAAAGTTAATATTTTGAGCTCCATTTGCCAGTTTTTGATTATATACAAACAATAAAGAGACAAATATGGGTGTCATTTATTGGACCCCTAAAACTCTTCAACTATTTAAATAAACAACTTGCTTGCATTAGAAAAGTCTATTTCTTTATAGAGGAATTCTGAATAGTTTTTAGGCAACCTCAAGCATAAAATTCAGTAAGTGGCCTGGGCTTAAGAAAAGGATGATAGAACTGTCCTTCCATATAAATGTGAATTTAGCATAAATGTCAAGAATATGTAATGACCATAGATAAAATACAGAGAACAAGAAATTAGAGTTTTTAATATTATTTTCAGTAAGTTATCCAATTTATCAAAATTGACACATGAAGCTTATGCACAATTAATCAAATTTTTGAAACATATCATTATAGGAGAAACACATGCAAGTTTTCAGTTGATTATTTAATCATAATTCATTTATTTTAGTTTTTGATTATAATTCTTCAAGTGTTTTATTATAATCATCATTCTCTTAAAAATTGCTTTTCCTCCCACTAGGTAAAAAATTATGCATGTGTGTGTGTGTAATGTGTGTAGTTTGTGTACACACACACACACACTACATACATATGAACTAGAATTTACAATTGAATTATTTAAGGATTATTTGCTGTTGAGAAGATCTTTCCCTGGGGAAGCATGTTTTCTAGCATTTATATGACTGAATAGGGATTCTTTGGGTGACCTTAACTTTACACCCCACTAGAAGCAGAACTATAAGCAAAGCAACATACCTACACAACAAACATTTCCTTCCTCATCCTCCGAAAACGACTGTTCCCCTTAGTCCTTAAGAACAATTTTTTTTTGTATTTCCTCGTACATGTTTATCCACAAGAATTTTATGTATACACAAACATACATACACAATGTTTTTGGTTGCACACTCTCACATGTGCACAAGGACACACACATACAAACAAGGATACATTGCTCCTCTTTCTCTGGTAAGTAAACATTTAAATGCACAAATGACTGAGGAAACGAATCCATTAAATGCCAATTGTTTGCATACAGTAATTTCGTTTTCAAATGAAGTTTTACGTAAAGATAGTTCTTAGTCTGCTGTTCCTTGTTCAACTGTAGTTTAAAGTTTCAAACATATTAAAATGAAATCATGTTGTCTGAGCCTCAGAGGTCGTTTTTCTGGGTGATCTTCTCACCAACTATGTACATTCTGCATACACATATCTTCAGAACTGTTCATCTTTATGCCTGCCGGATGTCTCCGATATGTCTTAAAGTGAATATCAAAAATCAATGTGCCTAAAAGTAAATTTGGCATCTTTCCCCTCACACATGCTCACCTTCTTATGTTCCCTCTCTAAGAAAGGGCATCTCCACCCAAACCAAAGATCCTGCTTTCATCCTAGTTACCTTCCTCTCTCTACTTCATTCTTTCCCTCATATCCAATTTGTCATCAAACTTTAGTCCTGCTAAACATATTCTCTCTCCTTTTAGACCGTGAATTCTCACTAGATTTTGATGATAGTTTCTTGATTTAGTTCCACTGTGTTCTTCCTATAAGCTCTTACCAATCCACCCTCCATCCTAGTGTCGAAATCATCTTTCTAATGCAGATATGATCACGTTGACCCCCCAAAAGTGATACGGATCATCCTATTACTGATGTCACTGTAACACAGAAAGGTCAGATAATTTAGTAACTTAAGGGCATGGAGACTCTTACCCTCTTATCTATTACTCTTTAAATTATGCCATAACGTGATGTTCTAAAACAAAAGACGAGTCGAATGATCAGCATGAAAGGCATTCCTACAACGCATGTTTTAGTTTAAGGAAGAAAACTAGATGCTGCTTTTTCTCTTTGGTAGAAGGAAATAGTTGAGGCCCTCCTGAGTCAGCAATTGTGCAATACTGTCCTGACTATTTCAGGCTCTGATTTCTGCAACTAGATATAGTGCTATAGTTTGCAAATCTTCACTTCACCAATTAACTGCCAATTTATTTGACTTCCCATAGCTTAGTCATTCCAACAGAATTCCTGGAGCAAGGAGGCCTAGGCTCTCCTGCATCTAAGGTCTCTGTTTTCCTTGAGAGCTGAGCACGTAGAAGGCTGTGTGCTGAGGGGCAGTCCCACAACAACCGCTCTTCCATCACGAAGCTGTCATCAGCAACAGAGCCAAGCAGAGGAAGCAAGTTTACAAGATCACACCAACACCTCAGTCCCCAGTCAGGCCTCTGGGGTTTCGAAAAGCTTCAAATTCTGCCAACAGCAAAGACTACATATCCTGTTTCCTGTTCTACTAGGGCCTTCTAGTTTATTCCCCAACTCCAACATCTGTCATTCCTTACTCTAGTCATCGCCGAAGGTGACAGTCAAATATTCTCCGCTTTACCCTCTGATATGCTGGTTCCTATCGAACTCACACCTTATTCCTTAGGCACACTTCAACTCTGACTGCCCCTTTATTCTCATCTCTTCCTCTGATCTTATGAATTCATTTTTCTACACTATCAAAGACTTTTGCATTACTCTGCCTTTACAGGAACTTGGCTCTATCTGTGATTTTATTATTTTCTTCATGACACTTCACTAAACAACTTTTAGGGAAAGAGGAGAAGGCAGTGCACACCGTTTTTTTCTCATTGAAACTTTTATACCATTGTTTCAAACCATTTCTGAGAGCCTCTGTGTTCACAGAGGCTCTCTGTGGTTTAAATTGCCACCTTAAGCATCCAAGACCCAATAGCCAACCTTGTACAGTGCCGTGAATAACTTGCTAGATTACCATAGATTCACGACATATTTACTATTTTCATATGTAAATATTTTAATGTCTATATGTATTCCCTTTTTCTAAAATAAATTGAATTTACAGTATGAAAAGGACTGTTTTTATAAAAATTAATGTATGCAGTAGGTAACCCACAACTTTTTTGTTATCCAGCCTAATGGATTACTTCATCACCATCATCACGTTCTTGACATTCATCTCTAACCTCTAACCCTGGAGTTTACTCTGTCCCTAACATTTACCTTCACCTTAGTATGAGACCCAGATTTAGGTACTGGTTATTTAAGACTAGGACCAGTCATGTGTCAGGAATGGAATAGAGGCCTAAGAACTGAACTCAGTGATGGGGTGGAGATCAAAGATGGAGTAACTGTCAAGTACGTTTGACTCTTAGGGATTTGTTGGAGGTCAAAAATGGAGTTAACCTCAGGGAGAACCTGAGGCTCAGTGATGGGATAAACACCCTCCAAAATGTTGAACTCATTACTTGCTAATGCAAAAACTATGAAAGCTCATTGTTTTTTTCAGATCACGAAATGCCCATAATCTTAAAATGGTCTCCTTAATCACTTCTCCCTTACATATTTACTCATTATCTTCTACCACGCCAGCTCTTCTATCTCCCTGGACCTGAATGACATTCTACTGACCATTTCCTCCAACTTGATTTTCAAGCTCCTAAGCACCGCTGCAGAAGGTTGTGACTCTAAAATCATCTATGTCTACTATATACCTATATATCCTAACACACTTCAGAGGAGCCTGTAGCTCACAGAACCTCTGATTTGACTTTGTATGAATCCTCCTTGTCACATTGCCATTCAGTGTTTTCTCCAAAGTTTTCTAACGTGCTCATGCCCCAAAGCCATGCTGTACCTTCCCTTTGTTCTACAATTAGAATGACTTCTTTATTGCCATCGAGTTATCTTCTGTGAGCTCCTTCAATGTTCATTCTGTCCATGTCAGAATTTCTTTTTAAATCATCCAGTTCTCCTTCCTTCTGGCCTCAGATAAAGGATACTCTTACCCTTTACAATATTACACCTTGTACATTAACCACCATCTCTTCCCATCAATTTCAGCACTGATTGCTCAACTTGCCTTCACCTTCAGTCACAAAAAGCGTTTAATGTGTGTGTGTGTGTGTGTATGAATGAATGAATGAATGAATAGCTTTTCTGTCCCCTCACTACCATTTGTTTGTGGGCCAGAGATATTTTATGAACACTACAAAAGCATGTTCTATTCCCAGCTGGCTGATGTCCTTGCATTGGCACTTCCAGGTCCAGTATTGCAGCTGTAGAGTGTGGGCATCAGTCAGCACATGGTGATGGTTTACCGGTTCTACCTTTTACTCCTTGGTCACATATCTGAGCTGGACACCAGGGTCAAACACTAAGCAATGAGGGCTGACTTGGCTTAGACATTTTATCCACTTTAGAAGTTTGAGGGTGGGGCTATGGATTTCTCTGAGGACTAAGCAGTGGCCAGATTAAACCATGTTCAACTTCTGGGCTGGTTTTATCACACGCCTTTTGTAATTTTCAAGGAAGTTGGAGCTGGGGTTGGTGAATTTTTTAAAAACCAATCTATGGTTTAAAAAAATTTGGTTGTATTGACTCTATTAATTGAGATTTTCCTCTAAAATGTGTTGAACAAATCATAATTCTTAATAGTTTTGTTTAACTAGAAGGTATAAACAGATTGTATGAAAAAAGGATTTAAAAAAATCAAGAAAACCAAGAATTTGAGGAATGTTTTATACCTATGCAGAATCCATTTTACAGTTTAAATCTTATCAAGAATAGGTATTGTGTTTTATATGCATTTAATTTAAACACTCATAAAATACTGAACTTACCTATGATACGGATTTATATTCTAACACTGGAAATAAAACAAGATTATTTTTCTTTCTTTTGCAAAGAGCAAAGGGTTTCAGAATCGAGTTTGTCTTCAAGCAGCAGCAAAGGCTTGCTGACAAGATATTTTGGAACAACTTGCTATTAGGAAGGAAGTATGAGTGGGAGGATGAGAAATAGCTCATGCCCATATGACACATACAAGTTGTGAATGTGTTAGAAGTCCATGATGTAGAACATAAAAGAGTGTAACAATTTATCTCAGTGACATAAAGGACCTTATTCTAATCTTTTGTTTTTACAACTCTATTCTGAATTAGATTTTCTTTCTCTCTCTCTCTCTCTCTTCTGTTCTCATTTACCTCAATCAGGTCATATGCTGATGGTTATAAACATTACAATTTATAACTTCATGAGAAAATGTAGAACCTGTCAAAATATCTCGAACAAATGGCATGGACTTTCATGGCAAAGTTATTTGCCCTTGTTATTCTAGGTATATGGCAAAATCGTTGCTGCATGAGCAATATCAGTGAATTTCGTCTTCTTTTTCATTTAATAATAATTTATAGTTTTAGCATTTCTTTAACTGAAACTGTCACAAGGGCTTTATGTGCAAGCTTCTCTGCATCCCACAGAAATTGGTAGTAAAAATATACTGTCAAATTACTATCCCAGAACAAAAGATGATCAAGTGATTCTTTTCCACAATGTAGCACACACGAATTGGAAATCCATCCCATAATTTGTTCAACAAACAGTTATTGAGCTTCTATAATTTTCAAAACTCTTTGACAGATGCTTGAGGAATTTGTGAGAATCATGGTATTCCTGCTCTTGAGGACTTTCGAGTCTACTCTGGGCCAAAAGCCTCTGTAATCCCAGTTTCATCTCAACTATATCTCCTACATATATATTTTTTTATATCCTCTAGCAAAGAGGCTCTTTCCTTAGTCCTTTTTAATACTCTGAATTTCCATATGGAACAAGTTTTGTCAATCTTCTGTAACAGTAATATATTTACTTATACAAGTAGACTGAATAGCTTGTAAGACTTTGGGTTCTCTGAGGACAGGAACAATACCTTATATGTCTATCTTCTGAAATACATTAGTACCTAGTACCTTAACCTTTGTAATGTAATATGAAATATTTTATACCCATATCACAAGGCAGTTTATAGGGAATGCCAGATGGATGGTACAGATAATTAAGAGTTATGGGTTATAAAGAAATTATAAAGAAGATGTGATATCTATCTATCTATCTGTCTATCTATCTATATCTACACACATACATACAATGGAATACTACTCATCCATAAAAAAGAATGAAATAATGCCATTTGCAGGAACATGGATAGACCTAGAGATTATCATACTAAGTGAAGTAAGTCAGACAGAGAAAAGCAAATATTATATGATATCACTTATATGTGGAATCTAAAATATGATACAAGTGAACTTATTTACAAAACAGAAACAGACTCAAAGACATAGAAAACAAACTTACGGTTACCAAAGGGGAAAGCAGGGGGAAGCATAAATTAGGAACTTGGGATTAGCAGGTACACACTACTATACATAAAACAGATAAACAACAAGGTCATACTGTATAGTACACGGAAATATATTCAATATCTTGTAATAACCTATAATGAAAAAGAATATATGTATACATATAACTGAATCATTTTGCTGTACACCAGAAACTAATACAACATTGTAAATAAACTATAACTCAATAAAAAAGAATTAAAAAAAAAAGAGTTGTGGGGAAAAAGAGGAGAGGAAGGCAATTTCCAACCTGAGGCCACATAGAAATGCTAATGGGGAGACAGCATTTGAATTACAGATGGATTGATACCCTTTGATTCATAACATTAATATGTTTATCCCTCCAAGTTTTTTATTTTTAAATAAATTTATTTATTTTATTTATTTTTATTTTTGGCTGTGTTGGGTCTTCGTTGCTGCATGCAGGCTTTCTCTAGTTGCGGCGAGTGGGGGCTACTCTTCGTTGTGGTGCACGGGCTTCTCATTGCGGTGTCTTCTCTTGTTGCGGAGCATGGGCTCTAGGAACGCGGGCTTCAATAGATGTGGCATGCAGGCTCAGTGGTTGTGGCTTGTGGGCTCTAGAGGGCAGGCTCAGTAGTTGTGGCTTACGGGCTCTAGGGCGCAGGCTCAGTAGTTGTGGCACACGGGCTTAGCTGCTCCGCGGCATGTGGGATCTTCCCAGACCAGGCCTCAAACCCGTGTCCCCTGCATTGGCAGGCAGATTCTTAACCACTGTGCCACCAGGGAAGCCCTGCTCCTCCAAGTTTTAAAATTTAAATTACCAAGTTAGCCAATGGGAAAAGAAGACATTCACAATCTATTTTTTGTTTGGACAGGTTACAAAAGTAATACATATTTGTTTCAATTATATCTTGTATATTATTTCAGTTATGGATTTATTCCATCCCAAAATTTAGTGAAAAAAGCAACAACATTTTATTTTGTTTATACTTTGAATTCATGAATTCAGTCAGGGCATAGCAAAGATGGCTTATCTTCTCTACATGATGTCTGGGTCTCAGCCGAGGTGGCTCAAACAGCTAGACATGGCTGAGATGATTTGCCTGGGGCCTCCGTTCTTTCTGCCGGTCACTAGAATTGCTTGGTTCTTCTCCACATTGCTCTTGCAGGCACTGGCCCCTGGGCTGGGGTGCCTGACACAGTTAGGGGCTCGCTGGCAACTCCATTTTCACTTCAGCCTCTCTATGTAGTTAGCTTGGAGATCCTCATAGCAGGATGGTCTTAAGGTGTACATGGTATCAGGAAAACTTCAGTGCACATTCCCATTCAAAAGGAGGGAATGAGAAGTCAGTAGTAGTCACCAGTCCATAGCAGTTCTGAAATCCAGCTAGGAAAATGATGCCAGTTCCTTAATTAGAAATTAGAGCCCAGTCGTGCTCCTTGGGAATTGTTTCCTATGTTTTTATTAAAAAACAAACAAAAAATCTATATATATATATATATATATATTTGCCCTTGCCATTAGGTTTATTAGTTTTTAATTTTTAAAAATTTTATTGGAGTATAGGTGTTTTATAATGTTGTGTGAGTTTCTACTATACAGCAAAGTGAATCAGCTATACATATACATATGTTTCCTACGGTTTTAAACTCCACTCTTCAACCTACTGGATCTACACTTGGACTCATCCTTCCTTTCCACAGGAAATGGCCCAGGATTGCAGCTGTTTAACTTTCTTAGGTTGCTCTTCACCCACAGAAAGTTTGGAAAGCCTATGATATTTTTATTTTGAACTAACTCCCTTCCATTTAATTCAATTTGTCAGTCCTTCCACCAACATAATTGGCTTTCTCAGGAATGTTACTAATGTTTATACTTCCCACAAATCTCTTTGAAACAGGTCACTCTCTATCTTGGGCTGAGAGTCAGTAGAAAGGGTAAAAGGGTCTAAGAGACAAATTTACTAGCATTTTTTTTTTTTTTTTAGGTCTAGTGGAGAGGGTCTGTGAGGCATATCATTAAATCAACCTTCAGTCTCAACAAGGGTTAGAGCTGCATTCTCAACCCCATCTTTAAACTGAGATGATATTCTACTAGTAGGTCCCTGGATTTGGTCAGTACCCTGAGTCCATTTCTTAGTCTACGTGGTTAACTGTCCTTGACCCTCTATAATCCCTCTAAATTGTGCTAAAATACTAAATACTTCCTTCTTAAGTTTATCTTTCTTTTCTCACATCTACCATATGTAGTTAGAAGAAGTCAGTTAGCACTTTCAACATTCTCCTTAGCCAGATCAATGAGTTCCTTAGGTACTCTTTCTATTTACCACATTTCCACAGGTAAGATAATATTTCTGCCAATACATAACTTAAGTCCCCTTCCTCCGACTTCCAATAATAGTTTCTATATTGTCCTTCTTGTCTTCACTAACAGACTCTTTAGGTCCTTGCAGTGTCTTTCTATCACCAGTGTCAAAGTGATTGCCACATGTTTTAGTTTTTATGACAAAGAAACCCAGTTCTGGTGCCAATAGCTGTATCAGTCAGAATTCAATCAGGTATGCAGAAGTACTGTGCATAATAGGAAAAAGAAATGGGTAAGAGGAATCAGAATTTCAACACCTGTGAGAGAAGCTAAGAATGTAAAAGTCCAAAAAAAAGTAGTCATTATACCAGAGGACACCAGCCAGCCCTGACCCAGGTTAACGAGTTGGTCCTATGTGGAAATCTGGAAGCTGTGCACATTCAGCTGAGAATCTGGGTCACGAAGGGAGGGGGAGGCAGGTGTAGAAATCCGTGGAAGGTTATTGGCTCTCCATGGTTGTTGTCTCTGTGAGTTCACAGCAAAGCATGTGGTGGTAAGCCCAGGGCTGCTGTTGGCCAATAGATGTGTCAGTCAGGCAGGAGAGCTAGACATAGGGGAGAGGGGAAAAGCTGGAAAGCACCTACAGCTCTGTATCTGCCTCTCATTTCCTCTAACTGATGATGACCACTAGGGTGTATTGACTCTGTTTTGCTTCCACCTTCCAGAATGCACACAGCATTACATTGGTCAGCTAGAACTCAGAACCACACATGGAAGGAGCGGACAACAGAACAGTATGTAACTGTGGTGATTGAAGAAAATGGGAAACTTATAAAAACATGTAAAGAAGTAGAATAAAAGTAACCCATATACTCAGTACTGAGAGAGAAATGCTATTAACATGGAACAGAGTCTCATCTTTTTTTTGAAACATTTCTATTTTATTATAGGAGATTTAGCATCAGCAATTTGCTTATGAAGTATGACATAGTGATTAAGGGCCCAGGTTTTGGGTTGCTTTGCTAGGTTTGAATATTAGATCCCTCACTAATAACTGTATCACCTTTGGGTAAAATAATGAACACCTGTTTCCTCTGTTTATCTAAAATGAGGATAAAAATAGTACCTACATGTGTTAGGTAGAATATGGCCTTCTAAAGATGTCCATGCCCTAATCCCCAGAACCTATGAATATGCTAGGTTTCACGGTAAAGGGGAATTAATATTAAAGATAGAATTACGTTTGCTAATCAGCTGACTATGAGATGGGTAGTTTATACTGAATTATCCAGGTGGAACCCTAAGGTGACCACAGAAGTTGTCATAAGTAGGAGAGGCAGGAGAGAAAGAACCGGAGATATGGTAGTCTGAGAAGACTCAGCCTGACCTTCCTGCCTTTGAAGATGGAGAAATGGTGCCACAAATGAGGAAGGAAGGCTAGAAAGTATCTAGAAAAGGGAAGAAAATGGATTATTCCTTAAAGCCTCCAGAAGGAACATAGCCTTGCCAACACCTTGAGTTTAGTCCAATGAGACCCAGTGAACTGTAAGAGAAGAAACTTGTGTTGTTTTAAATCACTAAGGTTTTGATAATTTGTTACAGCAAGAATAGGAAATTAATATGTGAATTCATGGAATTGTTGTGAGAATTAAATGAGATGATACGTGTAATCATGATTAAAATAGATCCTCGTACATGGCAACTGTTCAATAAATGTGATTGTTTTCTAGAAAAAAATATAATTATGTATGTCATACATATAATTATAATTCAATGTTATATGTATATATAATCTCCTGTTGTTGCATAGTTAAGTTGTATTCAATTTCCTGTTATTAGAAAAATACTTCAATGGAAAAACTCTATGGAGACCTGTCTGTCTTGATGCCTATTACAGACTAAGTGGCTAATACAATGTTGGACACATAACAGGGGTCTATAAATATTCATTAATAGATAAATAAATAAATGATTTGTGCCTATGTATTTTTTTCACATTTGTCTTTTGTCTTCAGGCTAGATTCCCAGACATGGAATTACTGGATCAAAATGAGCTGAACATTTTCATGCTCTTTATACCTACTGCCAAATGGATTTTCAGAAAGGTTACACCAATTTACACTCCCACAGCATTGTATGAATGTGACTTTGTCATCTTACCTATACTAACACTCAGTATCCTACATTTAAAAATCTCTGATAACCTTTTGCCTGTTTTTATCATTCCTTTAATTGTCTCTTACTTATAATGTTGAAAAACTCATTAATGGTTATTTTATTTTTTATTGGTCATTTTTATAATTTCTTTTGTAAATTCTTTGATGGTTATTTTCAAATTACAATTTATATTAAACATAAGAAACATAAGAAAGGTACAGAAAATAATAAGCCCTTCTGAACCCACTGGCAAAATTTGACAAATGTTAGCAATTTTACAATATTAGCTTCATTTATTGATTTATTTATTTTTGAAACAGAATGTTTTAACTATATTTGAAATGTCTTCTATTCTCCTTTCTTCCCCCACCCTCTTCCTAGGGAGTACTTACTTCTGCAGATTCTTGTTTATGTTTTTGTTACTTTTATGTGTTCACATACAACACACGTGCACTCACTGTTAGTATGTGTGATTCTTTTCCTCATATTATTTATTTGCTTTTCCAGATAGTATTTTCAGTCAGTATTTTTCATATGAATCAATTAGTTCTTTGTGTCATTGGATTTTAACTCTTTGCTTGTCATATTTGCTGTACACATTTTTCCAGTTAGTCATTTTAATCATATTTGTTTCTAAATTGATTTCCATCTGATCACATTTCTTTGAAAGTCAGTTACTTCAACTGATTTTTTATGGTGTAGAATTAGAACTAAAATTGTATGATTTTCATTCATATATTTGGTTTAATGGCAAAGCATCACGGTAGTAATTATTAATGTTTTCTGATTTATAATTTCTAATCTTAGAATGAACTGCCGTAAGTCTTGAAGAGACTTGAAGGCAGCTATTAAAATCTGTTATCATCTGATTATTTTAATGTGGAATTTGCAAAACTTAAGATCTCTAAAGGTCTTATATCTTAATTCTCTCTTTTTACAATCTTATAGTGGAGGATGAAATGATAGTGATTTCATTAATTAAAATTTATCAAAAGAAAAAAAATTCCAGAGACAATTTAATATTCATCCAATTTCAAGTAATACTGGTAGAACACAATTTTCTGAGCTATTAAAAGTAAAGGAGTGAAACGTGAGATTTTCAGTGGTAAGCTCCCCTGATCTTAATGGAAAGGTGCTAGAATGCAATGAACATTGTTTAAGGGTGTGACATTTTCCTGAAAAATGAAAATGAATTTAATCAAATAGATGTAGGTATAATAAAATGGCTTCCTAGTATACACAGGCAAGAGGTTATAAAAGAAAATGTATTCAGGACTTGTGACTTAAAAATAAAAAAAACTTTATGTTAAAAAATCAGATGAAATTATCACATAATTTGTCAGTACTTCCACTAAACCTGTAACATATCGTCAGTGGGTAAAAATCTAGGAGCCACCTTCTAGTAAGTTTTTTTTAGATGCAAACTACTACAAAAGAGAGGCAAAAATGAACCAATACTTTGTTGTGGGCATTTGTGGAGAAAGAGATGATTTCCCCTTGCCCCCAGGAAACATATAAAAATATAACCACTTGTCGGACTAAAAGAATAAGTGTAATTTTAAAATCTCTCATTGGAAAGTGTGTTCAGTGTACAGTAGCTCTGTTTATGAATGTTCAGAAATCTGCAGGCAGAGCTACAGGGATATATTTCCACCTTTGAAAATAGCAATTACCTAATATGAAAGTGCTCAGAATTTTGAACTTATGCCCATAAAACAAAACAATAAAAAGCGGCTGCATCTAATGTTGTATCTTTGAACAGAGATGTAATAAAAGCAAAACAAAAACTGAAGAATTAACAGCTAGAAATTAGATTTAGCTGATATTACCATGTGGAAATACTTCATTTAAATATATGTGAACTTTTAATACATTTCAATAAAACAAACATACAGGCACAATTAAGCCTACACTTATTAAGTAATAATAAGTACAAGAAATTAAAATGTGTTTTGGTGAACTCTCTGTTAAGAATGTACAACCACTTAACCTATCCACTCTGATTTTAAATCAGCACCCTTCAGCTTTCCCTCAGCCAGCTCTGCTGGAAACTGGCAAAGAGCACAAATGGAGACTAAACTTAGATTCTATTGCTTTCCTCCAAAACGGCTCATCAATTTAAAATACTCGGGCAAATAAAACTGACAAGTGACTTTCTACACTGAAAATACCTAAGCGCTACGGAAATGTTAATAATTTGTCTTTTACTTCTCTATTCATGTAAATAAGAAAGGTCACAAATTTCGAAAGAGATAAGGCACTATTTTGGGAAATAGTTTCAGGAGTGAAAACATTAGAAGGTAGGCTTATTTATAAGCTGTAACTTTCTATAATCTGATGTAAATATGTATTGGCAGTGGAATAGCCAGACTTGAATTTGAAAACTTGCTACTGATATTCAGAAAGCTTGCTACTGTTTCATTATGATTTATTTATTGATTTATTTTTCTGTCAGGATTATATATGGCAGGCTATCTTTAGTAACCTGACCTAATGGTCTATTTCATCTACTCCTTCCCAAACCCACCCTACTGGAGGGAACCTTTCCCAAGTGCCCTGGGAAGAAATCTCCTTGGGAAATTCTTCAGAAGGCTATTTAGAGAACACATGGTGACTGAAATAGTTTCTGAGGAGATGCATTGGCTTTTCTTGAGGGAGGGACTGTCTGGGCCTCCCTTGCCAGATTCTTCTGTGGATACTTCTTTGCTCTCTCTGGTCTTTAGCCTGGTGGAACTTTATTCCATTAGATTTAAATAATTTTTTTTTTTTACAGAAAGAAATTTCACATTAAATACTCATTTATAGTAAGAAGTATGGAAAAGAAGTAAAAAGGGAAAACTGAAGAGAAGGAATGGGAGGATGTGACTGGAATTCTAAAAGTTTAGAAAGCATTAGAAATGTAGAGTTCTGGGTGCCACCAACTGGACACTGGGATGGAAACTAGAGAATGCCTCTATGACACTTTTTGCTAGCAGCTCTTGAACAGTAGAAAGATGAAGACATATTTTAATAAATGCGTATTTTGGGTGAGATCTAGCCTGTCTGGCAGAGATTGTAAAATAAGGGAGTCTGAATTTTTAATTACACTTGTAACCTACATCTTATTAATTTCTAAATAGTTTTGTCTCTAACCCATTAGCAAATAGATTCCCCTATGAACAATATAGTTCTAAAGATATTGACTTAATTTCCAAGGATGTTGTATTTTTATTTTGTTGTGTCTTTTTCTTCCAGGTCCACAG
The DNA here is from genome assembly GCF_003676395.1 of Aethalodelphis obliquidens. Classification (NCBI taxonomy): domain Eukaryota; kingdom Metazoa; phylum Chordata; class Mammalia; order Artiodactyla; family Delphinidae; genus Aethalodelphis; species Aethalodelphis obliquidens. The sequence continues at coordinate 46,151,604 of NW_020837948.1, read as the reverse complement.
GTAGCATCCCTACTGTGGACAGCCATGATCTTTTAAAAATAAGCTTACATTTTTTAAAAGAAACTTTTAAATTAGGTCTCTCCTAAAGCTTTCCACATACATCCAGTTGTCCAGGTCTAGCAATTAATCATGAAAATAACATGTGGAAAATGAATAAAGTACATAGACTAAGGTGGAAACTTCTACTATCTATCCAATACTAGCCTCAATTTCAGAACTGATGATGGGAAATATCTTGTTGATTGAGACTGATAATATCCAATTCAGGTCTTTCCATCAGGAAGACAAAGATCCTCCAAGTCAAATATTATCTTCATAAAGAAAAGAAGGAGAGGCTCAAACGACAGGCTCAGCTCCTGACTAATTGCCACAAGAATACAATGTGTGGCTTTGCTGCTAGAGAGCTAAATTGGCACACTGTACCTTCTTGTTGGAATTAAAAAGATGGCTGGGGGGGAATACAAGAATACTCTTATAAAAAAAGTTAGGAGGTAATCTCGTTATAAGTTTTCCAAACTTCCCTACTGAATGTTTGTTCCAAACTTTATTTAAATAGCATGTTACAGCGATACCTCATTTACATGGTATGTCAAAGTGTTATAATTTCCACATTTCTAGAATCCCAGGTCCAAGACAGCATTGCATAATGAAGGGAAAGGATACAAGATTTCTAGGAATGAATTTCAGTGTAAATAATAATCAGTGATTCTATCAACCTTCCAAGGACAATGAGGAATCTATGATGTAGTGTTTGTTATATGCTCACTCTTTTTACCTTCTATGGATTTCGGCACTTCCTGTAAACATGGAATAGGGCTTTATTACACGATGGAGTATTTTTTAATTCTGTTATTTTTTTTTTTTTACATTTGTGTTCTATCACAAAATTCATCTAAGCATAGAAATGGTTGTTTCTCATTGGGGAGTTTATCTGCCAAAATGTTATTGCTATAGGAAATGTATGTCACATTGGATTATCACTTGGCACTACCAAGCCAGAACAGTGTGAGCTTTAAACTTGGTTTAAAGAAATCTAATTAGTATCAACTGAAAAAGAAGATCCCTAAAGATATTTCTTTTTTACTTTTCCTAATATAAAAGGTGATTTGTGATAAAATTGTTAATCTATTATCATTTTTACTACACAAGATCAAATTTGACATTTTTGGAACATATTATTCTTAATAATAGTCAAATTTCCTTAAAACAAAATTAAAAATATAGAAGTGGGGGGAAATGAAATGAATAGAAAATATTATTCTTAGTGAAAAGCAGCTGTGAGGGAATTAGTGAATGAAAATATTATAAGACTGTAAAGCACTTGTAACTCTATTAAGTACAGTTCTCCAGACAAATTTATTGTTTTATTTATTCAATCAATAATAATTTATTGAGTAACTACTATGAGCCGGGTACCGTGTTAATGAAGGAAAGGCAAAGACACTATGAAGACTGCAAAGACTATAAATAAGACTTTATCATTGCCCTTACCCACTTTATGATCCAATCTTGGGGCAGACATATATATATATACACACACATATATATATATATATATACACACACACACACACACATATATATATGTATAAAACTAGCTTCAATCTTGAACAAAATTCAGTAGGAGTATGTGTGTGTATATGTTTTATATATAGACATACCTACATATTTGCACATATATACACGCATTCATACATATATTAGAATATATTTGTACACACATATTTGCACATATGCACAAGTAAAAGGATGAGATAAAAAACACAAACAGCATGCTGCTCTTTGGAATCTGACACACCTGAATGTTACTTGATCCATGCAGAGCCTCAATTTCCTTATCTACAAATGCCTCCCTCAGAGGATTTCTGAAAGTATTAAAAGGGATAAGAGATGCAAAGCATTTAGCTCAGGGTCTGTCATATAAAAGCAGTAAGAGAGCTATAGCTGTTATTAATTATTATTATTATTTTGTTTTATTTTGGGCAACTTCTTGGAGGAGGCAGTGTATAAGCAGATGTAGATGTGAATGTAAAGGAGTACTATCAGGAAAATGAAGTAATATGAGAATAGTATATCCTAAGTGGAGAAGGAGAAAGTAATTCAAGAACAGGTGTGAACTTCTATTACCACCAAATAGTATATGCCAATTTACTATTCCACCTGAAATAGTAGAAAATTGTAAGGGCAAAAAGAGGGTGTTTTTTTTTAAAAAAATTCGTGTTTACTTTGAAATAAAGATTTCAGCTTAGATGTACTTAAAATACACTAGAGAAATTAAAATATAATTAGTGAGGAAGATACATTATTTATTCAGAAATGTATGAAGATGAAGAAACAACAGGAACTTAAGGCATAATTTCAAATTTAAAAAATACATTTTTTTGTGGTTAAAAATACAGAAGATATTTTGGTTATAAGCAGAATATAGAACCAACCTGTCCAGTTACACACACACACACACACACACACACACACACACACACACACACACTCTCTGTCAATCTCCCTCTCTCTCTCTTTCTCTTTTACTAATATCTCACATTTCTGCTCATTTATTTTTTCTTTTGATCTAGCTTGTCCATAATTCAAATCTTGTCCTTTGGGGTGACTTCTTTCAGATAGTGAGAGAGATGAGAATTTATATTTAAATTGAGAGTTTTTGTGGTACAGAATTTCACTTATACATTAACTTAAAGGTGTGAGTTTTAGGCACGGTCCTTTTGGAAAATTTCCATGAAAGTATTTTACAGAGTGAGCTTTGAAGCATTATAATTACTTTGGGCATGACATCTGGGAGTGGTATTTTGAGAACAGCAGGCTTCTGTAAAATATACAGACACATATATGTAACTATAACTACAATGTTATAGACAAAGTTAGGTAGGTGCTACTTTATACATATATAATACTTGAAAAATAGGAATTGATATATAGAAAAATAGATGATATTAGAGATAGAGATAAGAAATCAAAGTCCATTTTACACAAGCTGCTCATTCATGACCCCTGGCTACTGAGGGTCTCCTGAGTGTTTGGATAACTGAGTATCACTTCCTCTCTCTTATAGATCGTTTGCCTTCTACTTATTGAGTCAAAGTGAGTTAATGACTTTATAGCGTTTTATCATAGGCAGTTTTACAAGAGTAGACTTATACTGGCTTTCATCCTTAAATTATGCCCACCCCACCCCGTAACTCTCCTTGTTGAATTCTTACCCTTTTTAACAGTACAATCTCAAATGCCAGCCCTGCCACAAGGTCTTCCTGACACTTCAGACCTTTTAGATCCCCATAAATTACCACAGCATTTTGTTTGTTCTTTTGGAATAATGTGACTTTGTCACGTCTTTTTGTGTTTGTATGTGTGGGGGATGAAGTATTTCTTCCCTTCCTAGAAATTGTTGGAGGGAAAATCTAGCACGTACCATGCCCTTTTTTTAAAATTTATTTTTAAGTCTATTATTTATTGATTGATTGATTTTGGGCTGTGTTGGGCCTCTGTTGCTGCGCACAGGCTTCCTCTAGTTGTGGAGAGCGGGGGCTACTCTTCATTGTAGTGCGCGGGCTTCTCACTGCGGTGGCTTCTTTTGTTGTGGAGCACAGGCTCTAGGCCCACAGGCTCCAGTAGTTGCAGCACATGGGCTCAGTAGTTGGGGCACGTGGGCCCTAGAGTGCGCGGACTTCGGTAGTTGCGGCACGTGAGCTCTAGGGCGTGTGGGCTTCAGTAGTTGTGGCGCATGGGCTTGTTGCTCCATGGTATGTGGGATCTTCCCAGACCAGGGATCAAACCTGGGTCCCCTGCATTGGCAGGCGGATTCTTAACCACTGCACCACCAGGGAAGTCCCCGTACTACGTTCTTGATAAACATTTGTCTAGTTGCATTGAACTGAATTGAATTGAATTTGTAGGCAACTTGTAAGCTGATTGGTTTAACAGAACCTTTCTAAAAGCCCATCTATCTGCTCTTTTATGTTTTATCCTCCTAATTCTAGTTATATGTATACAGATATAAGTAAATTCATTTCTTTATGTATTCAAATTCCTAGTCTTTTATTAGTTTTTCTGAGTATATTTATGTCATTTATCAAAAAACATTATGGTAAAAATTTCATACTAACAAGCACCTAGCACTATTCTATTGTACTCTATGCAGCTGTCATATTTTAAATGGTTTAATGATAGGAAGGCACACATCTTTCGAGTGTTTTTTATCAGCCTATTTATCAGTATTCGTATTTTTTTGAGGTATAAACAATAAATAATACATGAATCAATGTATAGGCATGTAAATGTTAACATCATTGTGAACCAACAAAGTGTGTAATACTTTAAAACGTTATAGCAACATAGTGAAGAGTTAAAACAATTCCATTGATTTTTATTTCTAGCTCTTAATGCATCACTGGTCTTCTTCCTTTCATGAGTCAATTTCCTTTACTACTGTTGCTCATTCAGGAGAAATGTTTTCTAGCATAGTTCTATTACTCTCACTAATAATTAAAATATATGTGAGTATCCTGGTGCTTAGCTGTAATGATACCTCCAGAATCAATGTCAATGGAACTACCATTTGTGGGAAACTGCCTTATACTTTTGCTTTCCAAAAGTCATTTTTGGTACCCTCCTTTGATTAAGAGTCCATGTTTCACTCAAACAGAAGTCTATCCTGAAATTCTGGTCCATTACATAATTTTCAGAAGCTGGAAGAAAAGCATTTGCATCATTTCTGTTCCCAGATCTGTTCAATATATACTCCCAGTCTGTCATGCCTGAAATTAATTTTTTACAATCTGGATCTTTACTATATGCTAAAAATTCAGTACAAAAAAGGACCTCCTTCTGCAGAGAATATGTAAGCCAGAACACTATGTTCCATCTTTATAATGAAACACATAGTTCCTATCAAAAGGCAAATTTTTTTGTTTCAAAATGTTTGAAGAGAATAATGCTTTAAAAGATTTCAAATGCTTATGCTTACTTTTGTGAAAGTGAAAAGATTCCTATCTCAAATATATTTTAGCCTGAATCATACAATTTGTGTGTAACCTGAACTACTTTTTATTTATTTCAAGCTATTTCCCTCTCTGTATTTCATGCTTCTGAAGTTGGAAAACAAAAGCAAATAACTATAGAAATAGTTTCTCTCAAAATATTCAGATTCAAGTGTATGACTATTAAAAATGCATACTGATTGTTAATATCAATCTAGTTTTAAACAAATGAAAATATACCACTTTGACTTATTAATCATGAAGCTTATCACACTCACACCTAAAACTCTTGTTTTCCCAAAAGTATAAAATCAATTCTATTGATTTTTTTAAACAAGTAGAGTAGTCCTAAAAAGTAAATTTCAAATATCAGAAAGAGAAAATATGATAACATTAAATACAAGGCAAACAAACAAAAATCCTTTGTATGATCTTGGGAAAATTATTTACCTCTGAGAGTGTGCTCATTCTTCTGTTAAATGGGGATAGGCAAATATGAAGATATAATAAAATAAGGCATATAATGGCCATAACACAGGACCCGGATTAAAGTCTTCCTTCTCTTATTTTTCCTCCTTCTCCTCCTCTGCAACTCCTCTTCCCCTCCTCCTCCTTCTACTCCTCTTCCTCTCATTTCCTTTTCTCCTATTCCTTATTCTTTAATTTCAAAAATAGAAATTTTGGAGGCTTCAGAAATGTATAGCATTTGACTTGGATCCAGGATTCAAACTGAGACCTATATCACACCAAAGCCATTCTTCTCCCTAACAATTAATTTCCTCTAGAGCTTCTATTGATTTTTACATAGTGAATTTGTTACAGACTGAGTATAAGAACAATAAAACTTTCTGTTGTTTTTGACAAATACTATATTTCTGAAAATGTTTGCCTCATACTTTTGGGTATTATATTGTTTGGTGCATGGGTGTTTGTTAATGTTTGGCCTTTGTAATTTTTCAAACCTAAATAATAAATAATAGACCTTTTTAGTTGATATAGTGTTTTTTGCATTAACTTCTAATTTGTTTAATAATAATTAAACAAATATTTAATTATTAAACAAATAATTAAACAATATCTAATTTGTTTAATAATAATTAAACAAATATCATATCATGGCTTTCTACAAAGTTTATTAATAAATATTTGTCATTATTTTATTTTTAACTTCCTGGATTCGTTTTGTCCTGAATCCATATCTTAAATGTAGCTAGCGTTTTCCCCCTAATACAATCTGATATTTTTTATTATTTGTACTTTATTTCCATTCATCTTTATATACGTACAGCTCTTCATCACCTATTGCATATTTTTACTAGTTAGACTTAAGTTATAATTCCTTTTGATGTTTACATTATGTTGACTAATTTAAGGCACTGCACAAATATCCTTATTCCACAATTATGTATATTGGTCTAAATTTTTATGGCATATAAAGAATACTATGCTAGCTGGATAGCTATATGTAAATCAATGAAATTAGAACACTCTCGCATACCATATAAAAAAGTAAACTCAAAGACCTAAATATAAGACATAACACCATAAAACTCCTAGGAGAGAACATAGTCAAAACATTCTCGGACATAAATCATAGGAATATTTTCTTAGATCTTTCTCTGAAGGCAAAGGAAATGAAAGCAAATATAAAAAAATGGGACCTAATCAAACTTAAAAGCTTTCACACAGCAAAGGAAACCATCAACAAAATGAACAGACAACCTATGGAATGGGCGAAAATATTCGCAAAAGATGCACCCGACAAGGTAATTTAATAACCAAAATATACGAATAGCTCATACAACTCAATATCAAAAAAACAAACAACCCAATCAAAAAACGGGCAAAAGACGTAAATAGACATTTCTTCAAAGAAGACATACAGATGGCCAAGGGGCAGATGAAAAGATGCTCCCTCCACATTGCTAATTATTAGAGAATGCAAATCAAAACCACAAGGAGGTATCACCTCACACTGATCAGAATGGCTATCATCAAAAGTCAGAGAATGACAAATGTTATATGATATTAATTATATGTGCAATCTAAAAAATAATACAAGTGAATCTATATACAAAACAGAAACAGACTCACACACATAGAAAACAAACTTATGGTTCCCAAAGGGGAAAGGGAGGAGGAGAGGGATAAATTAGGAGTATGGGATTAACAGATACAAACTACTACTTATAAAATAGATAAGCAACAAAGATTTACTGTATAGCACAGGGAACTATATTAAATATCTTGTAATAACCTATAATGGAAAATAATCTGAAAAACGTATGTATAACTGAATCACTTTGCCATGCACTTGCAGCTAACACAATATTGTAAATCAACTCTACTTCAATTTTAAAAAAATACTGTGCTTTTGCACAATGCCTCTCCCTGCTTTTTTAATTTTTCACTGATTTTATCTATATATTTGACAGCCCTGTTTCTCGTTTTTTTTTGTTTTTTTTTTTGCGGTACGCGGGCCTCTCACTGTTGTGGCCTCTCCCGTTGCGGAGCACAGGCTCTGGACGCGCAGGCTCAGCGGCCATGGCTCACGGGCCCAGCCGCTCCGCGGCATGTGGGATCTTCCCAGCCCGGGGCACGAACCCGTGTCCCCTGCATCGGCAGGCAGACTCTCAACCACTGCACCACCAGGGAACTCCCTGTTTTTCTTTTTGTATTTTGATTACCGTTGCTTGTCCCACTAGTTGTTAAAAGTAAGTTTTCTTGGATTTTTTAACCCGTGAAAATCCACTTCTCTGATATAGCTAGGCATCACAAACTGATCACAAAGGGGCACTATTTAAGTCATTTGGCTGCATGTAGCTGAAAACTCCGTTCACAGTGGCATAAGTAAACAAAATGTTTATTTTTGCCATATCACCATATTCTGGAGATGAGAACTCCAGGACTCTTATGGTAGCTTTTCCAGGACCTGAAGGACTTGGTCTCCTTCAAGTTTTTCACTCAGCTGAGTTTAGCATAATCTTTTGCCATTGGCCTTGTCAGTCCCTCTGCTTGTAAGATGGCTAGACACTGCCAGCATTGTATCTGAATCCTGAGGAAAATGAATATTAAAAGGCCTTTTAAGTCTTTCCCTTTAAAAGCTTCACTGGAAAATTCTACTTATATTTCATTGTGCCAGAACTTTGTCAAATGGCATTTTTATTCATAAGAGAGGCTAAGGAATGTTGTATTTTATCTGGGAACATTGTTGCCCCATACGAAATCATTGTTTCCCTATACAAAAATCATAAAGATGCAGAGAAAAGATACCGCATAGGCAAGCAGCAAAGTCTGCCAAGTGAGCTAACTCTCATGTTAGTATCACGATTCTGCTCTCCCCCCACCCACCCGCTGCCACTGCTGATTGGTTATGTGGTGATCCCCTAACTTTGGTTCAAACAAGACTTTCATGGGTGTCAATTGGGAATCATGGTTCAAAGAGAATAGTTAATCTCTGTTGGGTGCTGGTGCTAAGAACCGGGGCTGGGATGCTCTTTGTCTACCATACATATACTGAAATAGGGACAGTCTGGGGAAGGAAATAGGAACAAAACCTGAAATTGCTCAGCAGAAAGTTTCAGAACTGAAATATCATGGAGTCTCAGTAAGACAAAGAGTAATTCCTCCCTCTGTTCCTTCAACACATTACTGTTTTTGTTCCAGCTAGTTTGATATTGTTTCTGTTTCTCAATTCAGATACATAGAGGAATATAGCATCCTCCTCTCTTGGTGTTTCTGTTTTATTTTTGTTTTGTTTTAGTACTTCTGTTTAGTTAGAATTTTAACTCTACAGGAGCAAATACCCATACGTCTGTTCAACACTGAATTTTGTTTGCCTAGCATGGCATGTTATCAATAAATATTTGTTTAATGAATGAGGCTTTATTATAAACTGAGCATCCCCTAATTCTCTTTATTTCTTATCTTTAATTTCTTTTATTGGTTTTACTAGTTATTTTCTAGCACAGCATTCCCTTTGAAGAGTACTTTGGTGAATGATTTCTGGACAAGGCTCTTAATGGTCCTGTTAGGAACGGTGTATTTTGGTGTAGTCAATTATCTGAAAGTATAATTAAATGAGGAAATTTTTCTTTTGTCTTCACATAGGTTAGTATTTGAGGAGACAGCTGCACATTTCCTGCCATGTTTTTAAACCAACTGAGAAATCATACAAGGAGAAAGATAGAGATAGCAACCAAAATATCATCCTGACAGAAGGTCTTCACAGAAGAATCAGATTATATCTGTATTCTAGTCTGCTTCCTAATGCTAAACCTTAGAATTCGGCATACTCATCCACCCAGCACTTCTGGAACAAGAAGATCATGAGTTAAATTACATTGCCCTTATGAGCTAAACTTCAAAGATATTAAATAAAGAAACTCACTTGGGAGGACTCTCCCAACAAAAGGTTCATCTTGGCATACACATTTAGCACATGGCAGGGCCTATAATCCACCTATGCATAATTTCTCCTCTCTCAAAGAGTTCCATTTGAGCCATCATTTGATTCTTCTATGTATTTATAAATTTGACTTGGTGACATCCCCACTGTGAGGTCTTTTACAAAGTTCTTTTTTTTCAGCATGGTATATTCAGAGTATCTGAATTCTCATTTGAGTTAGCTGATCTGGCACTGTCTGTCCAAGGATGGAACGCACAATTTAAATTATTATCTCACTAGTCCACGAAACTCACTTGTTTGTCAATTGAAAAGCAGTGATATTGTTCTTATACTCGTTGCCGTAAAGACATCCAGCTCACCTTCATTAACCCTCCCCCTGCCTGAATTAAACCTCTGCCTCAGTGACTTAATTTTGTGTGATCTGGGAAATGGAAATAGGCCAGTAATGTTAAGCAAATAGAATTCAGACCTACAGAAAGGAAAAAAGCTTCCCCTCCTCCCTAATCCCCTATCCCTTCACTCCAGCCAATACATGAATGACAGTTTAGTTTTGCATGACATTTATGTATTACAGTTTTGCTTTAAGCATTCTGAGGCTAACCTTTCATATGTTCTAACATTGACTTTATACCAACTTTAGATCCAATTTAGATTTAGATTTGGTTGTTATGTCTCTCAAGTCTTTTCTAATCTACTCTCAACTTTTCTTTTTCTCCCCAGTTTATTTGTTGAAAATACTGGACTACTTCTTTTGTAGAATTCCCCATGATTAGATTTTTCTTACTGCATCTTTCTAAGTTCCTTTGAACCCTGCATATTGGAAATTAGATCATGAGGCTCAATCACATTTTAGTTTGAGTTTTTAGCAAGAATTCTCCCTAGCTGGTGTTGTATACTTCCTTCATGAGATATACAATTTCTGGGTATCTCAATTTGCGATGTTAATTGTGTTGTCTATCATTGCCCAGATATAATTTCATTAGACGTTTTTAAAATGGTGATAATCTTTCATTGTCTACCATTTCTGTCATTTTATCTCTTTTTTATCTCATGAAATTAATAATCTCCACATTTCATGTGTTTCTCAATTCTGTTTCCTATTTTATTAACTGATTGTCTAAACCATTAATTTTCTCTACTTAATTATTTTCAATGATGACAAGTTGTTCTTTAACACGGTTTAATCAGTTCAGTTTCTGTTTCCCAGCTACTCCGCTTTCTTCTTTTCTTTGCAAAAAAATAGCAGCTGTTTTCAGAATCTACTTTTGTGTTGGTGTTCTATATCAGGGATGGCACAGATATTTTTTTTCCCTCACCTTTTTCGTTTTACTCGGTTCTTTAAAAATTTATTAAGTCAAGTTATTATTATTGTTCCTCATTCTTTCCTAGTGATCATCTGGCTAATTCTTAGAGACCAAGTGTAAGTGTAGGCAGATTTGTGGTACTGTGGCCAGTGCTCAGCTTATGGCTCTGTTTGGCAATGGCGTAAGTCCTGCTGATGCCATTGCTAGAAGAAAAACGCCAATATACAGTTATGTACTCAAGGAATGGCTTAGTGTGGGGACAAAGGAAAGATTATATTTTGTTTCTTTCATTCTGAAACTTTTGTTCTTATGTGTGGGTTTTATATCCATAGCAGAATTATCAGCATGATGTATCATATGGATTTGGGAGTGGGGAGCACACTATCACGGAGAGACATTTTCATTCCTCTTCCCGTACCCTACACAGTAAATGGTGACTCTACTTAGTAGCAGAGTATAGCTTCTGTATTTGCAAACAAGGAGTGTGTCAACTGGAGATGAGCACTGCACTCCTGCTCTCTTTCTTATACCCACAGAATTGGGTTAAAGCCATTTTTTAGCTTTATGGTGGTATAATTGATATACAAAAACTGCACATATTTATATATACAATTTGGTGAGTTTGGACATATGCATACACCCATGATACTATCACCACAATCAAGGTAATAAATCCATCGTCTCCAAAAGTTTCCTTGTGTCAATGTGTCTTGTTTTGTTCTATTTTTGTGTTAAGAACACTTAATATGAGATCTACCCTCTTAGCACCCAGGCCAATTTTTGCATCTCTTCTTTTCATCTTCCAGCCATGACGTTATTGACCATATCAGGAGCTGGGATGATGAGGCCATCCTCAATGTTATATTTCTGACACCGGACACAGTAGATTGGTCCTACTGAGCCATTTTTTGAATCCAAGAGCTGCAGTAGTTGCAGTTCATTCTCCCTTGTTTGCACACCCTAACTTCTGGCAGCATGCCTCTCCAGAAAGGCTGCCTATGGATCTGACTGACCGAAAACACCATTCCTGGGTCCTAACCCATTAGGTGAGAGAATACAGAAATTCTCCCAACACTTGGGAATTTGATTTTTCTCTGCCATCCTTTTAGACAATAGTTGGGAACTGTTTTTCTCTTTAGGAAAATTTTATGGACATATTAGAGAGAAATAAAAAAAGGGGAGATTTGGTTATATTTGTATCTTCTATGAAGACCATTTTCTTTATCTATAAAAATCTATTCATTTCTTAATACACATTTATTATAATTATTTTACCTTTATATAAGAATGCGATATCTAAGTAGTGCAATATTACTTTCTGTAATTCCCACCCTAGTTTGGTAAAAGTGACTCTTTCTAGACAATCATACCAGAAAATGACTTTGTCCTGCACCAAGCCAGGGAGCTGCTGTGAGAAGCCCCAAGGAAGGCAGGGGTTTCCTACAGTCAAGGAGGTTCTTTCTGTGGTGAATTTTACCTCCTTCCTTCAGGGCATCATCAGAATTATCAACAAAGAGCTAACTGGAAACAGTGTCTAGATTACAATTCTGAATATCATCCTTATTTTGTGTAAAATATAGTTCTCTTATTTCCTACCAAGTTAAACTTGAGATTTTCATTTTGATTTTGAAAAAAAGGAAAGGAAATTTCAACTATTAAGTGATCAAAGGCCACATTCAGAACAAGAATATTTAACACTGGAACTAGTATATTTACAGTGTAATTGTATAAGTAGAAATTTTCTTTCTCTTTTCCCTTTCCCCTTTTCCCTTTCCTTTCCTTTCCTCCTTCCTTCCTTTCTTTTTGTGAGGAAGGAGTTTTAACTCCACATTTTGTGTTCATTCCTCACTTAGGGAGGAGAAATGGGTTAGAATAAAGAAATGTGTGAAAACTGTATTCAGAGTTGCTCTGTATAATTAATGAGTCAGTATCTCCCTTAATCAGAGAATCAGAATGTTAAACTTTGCTGACTGTGATTATTAGTCTAAAAACCTCTACATTTTGACTCACTATTTTCTCATCCTTAAGATCTTGATCTTCACTGGTGTTCATGTCACAAATGTTTGAACCCAAAAGGATCTGACTCTAACCTAAAAGACTTTAACACCAGTCTTGTTTTCAGACCTGTGGGCCTCTAAAGAGAAATAAGAACATTCTTTTCCAAATGCTACTCACCTCTGCTGGCTGAGTTACTGGACTGACTTATTAATGTTTAACAACTCAGTCATCAAATGTAGGTAATAATAATTTTATTTAATCAAAGTCCCACATTGAAATTTATGGGATGAACTTATTTTTCACAGTGCCGATAATGAAGTCAAATTAGGTAAATTCCTTTATGAGCAAAGGAAACATGTCATTTCCATTTTTTAAAAACAAAAGTATCTCATTGAGGACTGCCTCCATCACATCAGGTGTGTGGTTCAGCAGTCTTAGTCACTTTTCAGCCACCTTTTCTCTCCTTTCTGTATTTTCTCTTTCTAAATGATTGGAGTTATTTTCTCTTTCTTTTCTCACGGTGTTTGCTTCACACGCTCTACCAAATGGTTGATTAATAATACCACGTCATCTACATAGTGTCTCTTGAATCAAATCACTTTGCCATTTGTTATATTGTCAAATGTGCAATATATTTAATTAAAGCAAAAATGTTACCCTGCCATGTTGAATTTATTTCATTTGTGGAGATTACATTGCAAATTTTCCAAACCTGTGTTTGCCTTTCTGCCTTCACTACTACGGTCTTACACCATTCTTCAGGACCTCCTGCTTTGCCTGAACTCCACAGCTTGCAACAACTACCTATTTTCCTGCCACTATTTTTTTTTTTCTACACCATTGTTTTGCACCATTTTGCTTCTAGAGTTATCCATTTAAAAAACAAGTGTGATTATATCATTCCATGACTTAGAAACCTCTACTAACTGCCTTTTGCACACTGAGCTCCTCCGTTTGATGCACACTGCCTTTGGAATCTGCCTCAAACTTTGATGAGGTAGATTGTCTTTTCTACTGTTGAGTGACCCTCCGGTACTTTTAATAAGAGAAAAGCACCAGTCCGGGTAGAATTCTGGTTTTATGCCTGGCAGGAGCAGAGGTTTAACACACTTAAATGTCAGTTGTGGTATTACTCCTCCAGAATAGTCTATAAATAAAGGCAGATTCAAATAGAAAGTCCAAAACCAAGCAGTTCAGCATAAAAGCCCCACATGTGAGGGAGGACTATCCAATGACAGTGTAAAGTCTTAAATGGCTCAATAGCCACCATAACCAAGGGCAAAGGAGTCTAAAAGATAAATCCGTGGGTGCAGATCAGAAGGTATTACCATATTAAGCCTGCAAGCAACTATGTTCATTAATTTATATTTACTGAGAGGGATGGTAAGTTGATGGAGGGGCCTGGATGATTAAAAGATCAACAGTGAGTATAGAATTACCTCTTGCATTTGTATTAGTCAACATGTACTGCTTTAACAAGCAATTCCGTAATCTTAGTAACTTACAACAGAAATTAAAACTTTAATTTCTTGCTTTCGGGTTTGCAAGTTAGCTCTGCTTTCTCCACATGTCTTTTCATTCTAGCATCCAGGCTGAAGGAGCAGCCACTATCTGGGATATGCCATTCTTTTAGCAGAAGACAGAAGCAAGAAGCCCAACCACACCATGAAGCACAGTTAAAGCTTCCCCCCAGAGGGTATAAGTCACATCCACTGGCCAAAGCCAAGTCACATGGCTAAGACTGACAAGGGCTAGGATAGTACTACCTAAAGCAAGGCATGGTAAGGGTGGGGGTGATACATACTCCTAAGAGAGAAGAGACTGGATAATGGGGAACAATAACAAAATATACCACAGACCTCAGATACGCTATACTTTATGATTCTTCCCTACTCCTCATTGGGAATTCATCATTTTAGGAAGATAGTACGTATGCTCAGCCTTGTCTTGGGGTAATGTGAATATCTGGTATCTTAAGGGTTAAGGTTATACATGACACCAGGTCATCAGCTATAAGAGAATGAATCACAACTTTGAAGTAATATGTAGTTATTTTTTATAATTATTTTTGTACATATCTTTACTCAGGTTACTGGAGCACAACCTAAACTTTTTAGACGTTTATATACCACATATAAGGCATTTTCTTGTACTGCATTCTGGCAACTTCTCTGGTACATGTTTCTTCATTTTTTGATACTAAAGTGTCTTCAAATACAATTTGTCATCCTTTTTTCTCTGTATGCAAGGTTAGCAGTGGGTACACTGGGTGACCATAACACACACTACCAACATATTGGACTCATATAATATTTTAGGAAAATTCCCTGTGCTTCCATGTTAAATGAATGTCATACTTTGTACATTTTTATGCAGTGGAAACATCCTTTAGAAATATTACTTTATCATTAATAATATTATGAACACAGATTTGAGACAATGATATTATACCATATACGAAGTCTCAAAATAAGTACATTACTTTGAGAATCAGGGTGGATCACCAAGTTAGACTTGTAAGAAACTCTAAAGATTCTGAAGAATTTAATAAAGTTTTATGGGCATCTATTGAATAAGTGAGTTTCACTTTCAAGTTTAGCCATTCGTATGTAAGAAATTAAAGAGAAATAGTGCTCTCTGAGTTTCTGATAGTATAGTTATGCATGAGACATACTGCCTCAGAATGGGTTAGAATAAGGCTCTGTAAGTGAGTCCATTTGAGCAAAAAACCCAAAACAGAAAAAAAAAAATTAGGAATAACTTCTGAATAAAGAGTATGCACTGAATCATGAAAAATTAAACCTTTATTCTAATTTGCAATTTGGTTCCTATTAGTTTTTTACCTCTTTTTTAGTCCCTATCATTGTTATGCTGATCTTCTTAGGAGTCGTAAAACAGTGATGACATGCTTATGAAATATGAGTAAAACTATCATAATATTTAGTTCCTGTATTGGGAAGATGAAATTTGGAGAATTATTTACTTTTCCATTTATCAAGAAGAATCTCAGGATGGAGAGATTTTTAGTTAATTTATGAAATTATCTAGTTTGTGGATTATTCCCCTGGTGCTTGATTTGCTAATTTTCTACAGACTGAATGAAATCTATCTATTGTGTTGTTAAGTGGATAGCAATACAAAAGAAGTAAATATTTCATCTATGTGTTTTGCTACAAGATAACTGCGCTAATAAAATTCCATAATAAATCATTGACTGGAATTCTTGGTCGAAATACTAGTCCTGTAGAAAGAGAAAATTTTACTTTGCTTAATTTCTCTTTGATTTTTATGTGTGTCCCATAGTAATTTTGCTACATGTTTTTTGTTGTTTGCTTTCAGGACATATAATAATTTCAAAATCTGTTAACCTTCAAATTTTACACTAGTTAACATTTATTTATGGTGTTTTTGGAAAGAGAAGGCTATCAGTAAATATTAATTAAATATTTAGTAATCAGAATGATAATGAGTTAAATAGAGGACCTATTGATTACATGTCAAATATGGAAGAAAAGACAGTGAAAGACACACTACTTATATAGCATCTTTTTACTGGCCCCCTCACATTCCCTTCTAAGTGGCATGTTTACTTGTTTGGTCAGTTAAGACGTCCCTGGGTGAAAGGTAGAGAGGACAAGAGAGAGATCAGGAGGAAAGTTCAGTCTTTAGCACCTAAAAATAAAAGAAGGCAATACTTGGAGGAAAAAAATATACGTGTGTGTGTGTGTGTGTGTGTGTGTGTATACACACACACACAAGGGGTGATGAAGTTGGAGACGCTTAGTAAAAGAGAGAAAAGAAAAGTGACTATTTATCCAGGAGGTGATGGAGCATGTCAAAGGAATACAAGAGCCAACCTGAAAGATCTCCCAATGACCAAACCTGGAGCAAGTTGAACAACAAAATAAATAGCATGGTTGCACTGGCTTCCTAGGGCTGCCATAACAAATTACCACTAACTGGGTGGCTTAAAACAACAGAAATTTATTCTCTACCAGTTCAGAAGTCCAGAAATCATTGGAAATAAAGGTGTTCACAAAGCCACGCTCTCTCTGAAGGCTCTGGGGGAGGGTGCTTCCTTGGCCACTTCCTAGATTCTGGTGGTTGTCAGCCATCCTTGGCATTTCTACTTGTAAGACACATCAGTCTAATCTCTGCCTCTGTCAAGGTGTTCACGCCTGTGAGCATGCTAATCTCTGTTTCTAAGTTTCCCTCTTCTTGTAAGGAGATCAGTGACATTGGATTTAGGATCTATCTTAATCCAGCAAGACCTCATTTTAACTTGATTACATCGGCAAAGACCCTATTTCCAATTAAAGTCACATTCACAGAATCAAATGGACACGAATCTCTGGGAGCTCTATTCAACTCGGTACAATTATATTACATTATAATCCAAAGTATAAAACATGTATATGAATACATACTGATATAAACAAGTAATAAAATAGATAAATATATGGGGGAGAAGAAAATGTTACTCACAAAAAAAATTCCAAATACAAATGTAGATTCCCCCCCCCCACCAGGAGGTGGAACTTATTTCTCCAACCTCCTCCTCTATCACGACACATGCACCTTCAGTGACTCATATCCAAAGAACAACGGAGTATGGAAATGGAAAACCTAATAACTTTACAGTGGAGAAACCAAGCAAATATTGCCTCAACCAAATGGTCAATGTTAACACCACCAAGACATGTCACATGGTGACAAGAACACCCTGACATTTTGTGATGAGGAAGGAAATTCATCTATGTGTTATTCTTCTCTAAAACCATAATCCCAGACTAAACATGAGAAAAAGATCAGACAAGCCCATGTGGAGGGATATTCTACAAAATACCTGACCAGTACTCCTCAGTAACATTAAAAAGATGGAAAAAAATGCCACAGATCTTCAGAAAAAACTAAGGAAGGAGACACAATGACCAAATACAAGGTAGTATCCTGGAATCAATCATGGGAGAGAAAAAGAAGATTAGCATAAAAACTGGTGAAATTCAAATGAAGTCTTGAGTTTAGTTAATAGTAATGTATCAGTGTTGACTTCTTAGTTTTCACAGATGTACCACATGGCAGTGTAAGATGCGAACATTAAGGAAAATTGCATGAGGAGCATAGGGAACTCTCTATATTACCTTTGCAATATTTCTAAAATCTAAAATCATTTAAAAGTTTAAAAAGTTTATTTAAAAAGCACCTGGTATTTTTTGAAAAGAAAAAAATTACTAACAGTTGTTTGATGTGTGAGACTCTGAGGAACACGCTAGGCGAAGAGTGGTCTAATGAAGTTTTACATTATGCAATGTGCTGTGCCTTCATTGCCTTCTTAAGAGATGATGGAAATCAATTTATTTCTAAACTATTTTCCTCTGATTTGTGTTCTTTTTGGTGTGATTCTATATTGAGATTGACCTTAAAGTGGGAAGCATAAGTTCAGTTTTATTTAGGTTATATATGAAATTTGAAAACAACTTATACCTTCATTGTGTAGTTATAAAGGTTTAAGAAATAGACGCTCTCTTGTACAGAAGTTTAAAGCAAACTTGTAATACCTGAAAAATTCTTAACACCACGGAATTTACCTCTGCTCTTTCTGTGATTAACAATATTATGGAATTCTATCTTTCATTTTAAGTGCTAATCTCTTCAAATGAAGAATTATTCCTGGCTTCTCTGTATCTTTCTCCAGAACTCTATATAATGCTTTACTTATGAGAAATATACAGATATTGACTGTTGGACTTGTGATCATGACTCCCAAAACTCTTAAAGTGTGTAGTCCTGATGAATTGCTTATTTTAATATTAATTAAAATTTCTATTTTTCAGTCATCTGATAGCTTTGAGTAATATTTAATATTTCTGATTTTTAGGCATCCTAAATTGTCAGGTTGTGTGAACTCTCTGAGACCAAATTATTGTATAGAGAAATCCAGTCAGTGTTAATAGCCAACTTCTCATGAAAATGTTTGAGGTAGAGCTAGGTTTTTTAAAAGTAAAATGTGCCCTTAGTTCTTGAATTAAATTCCATTTGAAAAATCTTCAGAATGATTGAAAACTAAAACTTTCCTTTTCAATCTATTTTGCCTAGCCTTGTGTAAATTTACCTATTGTTGAGTTTTAAACCTCTCTGGGTAAACATATTTGCATGTATGTTAGAGATACTCATTTTTACCTAAAATACTTAACTATTGAAATGATTTTCCAAAATACACTAAATGGCAAACTGGGAAGCAAGTTTGGTTTTAGGAACAGAAGAGAAAAATATGTGAGAGCTGTTATTATTAATACTAGTAGAGAGAAAAGTTGATTATCAATATATTCCCGGCTGAAATTTCAAAGTGTGTTTTAATTACAACTCTAATGAAAAGGCATTATTAGGTGCATGCTTAATTTAAACTAGATATTTGCACAGATAGATTGGATAGAAAATGTTTAAATAGTTGTATTTATGCACTACTTTTTCTACTGTTTTGAGACAGAACTATTTCTCTTCAAGATAGAAGATGTAGACCCTCTATAATGAATGATATGTATAATTTGTAAGATATTTTGGACAGATAGATCAGTAATAGAAATAATAATTACCTTCAGGAAATTTTAGTCTTGAGTAATTTAAATTATCATTACACTTTTGTCATTTACCATTTACAATTTTAGTCTACAAAGCTAAGATCCATGAATGAAACATCAAACCAAATCTGTATTCGCTGCTCATAATGAATGGTGATGAGATAAAAGATAATCACAGGAGGGAAGGATGAAAGAATAAGGTGGTTTCCCATACACACAGATCTCTAAAGGCTAAGACAACCACTGATAGATCCTGGACAAAGGGGATATGACTATGGAGAGAGTGGGAGAAGCAGAAGTGAATAGAAACGAATATATGCCCATCAAGAAATAAAGGGGTACTGAAGGTTTTTTTTTTTTTTTTTTAAAGCAGAAAAAAGCAGACAGCAAATTGAACTAAGGGCCATTAAACAGGAATCACTGTCTTGAGCAATCAGTTTAAAATAACATTGGTACAATTTTATTTAACCTTTAGTTAAAAGTAATTTCTTACCACAGAACCATTTTTTGCTGGTCCCATGGGTTAGCTCCTCAGAGAGATTTAATGGAATTTCTGTGTGAAATGTATATACAATCTGTAGACTAATTTCTAAGACTAGATTTCAGTGAGGATTAAATGTTCGGTGTCCATCAATAATATTTTGTAGCCATTTTGAAAAGAAAGACCCCACACATTTGATATTTCTGGTTTCTTCTTTTTTTAAACCATCTTGGATCCCTTAAAATAATCAATTCCTATGGGTAGATTATGATAGTTTTCAAATCTTCACTGAATCATTTATCAATAAACTCCTAGTCGTTAGTAGAGTTCAAAAATGTATAGAATTTAGCTAATTCCTATTAATTACTATAACTTCAGTTGACTTAAAAAATGTGATAACTGAAAACTCATATCTGTCTGTATTTTCTTTCTCTCGAAGTCTCCTTGAATTAATAGAATTGATAAATTAGAATGAATGACACCATGACACTCTGGAAAACAAGAAATGAATCATCAATGAATCAAAATTTTATAAAAATTCTGGGAGGACAGAAAATAAATGATATGCGATTGGTAGGGAAATGAAAGATTAAATTTAATAAAAGTCACCAGAGATCTTCAAGGTGAATCAACAAATACAGATAAGCCAGGGGGCAATCCTCGGTCATTACTTAGGAGTCTACTTTCCAAACAACTGGGAAAGTTGAGCTCTTCCCCCAACACAGATGTAAATAGAGCTATGGCTTGGCAGCAAATGCTTATTCTCTGTGGCTGAAGCCAAGAGTTATTCTCAAAATCAGGTGAACATATGGATGATGTTCCTAAGAAAGTTATCTTCTGAAGATGCTGGGGTCTAAGACAGAAGTAGAACAGACCTCAGCCTAACTCTAGGTTGCACACAGACACAGGAAATATAGGTGTAAGATGACAGGCAGAAGAGCACTTCCTTTTGGTAGTGTAATGTACCAGGCCTGAAGGAGGTTCCTGTTCTGAAACCTGCTTTTTTCCCAGGGGTACTTCAAAGAGACTGGTTGTCAAAATATCCCCCTGACTTCTCAACTTGTATAGAAGCTTCAGTCAGCCTTATCACTCAGCTTAGAGGCCTCATGGGGAAAGAGTCCTAAACGAGAGCAAACAGTATACATGCGAGCTACCTTGACTATTCAATATAGTCCATCATTGACAAGTGAGACTACACATCCAAGAATCTTGAGGTAGTTGAAGAAAACTAGCCACACGAAAGACAAGGTAGAATATGAACAAATAATACAAACGGATCCATTTGTCCCTAGGGTTCAGGGAAGCAGTATATGAGACTTTTTGGTAGGGGAGAGATTTGATATTATTTGAATTTTTGGATGATTATATTTACTGCAATGTGGAAAATTAATTTCAGGGGCGCTAGATGATAAGAAACTGTTTAAGAAACTGTTTCAGTGATTCAGGGGAGAAATAATGGTGACTGGAGGGGGTGTGCTAAAGAAAACTCATGAATATGAAAGGAGTTTAAGAGATAGACTTGGTGTTGTTGATTAGAAGTGTGGGTGATGGAGAGTCAGGAGTCAGGAGGACACCCAGATTTCCGACTTACTCTTTCACCTCCATTATTTTCATTTTGGAAGTCAGTGGATTCTTCTGTGACTCCCGGGGCTGAATTACTTAGCAAGGGACATAATGGAACCCACCTTGTCCAGTTTGCTTTCTGCTGACGCTATGAACAATACACTGATTCAAAGGTGGCCTTAGGTCTGCTACATTCCCAAGTATTGGGTTTTGGCACTCAAGTCACTTTAACGTCCAATAAGTCAGTGTGTATTAAATTTCTGGATATTTTATAGAGTTACCAGAACTCTTCATAGATAAAGAGAATAAGAATAATTTAAAAATACAAAATTAACATAAATCCAGGAGAAAACTGACTTTGTGATAGAATAATATTGAGGTTTGAGATTATTAATTATATATGAATATGCTTATGTGTATTTCCACATGTGTATATCAATATATGTAATATATTGAACATACATTATAAATACATATTTAAAAATCTGCTTCTAATTGGTGGAAACATATCATGCTTTACATTTTAGAAATAATATTATCCATTGTGAGATATTTTGGAGCATGAGTATTGAAAACTGTAATTAATTCAGATTTTTATCAAATGGAGCTATCCATTAGGCATATAATATGACACATGTCATAGACCCAAGTCTGTGCAATTGCAATCTATAGAAACTAGTCATACAGTGTTTGGTTTTGCACCATACCATCTCTTTGGGTAAAGCAGAAATGTCTAGTTGAGTTAATGGCACTGTGGCTTGTATTTCCTAATGCTTCATGGACAGCGGGTATAAACGGACCTCGGTGACAATGATACAGAAATCTTTACTCTTTCCTGTCTCCATTTCAATCTGTTTTACACAGGACCCAATCCTCGAAATATTTCCTTACCTACATCTTGAAGTTACCAAAGGCTGTTTCTTGGGTTCCAAAATAAAACCAAGCACTCTAATAAGTGCTTTGTCTGATATAAAATTAAGACCGTATTTTTAATTTTAGTTCAGTTTTAGTTTAATTTTAGTTTAGTTTATCACGTATGCTCAAATATCTTTGAATCTTTACCTAGAATAAGACTGGTGCCCCAAGTATAAAAGAAAAAGACACAGACCATAAAAGGGAGAAAAAACTTTTGTCTTGAGTGTTGAAGGATCCTGAGAAGTACATTGCATTCTCTGGCATTCTGAAAGGTGGAAAGCAAGCAGCTGCATAAAGGTTTCCCAACAATTACTTTACAAAATGTGAAACTGCATCTTATTTTCAGTTTAAGAAAGTAGTGATATATTGACTTCACTAAATCTTGACCTTGATTTCTATAAGAAATTAGTTCTAATACTAAGTTAGAGAAAAATATTTAATGCTGCGTTTTGTTCCTTTTCCTAGTTTTATTAAAACCTGTTAAATTTGCATAATGTTCCTAACGCTGTCTAAGCATGTTAGCATCTAATAGTCTGTCATGTCTCCACCAGCATAGAGCACAGCTAGTATCACGATGCCATTTGGCTCATGAGAGAACTGAGATCCAAAGAGATGAAGTGATTTTCCCCAGAACACAGGATTAATGAGTGCTAGGACTATGGCTATGAAAGCCAGGCTTATGATTTACAAACTTCATCCATTTCACTTAGAAATTAGAAAAATGAATATTTGAGTTACAAATAAAGGGTAACTCAAATGGTATGATTTGAGGGACTTCAATATTTTCTCAACTGCCTTCCACAAAGCCTGAATGTCTCACAGTTCCAGTTAAGGCACTATCTCCAGAAAGTCCCTAGTTGAATGCAAATACCCAGGGTTTCTGATTTACCCCAAATCAATGTACACAATACCTTCTTTCCTGCCACACTTTTCCCACACACCAGTGCCTTGCAGCTGCTGAAATGGGAACTACAATGAAGACGAATGGGACTTTTTAGAGATTCTCTGGTGCAAAAAAGTTAAAAATAAAAATGGTACCCAAATAGTGAGCATTATAGACAAAAAGATCCAGAAACAAGTCTACACTGATATGATCTGCCCACGTGCTGGCTGAAAAGTACATCCTTAACATACTATCTGAACGTTTTTTACTTCAGTTTATTATCTTGTATTAAGATTCTACAAATTCATTATTTATTTGGGTAACAATTACTCTACTCAACCTTTGGGAATTTAAAGGATTAACGGTCATTCACACTTTCATGAATTAGTGGAAATTGGTACTCTCAGATAATTTTCTATTAACAAAGCTGAGATCAACCTTTTTAGAAGACTGACATTTCTGACCAGGAGATGGGGCACCTAGGAGGGGAGCACACATACTAAATGTAACATACAAGTTCAAGATTTGTTTTTATCTGTTTCCTGTGAACTTAGAAACGTAACGACCATTTGTAACATTATTTCTATAGAAAATGCTATGAACAAAATCCATTGATAGGATGGATATTTGCTTGCATGATATAGAGGATGTGTAGCATATTGATATCCTTAATACACTATAGTCCATAGCACTTAGAGCTCTAGTCTAGTAAACTTGTAACAATAGATGAAAGTGAGTAAAATCTATAGATCAGCACTTTCTATAAACCCTATTATTTCTGGGGCACTAAACTGTGGGCTCCTAGGAGCTTTGAAGGGGGAATAAAATCTAAAAAAATATACTAGAATAATACAAAGAGATGCAGAGAGCAATAGAGCAGAAATACACTTTTCCCCCCATTATATAGGACCAGCCTTGACAAAGAATAATTCTCATGACAAAACATACATAAGAGATCTCGGGCACTATTCCTAGCCTCCATTTCCAATTTTGATTTCACAAAGAAATATAGGACATGTGCCCTAATGAAAGCGCCATCTTTATTTCAAAGCAGCATGTGAACAAAGTGAGAAATCTCACAAACAGCATCACAATATAAAACAGCAGAACACAACTTCGCCAGTTTCAGTTTGAGATTCTCCGTGTGTGTGTGTGTGTGTTGAGTTTAGAACAAATCTCAATTTGTCCAAACATCATGGACCCACCCTCACTTTAAAATGAAATCATACAACTCACATTCAGTCAATTCTCAATTATCCATAGTGAACTTAAATCCAGTTTGACTTGTCCTGTCACCCAGCATGCACCTAAGTTACCTTACCCTGGTGGTTATGTATTTAATCCTAACTTTAATTATGATCTAAATTTTTTTTAAAGAAGCTTCATTTTATTTAAGAACATACTTATTTTAGAAATTATAAAGTATCTCTGTTGTTATAACCCTTTGTATATGTACATATGTAATAAAAGTATATATACCTATATGGATAGTTTACTGTAATTAAGCAAGCTTGATGGAAACTTCTTGAACTTTTGGGGTCATAGCTATAACATATCTAATTATCCTGTGAAGAATAGATGGATGGATGACTATTATTGTAAGAATCTTATTTTTAATCCTAAGTAAAATTCCAACTGGATATAGCAGTTGAATTCTTCCACAGGTGACTGTCTGATACAATTTGTTGGTGGATATGTGCTGTCTTCAAAATCCAAAAATCCTAAGGTCAAGATTTCTCATAATATTCAATGTGCTATAAGTGCATTTCTGTAGGGGAATTTTCCTTTGCTTCTCAACTGCTTGGGTTGAGAGCCTGGGTGTCCAAAATTACAACTGATACTAGAAGCACAATGTCAGAGATGCTTTCTCCATTCTGGCTTACTGCTCCACTTAAAATTGTTGTATTACATTTCTGCTAATAAAAGCCTTTCTAAGGATTCTGTATCACTCTTCTGCAAGGCACATTCACATCTTTCAATGAAAGTTGCTATTATCAGAGCAGTGTGCTCTTACTATTTATTTATTACAACAGCCCTCATGACTGCTTACCCAGGCAAGCACTAGAAATATCTAACTCATTACCACTACGTAAAATAGCATGGGGTATTTTCAGAATGAAAGAGATCAGAGCATGACAAATTCTAAAGCTGCCCGTGTCCCTGTTTCCAAAGAAAAAGACTGCTATTCAACAAGCACTGGTAACTTTTAACTATCGAAAGGGATATATTAGACTCAGTGAAAAATACTGCCAAGACAAAAGCTTGTTGGAAACACCTATTTGCTACCCTTTTGTCATTTAAGGTCTGAACACCCTTGGACTTTCTCAGCCCAGCCAGTGAAAGAAAACTGACCCAGAGGGAGCCAGAAACTGAAAATGCTTATTGACTTATTCAGCTGGAAGTTGATCCTGGTCGCTATTTAAATCTACTGCTTTAAGTGTCAGCAGACATGCTGCATTCCTTATGATGGTTCAGAGGGCAGACATTCGGGTCAAAATTTTCTTACCAATTCTGTACCTAATGTGGGCTTTACAATGTTTACAAACAGCTGTTACAATAACCCAAAGATCCAAAGAAAAACGTGACACATCCAAGAATCTGACAGTTAAAACCCAGCATTTGTTCAGATAGCACCTTGTGGTTTGACGTAACAAGACCCATGATGATAATGGTATTTGTCACATTCAGAGCAGCTGTATTCATGAGAGTGGAAGTGACTACCCTCTTACACACCCAGTTACTACTTTGAACCCAGGTCTATATTTTGGCTGCCTTGGCAACATCACAGCAGTAACAATTGGAGCCATAATGGCGATGTCAATCCAAGGACATTTTTGGATAAAGCAGGAGCCCTGACTTTCCACACAGAGAGACAGAAAAGAGCTTACAAAATAAACTGAAAAAATGATGTCCATAGCACTGTTATACTGTGTATACTGAGACTCATGTACTGAGACTCTAGGTTACTTATTGTAATAGTTAAGTTTTTACAAGTCCAATAATTTTCCAGTGGCTGTTCTTTTGTGGAAAAACCATTTCAGGGAAATGGATACATAGGAAACTATTTTTTTGTCTGAAACAAAACTATAAACGATAAATTCCTCGTTAATTGTGACCACATTAATCAATGTAGGTTTCCCATAATTATTACAATGAAAGGGATTATAAACAACAATTAAAATAGACAAAATTAATCATTCAGCCTTCTCACTGGTTGGTTTGTCTCGTGTGATTGGTCACTCGTAACTCTTCTCTTGGTCACATGGCAAAATTGCATTTCCCTGTCCTCATGACATGAAACACATTTATGTCCTTATGACTTGCTTTGGTTAATGAAATGTGAGAAGAAGTGACAGGTGTCATTTCAAGATGGATCCTTTAAAAGAAAAGTTCAATTTGCTGTTGTTCCCTTCTCCTGCCAGGGCAACCAGCAACTTTCCAGATGGTAGAAGCATCATTTGCCTGGAGTGAGAAGATGTAGAACAGAGTTCCCAGTTGTCCTGTGATGAACATGTAATACTAGCAAGAAGTACACTATTGTTATGCTAATCTACTGCGTTTGGGAGCTTTTATCTCCGTATAAACTATACTGTCCTGGTCACCCTCACAGTGTGATTTGGAGAAATTCAAAGAAGACCATTCTTTATGGAAATATGTTTGACATATAACATTATGCAAATTTAAGTTTCAATTAAAAAAAATAAACACACATGTTAAAAAAAGAACACCGTTCTTTATCTTTTTGTAGAATCAGAGGTTATAATGAAGAATGCTTCAAACCTCTTCACCAAAATGAGATAGACTGTTTCTGTCCTGGCTAGAGACAAGTGCAAAATCATGGGTTTATGGTCAAACTATGTTCTCTAGACAGAAACTCAAATGCACACTTAGACCAATCCAAATGAACTGTTTTACTACTTGAACTAGCCAGAAACAATTTCTTTAACTTATCTTGTAAAAAAGCCAAAGTTTTATGAAAAAATATTCCTTGTCAGGGAGACCCCTTTTATTTTCCCTTGAATTAGCCTTTTTCTTTGTATACTTCACACTCTATTCTTTTCCTTTACAGCAACTTTCTCTCTCCTTTACTTATGTGGTATTCTCCTGTCTGACAACAAGAGAAAGTAATTACTATTACTTTATAGAACAGATTCTGGCAAAGTATCTGTGCTTCTGTTTCCACAGTAATTTAAACTGTTTCTGCTGTTAGTGGAAAGCAAAGTTAGATGTTGGCCTTATGGAATCTTTGTGAAGTGATGTCAATTCCACTAGGTTTTTCTAGGCTCCAAAAATATTTGAACCCCTTGTAATACAGGTAAAATAGAACACAAGTAATGTTAAAGCAACTCTACTATGTTTCTCTGTTGATTTCTGAGATCAGCCTGGAAAAGTAGCTTCAGTAGTATTTCTTTGAGCAGAGTTAAATGCATAAAAAGGGAGTGTGTGTGTGTGTGTGTGTGTGTGTGCGCACATGTGTGTGCCTATGTGTGCATACATACATGTTCATGTGTTTAAAGTAAAAGAGAAGACATTGTAATCAGCTAAAAATGGACATTTATCAATTTTTAAGTTATGAAAAATAACACCATTATATTTGTTCACACTCTTTCTCCAGAATTACTACAATAAACTCCACACTTATAGACTTACTTGTTGGAAGGACAAAATGACTTCCAGAAAAATCTAAATAGTGGCAAAGTATATTCTTTATATTACTGACTAGAAGTAAATTCCTTTTCTCAAGCCACAGAAAAGAAATTTTAAAATTTTATGAAGCATTATGGTATGGTATAATTTTTTCAGAAAGGTTATTTTTCTCATTTGCAGAATATCAATTTTTCTATAGAGTAGTGGTTTTGCATAAGATTTACTAGTTGTCAGCTCCATCTACGTTTTATGTACCAATGTATAGAGTCTTTAAAAGAGATTTTTAAAGGTAACAGATACATTAATTTCACTTTTTTAAAAAAAGTTAAAAAACAGTTTAAAATAACTGTTTAGAAATAAATTCATATTTCCCCAAATTAAATATATGTATTAATTTCAAAATTGCTTTATTTCGATGATTTATTAATTTATCACAATACTTAACACAAGTATCTAAATTTAAAATAATTTGAATTCATTTTTCACTGCCAAATATTGAGAGAAGCTCAGTGATCATTTTGTAAAATAATAATAATCCCCCTTTTACCCAAATCTGTATATTTATAAAATTTATTCAACTGTGACAATATCAAAATTCTAAGTATTATATGAATAGCTTATATTCCATATTCATACTGTTCTCTCTGTAAATCCATGGAATAGGATACATGAATTAAGGGGAATTTGTTACTGAAATAGTAGTTTTGATACCTTATTAGAACTCAAGATAGTCATGGCTTTCAATAGGGGATTTTTTTTAAAGAAAACTCCCCTACTAGAGTTACCCACATTACATCTTTAAAATATGAAAATCCACTTTACATTGATCATAGTCTTTATTAAGAAGACTGTTGACTTCAATACTAAAAGTATCTGATAGTTCCAGAAAATTCTTAAGCAATCATTTTTTTTGGTGATTAAACTGATCATGTACCATTACATAGTCCAGGTTGAGGGAGGTAGAGGTTGGGGACTTTACATTTTCAGAGCACCCACTATGGCCCCAAACCTCTTTTGGACACTTTACATATATTATCATGTTTAGTATTCATAATCAGTCCATGATGAAGCTATTACTATCCCCTGATTACAGAAGAGGAGGCTGAGGCTCAGAGAAGTGGGTAATTTGATAAGGGGCATATACCTAGTAAGAGGTGGAGTAAGAATTTATGATTTAGGTCTTGTGATTTAATGTCTGTATTATTCCATTATTCTATGTTGCTTCCCACAGAATGCAATTGCTCCTTCACTAATTTGGGGCTTATTTTCAATTGGACTATCTGTAAGTTCTCAGCCAATTATTTTTCTTGTATAAAACTTAAAACATACAGAAGATGTATGGTTCAAATTCTTTATCCATTGATATTCATAAGAATTTGACACAATAAACTGAAAAGAATTATGGAAGAAAAATTCATTAATGGGGCCCACAAATGTACAAGAAATGCTTACACTTGTAGCTTGCATCTTAAGTCATATTAGGGAGGGTTGGACTGGCCCTCAGAGCCAGAAGTTTCTACTCCCTGGTTTTTCTTCCCAACTTCTTTTCTTCTATTAAAAAAACACAAAGGTTTGGTATAGATGAAGCAGTTCCTTGATTTCTACCCATTTATCCAGGATTTGGAAAACTCTGAGTTAGAACTATAATTTGCTCTCCCCCTGTCAGCCAAAACGAAACTGTAAATGTATGGGCATTTTATCTACTATCTGTACAGAGTTCTGCTTGCTTGATCCTGCTTTCTTCCCAAATCAGTTCCCGAACACATCTCTAATTCTAGCTTTATATTTCTCAGAGGGTGCTGTGCTTTTTCTTTTCAAACGTATAAAATCCTTTGGTATTTTTCCACTCATGTTTATAATTCTGACTTTGATTTTGGCATTCACATTTTCTAAATTTTAAAGTAAGACCTTTCTACCATACTTTGTTCCTCATTTAAGACTTGTTGCAAAATTCTAATTAACAGACTGAACAACAAAAGAACCCACTGAACACCCACTAGATTTTTTTTGAAGGGGGAAAACATTCTATAAAAAACACTGAACATTGTAAGACACACACTGATGAACACCTACTGCTTAATGAAATTTATCACCAAATTCAGTTCCTTCTTTCCCACCTCGTTGCTTCTACCCACTACACACACACACACACACACACACACACACACACACACACACACACACACACACACGCTCTCATAAGACCAGTTCTAATACCACGTATACCAAGATTTTTCAAAGAGGGTTTGTAAAACTAAAAATCCTGGCTTGTGTTTCAAAGAGATGAGATGATAATTTTTCTGCCTAACTTCTGTTTTGTTGCATCAAAAGGATGTCTTATTGTTTGTGCCATCGTAATTTAAGGACCATCTAAAAAATATTCTTTTCTTTATAGAAATTATAAAAATACATTTTGCTAAAATCTTTTTACTGTAGACTTTTTTAAAGAAACAGATTTTTTCCAGCAAATTAACTAGTAATAACTGGAAGTAAGCCAAAAACACTCTAAGAAAAGATTTATGATGGTCTATATAGATAACAGCAACGTGGAGCAAAGTTTTTTCTTTAACATGAAGTACATGACAGGTCGTGTTCAGCCATTTTGTAACTTTAGTTCTAGAAGATACCATTTTGGGCTATACTTAGGATAGGTGGAAGTATATATAGTACAGGTGTAAGAATGAAGAAACACTGGCTTATACATAATTTCTTAAGTTTCAGGGAAAAAAATGCCTAATGCATTTTACATAAGCAAGGTTTAGTCCATAAAGAGGATAGGAATGTCTTATCTTCTATTCAGTTAACAGGTTTTAGCAGTTTTCTGAATACTTATGAGTAGCTCAGAAATTCATATAAGTTCGTGTAATTCACACAGCATCTGTTGTGAAAAAATAAAGTGATAATTTACATCCAATTAAAATATTTTTCATTAGATAAAATGCTTTAATAAACTAACAAACTTATGTAAGAAGATAGTATTCATTGGGAATAAAACAAGTCAATTTTCTATAGAGCATGCAAAAAATCAAGGACTGGTCAACTGGAAAAGAAAGAGAGTCAGTCTTTTACGTAAAATTTTAATCTATTGAATATTCTTTTTAAAAACTCTGTGTCCCATTATGTCTTACAATTTATGTAAGTTATTTGAAAGCATATCTGCTCATTGAGTGCATTCTTATTAAACTGTTAAAAATATATATCTACCAATCCCCTCATATCTACTATAGAAGTGGAAATTTCAGGGGTGCTTCTTACACATAATTACCTTTCTGTCTTTTAAATGTTTGCCAGTTATACTACAGGGGAATATACGCAACCATGGTTTAAAAGGAAGTTAAAGGTTGTTTTTTTAAAAAATTTTTTTTATTAATTTCTCTTCTCTGATATAAGAATTCTTTAACTTTAAAAATAAGCTTACATCTAATTTGGCAGGCAATTATGCAAATGAATTCTGTTAGGGCAGATTCCAATGGTAAAACATAAAATAAACTTAAGAAAAAAGGGGGAGTCAAGTAAAGAGAAAGTTGGTGGGTCTTGCTATTTTTTTTTTTTTTTTGTACTTTAAATATTTTTAGGCCTCTTTACCACTGCTGTTGGGTCATCTCTCTCAGCTATGCTAAAGAGCCTTTGTCAGTCTGGAGGAGGCAGCCATGTGTCCACGAATGCTTATTTAGTATGGTGAGGACAGATGGCCTGGACTTGCTGAAGAAGACCTTAAGATATATTTAAAAGAGGAAAGGGAAAGAAATGATAAAGGAGGAAATAAATTAGAGAAGAGGCAAATGTTTGGCCAGGAAAAGGACGTGCCCATAAAGAAACACACACATAGACATACACATGTACTCAAATGAAGACAAGCTATGAAGTGGTAAGTGGGGCCTGATTTCTTATAAATTTCCTTTTTCTGTAGAAACTTGAATTTCCATTATTGTTGATATATTGTGTTTTCAGCAGAAACCTGACAATCACAGTCACTGCTGGTCTGAACTTCGTCTGTTCTGGTTGATATATAATACACCTTTGGCTTCTTATAGTATCCAAACTTAAAATATGAATTTGGATTCATAAAAACTCAAGACAGTTACCTAAAATCAAACTGAATTAAACTGAACTCCCTGACGCCCTAAGAGTCAATGTGTTAACACGATTGTTTTAGAGTCTATCATTATTACGTTATCTTGCTAAGCATTTTATTTCATTTTTTTCTATTCTTTCAAGAAAACGTACACACTATTACCCAATCAAAATATCATGAAGGGATGTTTCATATGTATTAAGGATAGGAGAGGAAGTGAGGGTGGAGAATGGTTGGGCATGGGGGCACCAGTGGGTAATACTCTGTTTTCAAATAGGAAAACTCTGTGAGATGTTGTAAGATGACAAAAAGTGACATTAGTGGATTTTTGTTATATATTTTCTTTACAAGTTATCAGATTAACATTTTCCCATTTTCTTCAGATTTATTCTATTTCAGCCATAGTCCTCTGTCTCCTGACTATGCCAGGCAACAGAGGACTGTGGCTTCAATTGCTAGGTTTTCTATTGCTCATAAAACAAATATTAGATTCCAAATTTCTTCTTATTGCCTTCTGAGTTGTCATGGTTATCAAATGACACCTTCTCTAAATTCTCTCTCATTTTAACTCTTTTCCATGCTTTGTGTAAACAGGATGCTTGAAAATCAAGAAGGAAAAAAAAAAATATCGAGTTTGGGTGCTGTAAGAAGCACGAAGCACAAGAAGAAAAGAAATATTTTGTTAACCACAAACTGAAATCGGAAGGATTTTATCCAGAAGCATTCAATGTCATTAAATACAAGAAGTCTAAAAAATACCTGCTTTATATAATAGTTCTCTGAGCAAGCTCTTGGTAACTTGCAGCCTGTTAAGTGTCTGACTCTAGCATTGTGGTTAGAGCCCTTCTACAACTACCATCCCACACGCCCACCAAGGAAGCAGGCAGCAAGGATGCTTGATCATTCTAAAGTAAATATAAGGACTATTTCTTGGATACAAGCACCTTTAAAAATAGAAAGGCAAGAAGATTCACACACAGAGCCTTTGAAAATGTACAATACTTTTTGTCTTACAAAAACATCTGTTGCTCAGATGAGTATTTGGAACACTGAGTGCTTCAGATTATCCCTCAGAAGGTGTGCTGGGTGGTGGCTCTCTGTGGATTTGGCCCCAGAGGAGGTCAACCCGACTCCCTAACCTGTTGGCTCAGCAATTTCCCAGTGGTCAGCCCGTCTTGCCATAATCATATGCTGGCGCCCCAAGCTTGTTTCTTAACTATACTCTGTACCTTCAAATGAAAGCATCCCAAAATATCCCCAACCACTCAAATTCTGGGGCAGCCATGACATCAGACTGGACTGCTGGACACACTGTGTTTACTCAGACAGAATGGATGATAAAAGTCTCCCTGCCACTATGCCTGAAGTGCTCACTCTCTCTCTGCTAGATTTCATCACTTCATAGCTTATGATTACTTGCATGAATTCCAGCATCTTTGATATGAGAGCTGATTAGGAAGTGTTAACCCAATACACAACACCACAATTTCATGTGACTTGGAGTCTTTACAATAATGAAAAGAAAAAATAGGGAAAAAAGCAATTATAAAGTAACTTTTTGTGCTTAAACCAACAAATAGAGTAATAACAGCAGAAAATAACATGTGATAATCAAAAGAGATAATTTGTTGGAAACTTATTTGAAAAATGTAATTTATCTCCTATACAAATGAGAAATGATATTATTATCATTGCTTTTTAGGGAGCGTCTCCAATATTTATTAATTTATGGAGGAGCTACACTAAAGTGGCTATGGATGAATATGTGCCATCAGACTTTACTAGAACCTTTAAGTAAGCTTTCAGAAGCTTTGAGGATGATAAAACAAAATGGGGATGTACCATTTTTCATGGAAAGTTCAACTGGAATAGCAGGCAAATAAACAAAAAGAAGCTGTATTTAAATTCAACAGGTGCTCCTCTGGGTAGTTTATCTTGTCAAGCCTTTGTGTGATCAAATAAGGTAACTCAGTGTTTTGTCCAATGTGACTTGACCGGGGTGGGGGAGAAAAAGATTAACAACCTTTTAAGGAAATATGTAAAAAAAAAGAAGTAGATAAAAACCATAGAGATCCCAATTGTTATTTTGCCATGTTTCATATGCATTTTGAAAGCTTTGAAGCCTCTACAAAATAATGCTCATAGATACACAGCAAAATTCACACAACTTGATTCTTAAAAGTGCCTTTTGTACTTTGATAATATCAGCCAGAGCATATGTTTGAACTAGCCTCCTAGTATTAACGCTTTTATTTTCTTCAGGAACAAAAAATTTACTTATAAAAAAAGGGTAACACCAAATACACTGACATGGTTTTGTTAAAAATACAACGCATTATCATTTATATGATAGTGACTTTCTCCCTACAAGTATGCTTTGTAAACGTGATTGAATGAGAAGAAAAAAAATCTTTTATTATCTCAGCTCCCGAAAGCTTTATTGTTTAAGCTACACTTGCTCCTAAGTATAGCAGAATTAAAACACATCAGGATGTTGTATAGCAAGTAACTAACAAGGCACTAATAGAGATTCCTTGCATGCATTTAAATACAGCTTGGCAAAAATAATTCCTCTATTACCTATTTTAGAATAGAATATTAAAGACCCAAATTCTAATTTAGATTTTCTATAACTAACCCAAGATTCACAGATTTCAAACCTATGTACCTCACTTTGCTGAGAGTCAATGTTTTCCAAATGAATGCTAACATATTTATATATAGTATGCAAATATATATGTATACATACAGGCTATATATTATATATATCATTGTATATGTCTTTATACATGTGTATAATAATTATAGTCCACTTCTTACAACTAGAAGAAAAAGCACAAATTTACTTTAACCTAGAAACTCCTTGGGCATTTGGCTCCTATCTACTTATTTTTCTTTCTCCGCTGGGGAAGAGGGGTGAGGCAAACTTGCTAGAGTCACAAGCAGGATTGAAAACAAGTGAAAGTTAATTTACCTTGCCAATTTTTCATATGCTTCTTTCTTTAACTGCAGAACTCTCTATTTTTTTCCTCTTTTTCTTTTCAGAATCACTTTAAAATATTTTTTTCAATCTATTTTTTTCCCCTAGAAAGTAACCCCCTGTGTCCTACCTTAGGCTCCTCACTGAATGATCTTTTTTTCTTCTAATTATATTTCTTCACCTTGGGAGGGACTCACACCGCTTCAGGATAAGCAACCCAGGAGAGCCTAAGGTCAGGTGTGCCCTAGAATCTAACTCCAGAAATTGCAATCATGGAATAAGAGCAGGAGAGGGAAAGAAGCAGAATGGGGAATTTGTAACAATATTGAGGCTCATTCTAAGGAATAATTAACCGAACAGCATCCTATGTTGCATCACTTGCTTGAAATCTCAGAGGACAGACTAAGAATTTAGGAAGATGATTTGAGTCTGCTTCCTAAAGCCATGGGGTTAACAAATCAGCTGTACCATGGTCAAGCCTCAGAGTTTTATTTCCTAAGTACTACCTGCTCCGGGGTCCAAAAAAATAGAGTTCTATTCATGAAGCAGCAGCAAAACACAAAGAGTGCCAATGGCATATTACGTGTTAAAGATGTTCAAATTTAAAACACCGAAAAAAAAGGAGACTTAACTTGATAGGAGACTTTTATTCCTGTTAAAATGGGGTTCAGTGAGAGAGCTAATGGGGGTCAGCAAGAGAGAAGATTTATCAGATAACTCTTGAAGTAAAAGGGACTGATATTTTGGGAGAAGTATGGGGACATTTGTAAAATACAAACTCTTCAGGTAGAGGAATCGTAGGTAGAAAAGGGAGAAACAGTAGCTGAGCTTTTAAACCAAATCTTCAGCTGGGCTTTTGTTTAAAACATATGCAAATGTGTGCACTGCTTCATTTGAATATTTATTTACTGCATTTGTGAAGGAAATTGGGGGATTATAGCCTCTTCCCAGCTGTGTTTTAGTTAATGACTGGTCAGCCTATTAGCCTGCTTCACTAAGCGAATTCTCTGCACAAGCAACACCTTTTCTTACCCTGACTAGAAATTCTTCACATAAACAACAGGAGGGGAAAAACAGCAAACCACATCCAGAGAGTTTTGTACCAAAAATCAAAATATTCCCCCAGAATCATTAGAAATAAGCAAGAAAGTTATTTGACAATGGTGACTTTTGTATTTTTATAATAAACAAAGCAAATATTTGCTATCAAGTGTGGGAGTGGGGAGTTAGCTAATCAGAATTTCTCTTTATTGAGAACTAATTCTGGTTGCTGTTCTAAGTGGTCTTTTTCTTCCTTGCCCGGGACTTGTTCACTGATTTTCCCCTATAAGCATAAACACACACACCAATGAAAATGTCATGAATTACCTGGGCAATGATTAATATTTGAAAAACTTATTGGAATGTGAATTTTACAATTTCCCCCATCTTCTCACTGCCAAAAAAGCACAGAGGGAGAAGAGTAAATAACATTTCTTTAGCAAGCAAACCAGTGTACTGTCATTACCTAAACCAACTTATTTAGAGCCATCAGTGGTGGTTATGAGGTTAAAGATTTGTATCATTAGAAGCTCATTTCAAGGATTAGTGGTGAACAGATCTTTAGGTCAAAAAGCCCTAATATAATAACTTAGGTGTGGCAGTCTATCATTTGTTGATTGTTATTAGGAAAAGTAGCATCTATTTTCTGAGAAGTTTATATATCTCAATAAACAGGAGAAAATTTATCTTGTTCCCAAAATGTCCCTCTTCTTTATATCCTTTCAAATTTTATTTACTATTTATTCCACACTTCCAGGTGAGAACATGCACTAATTCTAATACAGTCAGATTTAATCCATGGAAATGAATTAAATTCTTACTATCAAAATTCTGAATTTTTCTGTCTGGGTCGAAGAAAAACCTGGGCTTTGATTTTTTTTATTAGTGAGGTGATCTTTATAAAACAAATGTAAACTACTTATTTATCCAAAGTATTAATACTTTAGACGATTTATGTAAGCAACAATTTGTGCTGGTTTATGTATGAAGTATTGCTGCAAATAAAGAGACAACAACAGAGAACCTGAGAGCAACTTGGACATGAGGAACTGTTCCTGTAGTGAAATGATCATTTCTCACGGTTGGAACAACTGTGAATCATATATTAGACTGACAACTCAAATATTTACAGAACAAAAACCCATAAGAAAGGAAGAGATGCTGTCAGACCTCAAGATAAACAGAGAAGTAGTAATTATGTTAATGAAAGAATATTACAAGAATAAATATTCTACTTAAGAAATCTATTTTAGTGACTTCATTGCTAAGATCATATTAATTCTGCTCCTAATACTTAAAAACATTCAAAACAGCAGAAAGAA
Organism: Aethalodelphis obliquidens; assembly: GCF_003676395.1. Taxonomy (NCBI): domain Eukaryota; kingdom Metazoa; phylum Chordata; class Mammalia; order Artiodactyla; family Delphinidae; genus Aethalodelphis; species Aethalodelphis obliquidens. The sequence goes on along the minus strand of NW_020837948.1, from coordinate 46,114,418 downwards.
GTTTCAGGTATACATTTCATGCCCTCCTTCTACATCAAAAGTGAATGGGGTGCACACCTCAATGGTATCATTTTTTTCACCTTCATACATGAGTTTCTAAACCATCTCATGAGCTCGTCAGGCATATTTCTTGTTCACTCCTTCTGTGGGGCAGAGGCAGACAGATTGCTGGATCAGATAGTGCAATACGCTGTATACTACATTTGAAATGTGCCTTTTTTTTACAGCAGCAGATTTATTGATTTTCTTAAGTAGAAAATATGCACCCGGACATTAGACAAACACAGACTAAACACAGACTGAGGAAAAGCTGATAATTTGATTAAACTGACTGAGCTTTTGTTGTCTGTGTTTGGGGAATTTCCAATAATGCACAAGTGCCAAGCACCCTTCTTCTTTTGAATTTAACAAATGTAATCCCTAAGCACAATGAATTTTACATTACACTGTATGTGGAAAATTCTTTTTCTTTAGAAAAATATTTTGATGGACCCATATACTGCTTTGAAAGGAAGGTAAGATGAAAATCTTGCCTTTCTCAAGATGCAGGACTTTACTTAGAAAGGGGTAAGTATTAACTAGGCAAAAAGCATTTCGTTGTTCTAAGGTAATATTTTCTTTCTTCCTATCTATCTGTCTATCTATCATCTATCCATCTATCATCTATCCATCTATAACTATCATCAAGATTACTGAGATATAAGAGATTAGATGCAATTTGCTCAATTTGGGGGCCAAATTGAGTTAAATATTTAAGGTTTATACTGCTTTACATTGTAGGTATCATTTCATGTGTCTTAGAGAGTGGTTTGACTGTCTCAAGATGTCAAAAAGCTCTGGTTATTTAATTTACCCTCGCAGATGCCTGCAAAGAAATTAGTGGTAGCAGGTGTGTGTGTGGGTGTGGAGCAGCGGGGATGAGGGAATAATAGCTGAATGTACGTGAGGATTACTGAGTTTTATGAATTAGTTGAATGAGACCTTGAGAACTTTTATTGTGAACACCTCTGAACTGTCCCCGTATCTTTTTTCCCCCTCATTTCTATTATGATATCGAGAACAAAATCTAATTCCCTAATATTCTGCAAGGACCATGCTATAAAATAACTATTCCTATTTGCTTGACCAGAAAGACTTTCATCATTATTGCTTTCTAGGCCTACAGGCACTAGGTTTTTTTTTTTTTTTTTTTTTTTAGCATCTTTATTGGAGTATAATTGCTTTACAATGGTGTGTTAGTTTCTGCTTTATAACAAAGTGAATCAGCTATACACATACATATATCCCCATATCTCCTCCCTCTTGCATCTCCCTCCCACCCTCCCTATCCCACCCCTCTAGGTGGTCACAAAGCAGCGAGCTGATCTCCCTGTGCTATGTGGCTGCTTCCCACTAGCTATCTATTTTACATTTGGTAGTATATATAAGTCCATGCCACTCTCTCACTTCATCCCAGCTTACCCTTCCCCCTTGCTGTGTCCTCAAGTCCATTCTCTACGTCTGCATCTTTATTCCTGTCCTGCCCCTAGGTTCTTCAGAAGCATTTATTTTTTCAGATTCCATATATATGTGTTAGCATATGGTATTTATTTTTCTTTTTCTGACTTTCTTCACTCTGTATGATAGTCTCTAGGTCCATCCACCTCACTACAAATAACTCAATTTCATTTCTTTTCATGGCTGAGTAATATTCCATTGTATATATGTGCCACATCTTCTTTATCCATTCATCTGTTGATGGACACTTAGGTTGCTTCCATGTCCTGGCTACTGTAAATAGAGCTGCAAAGAACACTGTAGTACATGACTCTTTTTGAATTACAGTTTTCTCAGGGTATATGCTCAGTAGTGGGATTTCTGGGTTGTATGGTAGTTCTATTCTTAGTTTTTTAAGGAACCTCCATACTGTTCTCCATAGTGGCTGTATCAATTTACATTCCAAAACTTAAAAGCTTTTGCACAGCAAAGGAAACCATAACCAAGACGAAAAGACAACCCTCAGAATGGGAGAAAATATTTGCAAATGAAACAACTGACAAAGGATTAATCTCCAAATTTTACAAGCAGCTCAATATCAAAAAAGCAAACAACCCAATCCAAAAATGGGCAGAAGACCTAAATAGACATTTCTCCAAAGAAGATAAACAGATTGCCAACAGACACATGAAAGGATGCTCAACATCACTAATCATTTGAGAAATGCAAACCAAAACTACAATGAGGCATCACCTCACACCAGTCAGAATGGCCATCATCAAAAAATCTACAAACAATAAATGCTGGAGAGGGTGTGGAGAAAAGGGAACCCTCTTGTCCTGTTGGTGGGAATGTAAACTGATACGCACTAGATTTTTAATCATTCTTTTCTCTATTGTTCTGCAGATTCTAGTAACCATTCTTGCACAACGATATTTTATTCCTTCTTTTCCACTGGCTCAATCCTCAGGCTTTTATGTCTTATGAAAATGACATTTCCCCTCTTTCTAATTTTTGCCCACTCCAGTTCATATTGGATATCTCTTTCAGAACTCTCTACTCCAGCTAATTTGGCTAGTAAGGTACTGACTACAACTTTTCACAAATTTCTTGGGCTTATATTTGAAAATCTGGATTCTTTCCTTTAGCCTATACCAACTATATGTTTTTCTAAGGAGAGACTTAGACCCCTAATAGGTAACCATTATAGTGACGAGATATAGTCATAACCCAGAAGGTCATCAATTTCTTAACAACTACTGATTACTGACGAGGTAGGTATATTTCAATAACATATTCTGCACTCTTTTTCATTTCCTTTGACTAAAGGATATTTATGCACAAATTAAGGTAATACTGATGCTGAAAATCACTTTGCCTTCCTTGTATTAAGATAGAAGTTTATTTAATGATTGATCTCACCTGGCTTGAGGATGTTTAAACAAAGCCACACAGGAGACAGATTTAAAAATAATTTAAATCTATCCTTTTTCTGATTTGCCTCTCTGCCTTTTCAAGTGTATGACAAAGGTAATTTCCACTAATGCTTTTTCACCCTACATGAACTCATTAGGGAAAATAACATGTAAGGAAAAACAAGTCAATTTTTAGAGGACGTTTTATAGTTGTGTGAGGCTTATCCCAATAACTTCCAATAGCAATTTAGATATATTTCATCTCATCCCATCATTTATAATTTTAGCATTTAGAAATTACATCTATTTTATATAAATAATATTTACATAATCTTTTGGGGGTTCTAAGAACTAAATCATACGTAACCAAATTATGGCCCATTTTAATTTGACACGTTCTTGCTTTTTCAGTAAGGAGCCAGGGAAAAATGTAGTTTTCACTAACTGTATTAAATGTGACATTCAAGTGCTTAATATTAAGGTGATAATTTTCTTTAGAGAAGTCAAACTCTGAGGTCAAATGACTAAAAGTCAGGAAACCTATGTTCACCTTGTGATTCTACCTTGAGGAAGTTATTTACCTTTTCTCAGTCTCCATTTCCTCATCTGCAAAATCACAAAGTTAGAATAAATATCCCTTCCAACTTAAGGATCTAAAGTCATATGTTTAAGTTCTATGGATTTTTGTTTTCTTCTTGATGAAAACTTTTTTTGGTCATGATGAGAATCTTTGAATTCAATAATCAGGGCTTCACTACATTCTCAGATATCTGGGTGTTGAACCACATTCCCATGACCCCCACTCTATGAAACCTAATTCAAATCAAGAAACTGCTGTGGGTGGTGGAGGTGAGTGCTCTGGTGGCACACAGGAAGCCTTACCGGAAGGTATCAACTGAAAGGAAACACACATGGAAATATCCTGTCACCCATACTGAAACCTCCCTGCAGTAGACCGAGGCCTTTCATGGGCTCTCCCAAGCATGGCCACCCACAGCTGCCCTGACATCATCCAGCTTCTCGTCTCTCTTTTAAAAAAATTACTAAATATAGATTTTTATAATGTGTGTTTTGCTGATGATGTATCTCCTGAATACCATGAAATAACTGGCTTTTCTTACAAGGTTTTAATGCATGTTTAAGCCCCAAACTTTCTACATAGTTATTCCTTCATAATACTAGAAATTTCTTGGACTTTGGTGGAATTGAGGGAAGATAAAGACTTTGTAATCTTTATTAAGGAAATTGGTTTTGATAATAAAAATTTCCTATGTCTCAAAACGAAACAAAACAAACTTTGCCTTACATATGGCTTATTAAATTATTAAGTAGCAGAAAGTTTTTATTAATATTTGTTTTTAGAAATAATCTTATTTCTTGCCAAAAACAATTATTCAATATAGACTCTTTAATTTTTATTGTCTTCATTAAATGAACTGTATACTCCAGATTAATGTTATGACATTAACTGATTGATATGATTCTATTACAGATTAAATATGACTAAATTTTAGCCATATTCTCTTATTTTTTAAAAAAGTTATTTTGCTATTCAAAATTTCATTCCTCCTAATGCAGATATGTATAGCCATGCAAACAAAATTATAGTTACCCATTTTACATGCAAACATGGAGATTTTTAGAAACAGAAGGATGCAGCTGCCCATATCATGTCATTCTACCAATAAAATGCATTCAGAAAACTAAAGGCTGCTTCCTCTAACCATCATACTTATTTTAAATAGTCTATCACCTAAGAAGTAACATGTAGTAATTAAAGCCCAGAATTTTTCTTAGTAGTCATTTAATTATTTTATCTTACATTTATTCAAAAGATATTTATCAAGATTTAATCTACATTATTTGAACAGATATTTATGGAGCCAGGCAGTTTTATTTGGTGGTGGAGAAGGTGGAAGGTAAAAATAAGATCTGGTTCTGGACACAAAAATATACCTAATATATTAGAGGAGATAAGGAGGGGGCAAAAATAACTGTAGCATAAAGTCAAATACCATAAGAAATTTAAGTTTTAAAATGTGTGTCTTTTGTTTGTATGTGTATGTAACTATAAAAGTTTTGGCAGGTAGAAAAAGGGAAGATTTCATCTGAGGTTGACATCTGGATTGCCCTTTGAAGGAAAGAACATTTCACCAAGGGGGAAAAGTGGAGAAGCCTTTTGACCACATGAAGGCAGCAGCATCACCAAGGCGTGATTAACCAAATTCATTTAAGAATGGTAAGTATAATTTTTAACAGTGTAGGGTGATGGAAGGGAACTTCTGGGTGCATAAAATTTAGGTACAACCTGATCTGTTGAAGGGCTTGAAAGCCAAGGTAAAGCCTTAGGGTTTGTTGGATAGGCAGTGAGGACCCACTGAAGAGGATAAAGATATGAGAAAAGGAGTGGCTTACAGCAATGAACTAGGAGACAGGAATGAGCGGGCAAGATAGGATGACCAGGAGAGGCGTCATTTAGGGAGAGAATACAGTAAAATGGGTAAAAAGTAAAATAAAACTCTAAACAAAATAAGGACAAAATAAGGAAATTAAATGGAGGTGTTGGACACAAGAGAAATTCCAGGAGAATCAGAGAGCATGATGACCATTGAATATGTGTGAATTTAGGAGAATGCAGGGACACTGAGAAGATTTGAGCTTGGATTTCTGGCAGAGAGATTAAACTACTAACATAAAATATGGGGATGGTAAAAAAATAAGACAAATATGGTAAATTTAACCGTACACACGTACTATTTAGGAAACATCCAAGTGGCAGCTGGAAAAGTGAGTCAGCTGCAGCAGTGTGACTGTGACACAGGGAAGTAGAGGGAGTCTGAGTTTTTTTCTCCTGGAAGGAGTAGTTAAAAGTGTTAAATAACATCGGTGGCCAGATCATGAATCAGCTAAGACGGTTATCAAAGAGAATTGTCTTTATTATTTAAGTGTTCTGTCACCAATAAAAACTTCACATCTCCTTCCTCCCTTCCCTGACCTTGTCATGTTCCCAGTTCCTAGGCCTGATCTTCCCTCAAGCCTGGGGCTCCTGATAATGCCCTGAGTCTTAAAGTCTGGAGTTACAAAGTTAGAGCAAGGAAAAAGAGTCCGATGTCGTCTTCATAAAGGTGAAAGTAAAACTTTCAAAAGTGGATGATTTCACTAAAATCACTGGGAATAGGGACAAAGGCAAGAGGCCTTAGGGGAATGCTTAGGTTTAGGTTTGTAAGAGAATGGTGAGAAGCATTGGAGGAGAATCTGGAAAGGAAGTGTCAGGAAAGCTGAGGTTTCCTAAAAAGTTGAAAAGAGAAGTGGTCAAGAAATCCAAAATGCAGAGTTCTGAGAAAAAGCAACAAGACAAGAGATATAATAATAAGGGGTTTAAATAAGGCAAGATTTCCAGAGCTGCTAAAGGGAGACTCAGATTATATCGACTAAGACTGAGTAGGATAAGGTGAGCCCTAGGTGAGGAGGGAGGAGATGGGTAGATAGGATAAAGCTATAGCTGAAGAAAGATTAAGAAAACAAACAGTGGAGAGAAAAGTCCAGAATTTGTGTCAGACTGGTAATTGTGCTTAACGCTTAATGGAGGAGTCTGAAGGGACTTCTTGTGAAAAAAAGAAGAATGTGGCCAAAATAATGTATAGAACTAATCAAACTGTAAGTTGCAGTTGTAATATCAAAATGCCTTACAATGTGGAATCTTGGTGATCAAGGTTTATTGGTTCCATTGAAAACCTTGCTATCAATCCGATAAAATCAGGTCTCAGATTTTAAAACAAGAGTCTGCTATGGACTGAATTGTGTCCCTCCTAAATTCATATTTGAAGCCCTAGTTCCCAGTGTGATGGTATTTAAAGATGGGACCTTTGGGAGATAACTAGGTTTAGATGAGGTCATGAGGGTAGTAGTGCCCTCATGATGGGATTAGTGCCCTAATAAGAAGAGACACCAGAGAGCTTTCAATCTCCTCCAGAAATGTGGGAAAATAAATTTCTGTTTTTTAAGCCACTCAGTCTATAGTATTTTGTTATGGGAGCCCAAGCTGATTAAGATGCAGTCATTGATTCCCTCTCCCACCCCTTGTGGGGTATTTACAGAATAATATTCAATTGTAGTCTAATTTAAGATTTTGAAACTTTATAAAGCTTCAAAGCAGAATCCTACTCACTATACGGTTTGAATAGTAATAAACAAGCAGGAAGAAATGAAAGAAGAAAACGAAGGAGCAAGGAAACAGTTGTTTGGAAAAATTTTAAGCACCTTGCAAATGTCTTAGAATAGACTAATGCTAGTTGAAGTTCATTGATCTTTTGCTATGTTCCTAGCATCTTCCCAAACGAACTCACTTAATCCTCACAATAACTCTATGAGGTAGGTAAAACAGTATAGTACCCTCTTTTCATAAGAGAAAAAAAGAGCCAGGAAGGTAAAATAATACTTGCTTAATATTACTACATAAGCCAATGAAAGAGCTAGGATCATGCTTCTATAGTATCAAATGCTTTTAAGATTTCCCTAAATAAAAAACTATTCTTCCCTAATTTTTGTAACTTCCATATAAAGCTACACTTACATAAAGTATTCCATGCTAACATTTACTTACTGCCTCTCAATCTTGAAATGGAGGTAGTAAAGCAATAGGGGTAGAGGCTTATATATATATATATAATGGATGGATAAAGAATGAATGGATGAATATCCAATGAATGGATAAAGAAAATGTGAAATATATACATATATATATACACACAATGGACTACTATTCAGTCTTCAAAAAGAAGAAAATCCTGTAATTTACAACATGGATTGAGCTGGAAGACATTATGCCAAGTAAAATAAGAAAGACATAGAAAGACAAATACTGTATGATTTCTCTTACGTGTAGAATCTAAGAGTCAAACTTATAGAAGCAGAGTACGATGGTTATTGTCAAGATCCTAGGGGAAGGGAAAATGGGATGATGCTGGTGAAAGGGTACAGAGCTTCAGTTGTGTAAAATCAAAAAGTTCTGGAGATCTACTATACAGCATGGTGATTATAGTTAACAATACTATATTGTATACTTAAATTTGCTAAGAAGATAGATCTTAAGTCTTCTCACCACACCCACACAAGGTGTGATGGATATGCTAATTAGCTTGATTGTCGTGATAATTTCAGAATGTATATGTATATCAAAACATCAAACCTTAAAAATATACAATTTTTTAATGTCACTGATATCTCAATAATGCTGTTGAAAAGCTATGTTTCTGAAATGTCCATCATTTAGTTAAACTTTAGTTACTTTTCTACCCTATACAAACCCACAGCAAAGATCTAGTATCTTGATCAATCCAAGTGAAAATGAAGAACTTTTAACCCTCCTTTCTTACTAGTTTTTAAAAAGCTGTCTATCCAAAACAAGTTGTAACTTTCAAACCTGAATTTTAAAAAAAGAAAAGGGAAGTATAATAATCTTCTAAGTGTAAGTCTGACAGTTTAGGTGCACTGTCATTTCATAGAGCAAGTTAGAAGCTCCTTCTCCATCAGCCCAGGTAGTTTTACACTTAACTGTTTTTATTAATGAGAGCTCATTCAACCCCTCCAGTCTCTTGGCTAGAATAGTCATAGAAGTAGGCGGCCTCTGCTTTATTTAGATCAGCACACTGTGTGGCCATAGGAGAGTGACAAACTTCCTTAGGGCTCAGGGTTGCGAAGGTAAGAAAATTTTACTAGGTAGCCTTTGGGGGAATCTGTGGTTTTACACTTTTTCCAGGAACTGAAGAGCAACGGGAGTGACTTGATCCTGCTGGAGACGTTGCCCAAAAGTCCATCAACAGGAGAGTATGTCTAGGGCAGAGCTGGCCAACTCTGCCAGAGGCCAGCCGGCATTCATGTGGTTTATCAAGATCATCCCCATGAATGTCACTGAGGAAACAGCACTTAACTTCTTAAAATATCTCCTAAAAAACTAAAAGGAAATTGCACCAAGTATGGCATCTGGGAGTGAGGTACACAGCTGCTAAAGGCAGGAAACTTAAATTAAAGCTGCCTCTTCCCCCTACTCCCCTCCCTGCCCCCCATGATTAGATTCCTTTTTATATTTTTTTCAGGTCCCATGATAATATAAGATGAATACAGAGTATCAGAGAGATTTCTGAATTTCTCTGTTTTCTAAGCAGCTTAATCTAATGAGCCTCAAATTTTCCATTGGTGGCTGGTCTGATGATGCAAGCAGAAGGAACAGGTTCGTGGTTTGAAGAAAACAGAGGAGACAGAACAACTTCCAATTGCTTACAATTTACAGTTGGCCAAGCAGTAAACACAACTTCTAGACTTGCCAGCCCCCTCAAAACTAACCATTTTTATCTCCATTTCTCCACTAGCTGCTCAAAGCCATACCCCAAAGTGCCCTAACAGAAAACCACTGGAGGGTGTGGTCTCTGCTTGTACTGGGCAATGAACAGGGAAGCTATTTATTTCTAGGGCATCTCTGTTCAGTGACTCACGTTTCGACTGGAAAATTGGCCACAGCTTTCTAGCAGCTCTTTCCTGCCAGCTCTCCTGGCATCATACCCAGTGCTTCTGCCACCCCTCCCCCTTTCTCTTGCCTGGTCTGCTTTTATATTCCTAAAGCCCCCACTTAATAATAGTCATTGTTCCACGTTAACCTTGAGGATCTGGGAGGAAAGACAGTGAAGGGCGTAGCTGTGTGCTATAATGAGCATTTGGCTCTATAGCAGGTGGAAAAGGCTTTGGGGATCTGGGCAGATTAGGAGAAGAGGGGGCTCTAGCAGATGTTGAAGGAGGATGATGTATTGCTGCTCACTCTGGGATTCAGACAATACCAGTGCAAAAGTAGAACAGGGAAAAGGGGGAAAAATTGATCCCTTCTGATACAAACTGGGCTAGAAACCAGACACACTTGAAAGTGAGCATTTAAGAAAGACAAATTTGTTTCCAGGCCCTGGGTTTTTTCCTGTCCATTTTTTCTTCCTAATGGCAGATCAATTGCCAAATTGTTCTTTTAATTTGAATGTTAACTACATCCAGGGCTTGACTTATTTCCCATCAGCTAAAGGCTCCTATTAATCTGACTTCTTGGAGTAAAAGAAAAATAGAAATCGATGCATCAAAAATTTCATTTTAGCACGTATTCAGAACCAAGAAGCCGTATAAAGCGAAGGCAAATGGCACTTAATGATTGGTTTTACCATTTGGAGGAACATATATTTAAGTTATTCTTTTGCTTTGCACTAGGCAATAAAATATTAAAGAAAACGCTGATATAAACAAAAATGCCATTCACTTTACAGAGAATCTTAATAGATTTATACTGACTATTCCTAGTTCTGTTTTTTAATATTTATTTCAATGTGTTTTATGAAATTCTAGATATAGAGATAAAGATAAATTACCTGCTGTACTATATGGTTTGCATAATTATTCACATATATTTGTACATATACACACACACACATATATATACACATACATGCATATAAGCATATAACATGTTTGGAATGTGGAAGAACAGATGGGATCCAAGGGCTAATCAAATGTAACAAAAAAAAAATCACAATCTTCAAATGTTGACAACACTGATGAAGACAGTTATGACCAAACTATTTTAGGGAATATTATATACGGACAGTTGTATTGTAAAAAAAAAATATTTCCAGAAGTTATAGGCTCTTTGTTTTTCCCCAGCACTCAAAACATGTATTCTACCAAATCAATTTGGGCAAAGGGGGGAATAAAATCTATCTATATTTCACTCTTGTCAAGGATGACAATTAGAAGCTAGAGACTATAATCTCTAACCCGTGTCTACTTGGGCCACATTGTTTATGACTAAAATTGTTTAGGGACGATCTACATAATAGGGAAAAATGACACAGCAATAAAGAAATTATTATGCTAAAACTTATTATGAGAACTGATATGAGAACCCTGTATTAATCAGGGTTCTCCAGAGAAATAGAACAAAAAGGCTCTTTATTTGTTTGTTTGTTTGTTATAGGAATTGGCTCACTGATTTTGGGGACAAAGAATTCCCATGATCTGCCTGGTGAAAGCTGTAGAACCAGGAAAGCCAGTGGTGTAATGTAATTCAGTCCAAGTCAGAAGGCCTGAAGACGAGGGGAGCTGATGGTGTTAAGTCTCAGTCCAAAGGTCTGGGAACCAAGGGGCCAGTAGTATAAATCTTGGTCTGAATGTGAAAGCCTGAGAACCAAGGCAGGAGAGGATGGATGTCTCAGCTCAAGCAGAGAGAGCAAACTTGCCCTTCCTCCACCTTTTGGTTCCATTCACGTCCTCAGTGGATTGGATTATGTCCTCTATCCCTAAAGACAATCTTCTTTACTCTGTCTAGGGATTCAAATACTAATCTCTTCCAGAGAGTCCCTCATAGACAAAATCATAAATAATGTTTTACCAGCTATCTGGACATCTCTAAGCCCAGTCAAGATGACACATAAAATTAACCATCACATACTCTATAGTAGTAGTTAATTAACTAAAAATCTCTTTGAGTTCAGAGTGAATTATTTGGGTCTGCAAATTTAAACAGCAGCAGTTAATCAAGTATTACTATTTGCATTATCATAAATCTGAAGTAAATCAAGTCCTGTAGAGTTTGTGTCTGTACTGCCACACCTATAAAGTATTAATAGTCACTAGCCAGTTAGGTAGTTATTAGGAAAGACTAATAAAACTTTTCATTCTAAAGTTGTTAAATTTCCCATTTTGAGGAGTTGGAGTGGGAAATGGAGGAAGTGTTCAGTATTGAGGTACAGTAATTTGAGTGACCTAATCATTACGTCTTTTCCATTATTAATTAAAATAACTTTGAAATTTTTGTTTTCAAGAATCAGATTTGTGTGATAGTAAGTATTCATTCGGGAATAGCCTTTTATGGAATTTTGGAAATACTATTTTGATCTTTGGCAGGCAGAATCAGGTAACTCACTAAGACTTGAGTAATAGAAAATAAAATCACTAGTACTAATATGTCTGATAGCTGCTTTGTGAAAAAAAACACCCAATTTTAGTATCATAAAACAACAACCACTTTATTAGGCTCAAAAAATCTACGGGCCAAGACAGGACAGACTGGATATGCTTTATCTATTCTTGATTATGTCTGGGGCCTTAAAATCAGGAAACTCAAATGGCTGGAGGTGACTAGTGTTGCTAGAGGGTAGAAAAATCTGGAAGCTGCTTCATTTATGTATGTTTCCTGGGTGGGATAACTCCATGTCTGGGCTCAGCTGTGACTATCAACAGAGCGTGTCCTGTGGCCTCTCCATGCAGTTTGGGTCTCTTAAAGAACGATTTGTGGAATCCAAAAGGGAGCAACTGGAGAGTGAACAGCCAGAGGGTAAGTGGTCCAGGAGGCCAAAGAAGACGCCTCAAGGCTCCCCTGACCCAGCCTTAGAAGTCATGCAGTGTACTTCCTATCTCATTGTATTGGTTTCAAGAGTCCCTAAGGCCAGACCAGATTCCAGAGGAAGAGAAAAAGACTGTAATTTGATGGGGAGTAGCAAGGTCACACTGCAGAAGAGCATGTGGGATCAGAATCTACAGTTGTGGCCATCTTCGGAAAATGCAGTGTGTGGCATGTCTTTCTTACAACATATTACAACCAGTTCTTGTATTTTTTAAGCCATGTTTTACTCCTCACAAATCCTGGAGATAAAATTATGTGCATATCCCCAAATATCTGTACATATCTGTAGATTTCTAAAGCATTGCTGGTTAGTGGTGGTATTAAAGTATACTTTTTTGAAAGTTGATAAATCAGCTTGAATCCCAGTTTTGCCACTCATTAGGTGAGGGCATGGGGTAACTTTCTAAACCCCCTGGAGCCTTAATTTTTCTTATCTAGAAAATGAGGGTGAAAATAATACATGTTCCATACAATTACTAGGGTTAAGTGATATATTACAATTATACCACACAACTTTCAGGCTACTAAAGCATATTTGTTGTCTATATGAGTATAGGCATTGTTTGTGACTATAGAAATAGGAATCAGACATTTCTAAATAAACATCAACAAGAGTATTATATGGTACAATTTGTGACAAATGTTCAGTAAAGTAATAAAATGCTTTATTTTATTACTTAATAATATTAAAATTTTGATGTCAATTTTTTTCTGAGATTTACTAAAACCTCCAACACTAAGTACAACAAATACCCAAATCATGTAATTCCTTGTATACAGACTACATTATTGTCACCTCCAGAGCTATTAAATCAACACTCATCCACTCAATGCCTATTAAACTCTTTTAAGCCAGGCCTCTGGTGATACACTGGTGATAAAGACAAACTTCTTTTTTTTTAAAAAAAACAGAGCTTGCAAGTTGTGGTAAGGAGAACATCTTGTATTAATTCTGCTATGTGGGAAGGATTAGCAGGGATTAAGATGATGGAGCCAACAAACACAAGAAAAATTCATTCATTCATTCAATAAACATTTAATTGAATGACTATTATAATGCAGATTATGTGGTAGACAGTTAAGATAGAAACATACTCAAGACAAAAGCCCTGCTCTAATGAAGCTCTCCTTTTTAAGTAAAGTTGATACATTAAAAGACAATTCCAAAATAAAAATTAGTAGAAGTAATATACACATGTCTGTTTGGGTAATGAAAGCTTCCTGAAAGAGGTGATGCAGAAATTTTGTCTCAAGGACAATTATGAATTTGACGAAATCAGGTGGGAGAGAGGAGTGAGAAAAAATGGTTCACAAAACTTCCCTTGAAGGTTTACTCTGAAATTACACTACTTGTCTAAATAAACATGATAGAGTATACGGTGGACAGTTTGTCCAGATCATGAAATTTTGCCCAGTTCATCCTTTAAGGAAGAGCGTGTTGTCCAGCTACTGGGCATGCTATTGTCAGAAAACCTTTATCTGTAAGCCCCTTTAAGAAATTGCCTAAGGTGGGCAGAGCTGCCTCGTTCAAGGCCATGACCTTATGGGGGAGACCAACATCCCACATCTGATGGAGGGTTGGCCATTTTTGGCTCAACTTGGGGGAACAGTGAAGGGCCATTTTAGCCCCAGAGCCCCCAGTAGGGCCAACCAAAGATGACATAAGGCCTGTGATACACTTCAGCTTCTCCCTCAGTATCCTTCCCCTGCCCAGGTGATAATATCCAGAGCTCTTCTCAATTAGCGTCCTGCACCTGAGTCTGCTTACTGAGAAACTCAACCTGTGACAATGTGATAAGCAGAAGAAATTTAAAGGAATTTAATTGTGAATTTCTCTTTGTTCTTTGGATCCCTGTAATATGAGCATTTTCCCCACACTGTGTTTTTAATAGACTGCTCAAATATTAGTCACATCAGTCTGCATTGTACAAATAATTACTCAAATTTGGTTGAAAAATATTACTTAGAAAGCACAGCATAAAGCTGGGTTTTAGTCACGAATTTCTCATCCATTTATCATTTGATCATATTTTTGGATAACTGCTTGCCAAGCTAAAAATTTTAATCAGAGCCATTTTTGAGTAGGAAAAGCAGAAAGGATGCCTTTCAAAGCAGTAATCCATTTTTTGTTTCTTTTTACTTTTATACAATTTAAAAATAGTCAACTGGATTTTTAAATTTTAAATTGATAAATAAAATTGCACTTGATCCTCGCCAAGTTGACTCATATATTTTATGCACAAAATTAGATTAATTAAGATACTACAAATTCCATGAAGTTATTTATTTCACTCTTCTGTTGAATAGCAAATATTAGCTTTGGTTACACAATGATCATGAGAAATAATTATCTTGAGAAGTTTCACAATACTTATTATGATAATTTGTTATATTGCATTTACATAATATTTTAAAATATTTTGTAGTCATACAGCCCACTCTTTCCATGCATACTCACAAGGAGGGTTTGTTTCTCAATGTGTGTATATAATGATTTTCCCCTTATACTGTGATAAAAATATAGAAGAAAAAACACAGCTCTTTTGCTTTGCTATCTTTGCTTTGGCTGATAACGACATGGTTCCATTTTTCCTACATTTTTGCCCTGTTACTTTCTATAAAACCACAGGGACCATGTGAAAGATAATAACAATAACAATGACACCAACAATAATAACAGCTAGTATTTCTTGAACTCATACTATCCACCTGTCATTGTTCTAATTCCTTCACATGTTTCAATTCATTTAATTGTTATAACAAAACTTTGGAAGTTGGTGCTATTATTTTCCTTATTTTAAAGATAACGACACTTATCTAGGATGGGGCGGAACCACTGAAAGACTGTACATTATGATCACTTCTATTTTGGGGGTTAAATAAAATTTTCACCTGCTAATCAAATGGGATGCATAGCTTGTATGTCTATTAGGAGAGGTGTGAAAAGAACCAGAGGATTAATGTTTCAAATTCTTCCGAATATAATATAAAGAATTCAGAAAAAAAGAAATGAATCAGAGAGACAGGTGTTTTCTTTAGGTGTATTTAATATGAAAAATAGTTATAGTTGTCTGTGTTTGTGTGTGTGTTTGGAGAGGGGGGCGTTGCTGAAAAAATGGGAGGGAATTTACCAAATTGTCCAAGTATCTGTCCATAGGTGTTGGAAATGTGATAGTTTTTCTTCTTTCTAATTTTCATATTTTCCAATTTTATATAATGAGCATGTCTTGCTTATGTATTTGAAATATTCATTTGAAAGAGTTTTAAATGCTAAGATTCTACTTTCATAAATATTTGTCTACCACTATGACAAATAACTATGTACTGTCCCCTTATTTCCAAAGAGTGACTCACTTCTTTCACTGTAGATGATGGTAAGACTATGTGTGTCCTATTCAAACAGTGATGAGAACTGATTGAAGGAAGATTCCAGAATCATATTTATCAAATTCTAATGTAACAGGGAACGTCACGCCACTGTAACCTCTATATACTTTTGTAGTCATTAACATTTTAATTGGAAAGTTAATGTTACCAATACTACTAATTTATATTTTAGGGCCTCATTATAATGCCATCTTCTCATTCTTTGTGTTAGCATTTTCTGAAGCTAAACACATTCTGTGCCAGGCACACAGGGAATAGAGTGTTGAAAGAGAGCAATGTGATCCTATCCTTATCAAAATATAGGCAGGGGTGGTGGACCAAACTTCATTTCAGAATATCATTCAGATCTTTCATTTCACTTGGCTTTTTATTATTACTTATTTATTAGTTTAGGGATGGTAAAAATTTCATGTTGTATTAAATTTCATACTATAACTGATTTCTGGGAAGATCCTGATCAATAACCAATAAGAACAAAAACAAATCAACTAATCAATCTGCTTAGCGCACTCCAGCCAACTTCACAAGCAAAGCTAAGCAAAGATGGACGTTTTTTGGATAACACAGGTAGACACGGTGATTCTTCTTATTTCATGGAAAATATTAACTACTAGTTATTTGTATATTGACAAATAACAAAACCTCTCACTCTGCCCAGTGTATACACTTCTGTACTCCACAACTAAAACTTCATAGTAACTTGAAGGTTTGAGTTTTTCATTTTTCTGGAGAAAATGTTAGGTTCTAGTCTGTTACCATTTTTAAATGTTAAACTTTTAATGAATTTCATCTACGTATACCAATGGGCATAAAATTCTACTCTGAAATATTTACTATCATTTTGAATTTATTCAAAAGTCACCATGAACATGCATAAATTTCTTTTACCTTACTTAGCAAGTGTTATTGGTGAGATAATCTCTATGTGTCAATACCTTGAGAATAGGGACTTATTCAGGCTTGCCTCTAGCAAGTTCTAAGTGCCTGGGAACACATAATAAATATTTGATGATAGGAAGATGTTAGAATAAGAGGAAAAACCAAATTCTTAACCAAAGAAATTATACCTATTATATTCTTATTTATATATTACTGTAACCATAACACATTTTTACTTGAGTTTGTTTTATTAATATAAATACCTGTTTTCTGGATGTAAGAGTACCATGTCCATACTACAGAAAACTTAGAAATTACAGAAATTATATATATATATATATACACACACACACACATACATACACACACACACACACATATACACACACAGAGAGAGAATAAAATGATAATTCTACTATATGGAAATAACGATCACTTGACGTTATTTACCTTCTAAATGTATATGGTTTTACACAGTTAAGTTTATACAATAGTTTGCTTTTGAATCCCAGTTAGAACAAAATGTTATATCCATTAGAATGTTCATGACATTATATATGTCTTTAAAATATTTGAAAAAATATATGGTAATTTATGTCTCTACAATTATTTAAGTTATCTAACTTTTGGAGCCATTATTAATAGCAATTGCAATCACTTCGTGAGAGTTTGCTTTGTGCCAGGCACTGTGTACTCCTTATAACAAATCCATGATGCTAGATATTATCTTGGTTTTCAGGTGAAATAATTCAGTTAAAAGACATTAAACATTTGTCTCAAACTAACTGCTAGTTCATGATCGAGGCAGAATTAAAAATGGGTTTTATCTTGCCTATTAACCACTTTGTTGTTTTGGCTCCATATCATATGTGCCATCCTAATAAACATCTTTGTGCACTTTTTGGATTATACCCTTAAGCATATTCTCAGAAATAGAGTTACAGAATCCAACGGATGAACTCTTTTTGAAGCTTTTAACATATTTAACATAATAATAATTATTTTCCAAGATATTTTCCAAATGCATTCATCAATTTATACTGCTATCCAAATGAGTTTAGGAGATCTTAGTATTGGTTAATTCTCACTTCATTTAATATCTGTTAATTAGTTGGGCCAAAATATAGTTTATGGATTTAACTTTTGTGTTTTAGATTTTTAAACATGGTAAACATCTTTTAATATATTAATTAGCTATTGGTATACTTCTTGTGTGATTACTCTTACATTCCTTAGTTTGTTTATTGTTCAGGTATTAAGCATTAATCTTATTATAAGGGTTAATCTTAACTGATCTCTAAACTCTTCAGATATTTAGGAAGTTACACATTGCTGACACGTTTTCTTTTTGGGGGGGGAAGTATAAAGGGAGATTTATTAACACTAAGGATACAGAATTTCACTATCACTTTTGTTTCACTATCATCATCTGCAAGTGAAGAATATCAAAGTGACAGCTCATTTCTTTCAGAAAAAAAAACAATGGAGAGATCACAATATGAATGATTGATAGATTTGACCACACAAAATTATATACACTCATAATTCTCCTCAAAAACATCTATACATACATAAAATAACTAAAGTCAAACAGCAAGTTTGTGAAAAAACTCCAATTCTTTGTTGGAAAGTTTGCAGTCAAAGACAGGAGTAAAAGTTCTCTGATTCTACCATACAAAAGCAAAGGGCTCACTACTTGAAATTTGCTGAGTAGAAAGATCTTAAATCTTCTCAACATACACGCACTACCACACAAATCAGTAACCTGTAGAGATGATGGATATGTTAATTAGCTTGATTTGATGATCCTTCCACAATTTATACATGTATCAAAGCAGCAGGTTGTATAACTTAAATACGTAAAATATTTCTATGTCAAAGTTATCTCAATAAAGGTGTTTTTTTGTTTTGTTTTTCACATCTTTATTGGAGTATAATTGCTTTACAATGGTATGTTAGTTTCTGCTATATAACAAAGTGAATCAGCTATACATAAACATATATCCCCATATCTCCTCCCTCTTGCGTCTCCCTCCCACCCTCCCTATCCCACCCCTCTAGGTGGTCACAAAACACCGATCTGATCTCCCTGTGCTATGTGGGTGTTTCCCATTAGCTATCTATTTTACATTTGGTAGTGTATATATGTCCATGCCACTTTCTCATTTCATCACAGCTTACCCTTCCCTCTCCCCGGGTCCTCAAGTCCATTCTCTACGTCTGTGTCTTTATTCCTGTCCTGCCCCGAGGTTCTTCAGAACCTTTTTTTTTTTTTAGATTCCATATATATGTGTTAGCATACAGTATTTGTTTTTCTCTTTCTGACTTATATCACTCTGTATGACAGACTCTAGGTCCATCCACCTCACTAAAAATAACTCAATTTCGTTTCTTTTTATGGCTCAGTAATATTCCATTGTATATATGAGCCACATCTTCTTTATCCATTCATCTGTCGAAGGACACTTAGGTTGCTTCCATGTCCTGGCTATTGTAAATAGAGCTGCAATGAACACTGTGGTACATGACTTTTTTTGAAATATGGTTTTCTCAGGGTATATGCGCAGCAGTGGGACTGCTGGCTCATATGGTAGTTCTATTTTTAGTTTTTTAAGGAAACTCCATACTGTTCTCCATAGTGGCTCTATTAATTTACATTCCCACCAACAGTGCAAGAGAGATCCCTTTTCTCCACACCCTCTCCAGCATTTATTGTTTGTAGATTTTTTGACAATGGCCATTCTGACTGGTGTGAGGTGCTACCTCATTGTAGTTTTGATTTGCGTTCCTCTAATGATTAGTGATGTTGAGCATCCTTTCATGTATTTGTTGGCAATCTGTATATCGTCTTTGGAGAAATGTCTATTTAGGTCTTCTGCCCATTTTTGGATTGGGTTGTTTGCTTTATTGATATTGAGCTGCATGAGCTGCTTGTAAATTTGGGAGATTAATCCTTTGTCAGTTGCTTCATTTGCAAATATTTTCTCCCATTCTGAGGGTTGTCTTTTTGCCTTATTTCTGGTTTCCTTTCCTGTGCCAAAGCTTTTAAGTTTCATTAGGTCCCATTTGTTTATTTTTGTTGTTATTTCCATTTCTCTAGGAGGTGGGTGTGATTTATGTCACAGAGTGTTCTGCCTATGTTTTCCTCTAAGAGTTTGATAGTGTCTGGCCTTACATTTAGGTCTTTAATTCATTTTGAGTTTATTTTTGTGTATGGTGTTAGGGAGTGTTCTAATTTCATTCTTTTCCATGTAGCTGTCCAGTTTTCCCAGCACCACTTATTGAAGAGGCTGTCTTTTCTCCATTGTATATTCTTGCCTCCTTTACCAAAAATAAGGTGACCATATGTGCGTGGGTTTATCTCTGGGCTTTCTATCCTGTTCCATTGATCTATATTTCTGTTTTTGTGCCAGTACCATACTGTCTTGATTACTGTAGCTTTGTAGTATAGTCTGAAGTCAGGGAGCCTGATTCCTCCAGCTCCGTTTTTCTTTCTCAAGATTGCTTCGGCTATTCGGGGTCTTTTGTGTTTCCATATAAATTGTGAAATTTTTTGTTCTATTTCTGTGAAAAATGCCATTGGTAATTTGATAGGGATTGCATTGAATCTGTAGATTGCTTTGGGTAGTATAGTCATTTTCACAATGTTGATTCTTCCAATCCAAGAACATGGTATATCTCTCCCTTTGTTGCTATCATCTTTAATTTCTTACATCAGTGTCTCACAGTTTTCTGCATACAGGTCTTTTGTCTCCTTAGGTAGGTTTATTCCTAGGTACTTTATTCTATTTGTGGCAGTGGTAAAAATGGGAGTGTTTCCTTAGTTTCTCTTTCAGATTTTGCATGATTAGTGTACAGGAATGCAAGAGATTTCTGTGCATTAATTTTGTATCCTGCTAATTTACCAAATTCATTGATTAGCTCTAGTAGTTTTCTGGTAGCATCTTTAGGATTCTCTATGTATAGTATCATGTCATCTGCAAACAGTGACAGCTTTACTTCTTCTTTTCTGATTTGGATTCCTTTTATTTCTTCTTCTTCTCTGATTGCTGTGGCTAATACTTCCAAACCTATGTTGAATAATAGTGGTGAGAGTGGACAACCTTGTCTTGCTCCTAACCTTAGAGGAAATGGTTTCAGTTTTTCACCATTCAGAACGATGTTGGCTGTGGGTTTGTCATATATGGCCTGTATTATGTTGAGGTAAATTCCCTCTGTGCCTACTTTCTGGAGGGTTTTTTTACCATAAATCGGTGTTAAATTTTGTTGAAAGCTATTTCTGCATCTATTGAGATGATCATATGGTTTTTCTCCTTCAATTTGTGAATATGTTTTATCACATTGATTGATTTGCATATATTGAAGAATCCTTGCATTCCTGGGATAAACCCCACCTGATCATGGTGTATGATCCTTTTAATGTGCTGTTGGATTCTGTTTGCTAGTATTTTGTTGAGAATTTTTGCATTATGTTCATTACTGATATTTGTCTGTAGTTTTCTTTCTTTGTGATGTCTTTGTCTGGTTTTGGTATCAGGGTGATGGTGGCCTCATAGAATGAGTTTGGGAGTGTTCCTCCCTCTTCTATATTTTGGAAGAGTTTGAGAAGGATAGGTGTTAGCTCTTCTCTAAATGTTTGGTAGAATTTGCCTGTGAAGCCATCTGGTCCTGGGCTTTTGTTTGTTGGAAGATTTTTAATCATAGTCTCAATTTCAGTGCTTGTGATTGGACTGTTTATATTTTCTATTTCTTCCTGGTTCAGTCTCAGATGGTTGTGCTTTTCTAAGAATTTGTCCATTTCTTCCAGGTTGTCCATTTTATTGGCATAGAATTGCCTGTAGTAATCTCTCATGATCCTTTGTATTTCTGCAGTGTCAGTTGTTACTTCTCCTTTTTCATTTCTAATTCTATTGATTTGAGGCTTCTTCCTTTTTCTTGATGAGTCTGGGTAATGGTTTATCAATTTTGTATATCTTCTCAAAGAACCAGCTTTTAGTTTTATTGATCTTTGCTGTTGTTTCTTTCATTTCTTTTTCATTTATTTCTGATCTGATCTTTATAATTTCTTTCCTTCTGCTAAATTTGGTGTTTTTTTGTTCTTCTTTCTCTAATTGCTTTAGGTGTAAGGTTAGGTTGTTTATTTGAGATGTTTCTTGTTTCTTGAGGTAGGATTGTATTGCGATAAACTTCACTCTTAGAACTGCTTTTGCTGCATCCCATAGGTTTTGGGTCGTCATATTTTCATTGTCATTTGTTTCTATGTATTTTTTGATTTCCTCTTTGATTTCTTCAGTGATCTCTTGGCTATTTAGTAGTGTATTGTTTAGCCTCCATGTGTCTGTATTTTTTACAGATTTTTTTCCCTGTAATTGATATGTAGTCTCATAGCATGGTCGGAAAAGATACTTGATACAATTTCAATTTTCTTAAATTTACCAAGGCTTGATTTGTGGCCCAAGATATCCTGGAGAATGTTCCATGAGCACCTGAGAAGAAAGTGTAATCTGCTGTTCTTGGATGGAATCTCCTATAAATATCAATTAAGTCCATGTTGTTTAATGTATCATTTAAAGCTTGTGTTTCCTTATTTATTTTCATTTTGGATGATCTGTCCATTGGTGAAAGTGGGGTGTTAAAGTCCCCTACTATGACCGTGTTACTGTTGATTCCCGCGTTTATGGCTGTTAGCATTTGCCTTATATATTGAGGCGCTCCTATGGTGAGTGCATAAATATTTACAATTGTTATATCTTCTTCTTGGATCGATCCCTTGATCATTATATAGTGTCCTTCTTTGTCTCTCGTAATAGTCTGTATTTTAAAGTCTATTTTGTACGACATGAGAATTGCTACTCCAGCTTTCTTTTGATTTCCATTTGCATGGAATATCTTTTTCCATCCCCTCACTTTCAGTCTGTACGTGTCCCTAGATCTGAAGTGGGTCTCTTTTGTAGACAGCATAAATACAGGTCTTGTGTTGTATGTGAATGTATCTTGTATGTGAATGTATCCATTCAGCCAGTCTATGTCTTTTGGTTGGAGCATTCAATCCGTTTACATTTAAGGTAGTTATCGATATGTATGTTCTTATTACCATTTTCTTAATTGTTTGGGGTTTGTTATTGTTGGTCTTTTCCTTCTCTTGTGTTTCCTACATAGAGAAGTTCCTTTAACATTTGTTGTAAAGCTAGTTTGGTGGTGCTGAATTCTCTCAGTTTTTGCTTGTCTGTAAAGGTTTTAATTTCTCCATCGAATCTGCATGAGATCCTTGCTGGGTAGAGCAATCTTCGTTGTATGCTTTTCCCTTTCATCACTTTAAATATGTCCTGCCATTCCCTTGTGGCCTGCAGAGTTTCTGCTGAAAGATCAGCTGTTAACCTTATGGAGATTCTCTTGTATGTTATTTGTTGTTTTTTCCTTGCTGATTTTAATATTTTTTTCTTTGCATTTAATTTTTGATAGTTTGATTAGTATGTGTCTTGGCATGTTTGTCCTTGGATTTTCCTGTATCAGACTCTCTGCACTTCCTGGACTTGATTGACTATTTGCTTTCCCATATTAGGGAAGTTTTCAACTATAATCTCTTCAAATATTTTCTCAGTCCCTTCCTTCTTCTCTTCTTCTTCTGGGACCCCTATAATTCGAATGTTCGTGCGTTTAATGTTGTCCCACAGGTCTCTGAGACTGTCCTCAATTCTTTTCATTCTTTTTTCTTTACTCTGCTCTGCGGTAGTTATTTCCACTATTTTATCTTCCAGGTCACTTATCCGTTTTTCTGCCTCAGTTATTCTGCTATTGATTCCTTCTAGAGAAGTTTTAATTTCATTTACTGTGTTGTTCATCATGGTCTGTTTCCTCTTTAGTTCTTCTAGGTCCTTGTTAAACATTTCTTGTATTTTCTCTATTCTGTTCCCAGGATTTTGGATCATCATTACTATCATTATTCTGAATTCTTTTTCAAGTAGACTGCCTATTTCCTCTTCATTTGTTTGGTCTGATGGGTTTTTACCTTTCTCCTTCACCTGGTGTGTGTTTCTCTGTTTTCTCATTTTGCTTAACTTACTGTGTTGGGGTCTCCTTTTCGCAGGCTGCAGTTTCATAGTTCCCCTTGTTTTTGGTGTCTGCCCCCAGTGGCTACGGTTGGTTCAGTGGGTTGTGTAGGCCTCCTGGTGGAGGGGACTGGTGCCTGTGTTCTGGTGAATGAGGCTGGATCTTGTCTTTCTGGTGGGCAGGACCGCATCCAGTGATGTGTTTTGGGGTGTCTGTGACCTTATTATGACTTTAGGCAGCCTCTCTGCTAATGGGTGGGTTTGGGTTCCTGTCTTGCTATTTGTTTGGCATAGGGTGTCCAGCACTGTAGCTTGCTGTTCGTTGAGTGGAGCTGGGTCTTAGCATTGAGATGGAGATCTCTGGGAGAGCTTTCGCCATTTGATATTACATGGAGACGGGAGATTTCTGGTGGACCAATATCCTGAACTCACCTCTCCCACCTCAGAGGCACAGGCCTGACACCTGGCCGGAGCACAAAGACCCTGTCAGCCACACAGCTCAGAAGAAAAGGGAGAAAAAAAGAAAGAATGAATGAAAAAAAATGAAATAAAATAAAGCTATTAAAATAAAAAATTTTAAAAATTATTAAAAATAAAAAAAATTAAAAGTAATAAAAAAAGGAAAGAAAGAAAAGAGCATCCAAACCAAAAAACAAATCCACCAATGATAACAAGTGCTAAAAACTATACAAAAACAAAACAAAACAGACAGATGGAACCCTAGGACAAATGGTAAAAGCAAAGCTATACAGACAAAATCACACAAAGAAGCATACACATACACACTCACAAAAACAGAAAAAGGGGAAAAAATATCTATATATTAAAAAAAGGAAGAGAGCAACCAAATCAATAAACAAATCTACCAATGATAATAATCTCTAAATTATAAACATAAAATCAGAAACAAATTAGATGCAGAAAGCAAACCCCAAGTCTACCATTGCTCCTGAAGTCCACTGCCTCAATTGTGGGGTGATTCATTGTCTATCCAGGTATTCCAGAGATGCAGGGTACATCAAGTTGATTGTGGAGATTTAATCTGCTGCTCCTGAGGCTGGTGGGAGAGATTTCCCTTTCTCTTCTTTGTTCACACAGCTTCTGGGGTTCAGCTTTGGATTTGGCCCTGCCTCTGCGTGTAGGTCGCCTGAGGGCATCTTTTGGGAAGTCTGAGGTCCTCTGCCAGCATTCAGTAGGTGTTCTGTAGGAGTTGTTCCACATGTAGAAGTATTTCTGATGTATTTGTGGGGAGCAAGGTGATCTCCACGTCTTACTCCTCTGCCATCTTGAAGATCTCTCTCTGACATGTTTACTAACAAACTTTTATATAACCATTCTTTGGTGTCAGACACAGTTGAGGACATTTTATATTTACTCCTCGCAATTTCCCTTAATGTTGGGTACTATTATTATCCCGTCTTTACAGATGAGGAAATCAGCGCACACAGAGGTAAGTAACTTTCCGCAGCTCACAGAACTAGCAGGTAAAGAAGCTAAACTCTGGCAGGGTGGCTCAAGCGATCATCCTTTTATACTATGTATGTCTTGCAAATATTTCCCAAGCTTCACATTTTCCATTTTATTTGGTTTATTACTACATAAGTTAAGAATTCAGTATCATATAATCAAACCCATTGATCTGTACATTCCTCTTAGGTGTAGTAATTCTTTTAAAATATATCCTAAGGAAATCAAACAACTACAGAAGGTGTTTTGCCAGGTACATTTGTATCAATATTTTTACAATAGCAAAACAACTGCAAGCAACTTAAATGTTCAACAAGAGGACTGAACTGTTTAAAAGACATATGTGTGGATACTTGTTTGTGTAAACCTCTTAATATATTAATAAAGGTTTCTTTTGGCTGCTCATCTCTCTTTTAAACATTCTAAAATGAGAACGGATTACTGGTAAAAGATAGCTTTTTTTAAAAAAAAAATCAATGTCCTAATCTAAGTGTAACATCACCAATGCAAATGGTACACTGATTAAGAAACACCCTTATTTCCAGAAAAAGCCTTCCTTTATCAAAATTCCAAAGAAATATTCACTTGTTTTTTGGTTGATAGTCTTTTTGAAATACATACAAACAGTATTAAACAAATATGTTTTTTTGCACTGCTCTATAGATCTCTTTATGCACTATAGGTGTCAAATACAAGCAATCTATTTGTAGGTGAGACTGGACATGCCCTCTTATACACAGACCTAAGAACCCTCCCAATACACCATTATTAACTGGATAATTATTCTTGGAAACATAATAGGCACTTAGTAAATACATACTGACTATTGAATGAAGAGCCTGTACCAGCACACTGACCAGAGTCCAAATTTGATCCCACTGCAGGTTAAATTCAGAAGCCAGTTCTTAAAATAATTATGAAACATGTATTATGTACACCAAAGTGTAAGCTTTGAGAGGAGAGATTTTTATCAACTGATCACTTTTGTGCTCTCAGCTCCGAGATAAGTGCCTGGCACACAGTAGGTGCTCAAAACTATTGTTTCAAAAAGTAAATTAATAGGTAAAATTACCCATTCATCCCAACAGCTGACAAGGGAGGTCAGTTTTATTGTTACCATCTCACAGATTACAGAACTAAAACTAAGAGAATTTAAGTAACTTGCCCAAAGTTTCACAGTTGGTAAGTGCTGGATCTGGGACTTGAAGCCACATGGTCTGACTTTAAAGTTCCTGTAAGCACACTGTACATCCTCTCAGAACAGACCACTCTGGGAGTTCCCTGAGGACACAGACTTAATAAACATTTTACACTGCTCTATTGCTATGCAAATATCCTTTCGTTCATTTCTTCAGCAAATATTTATCAAATGCTTACGATATGCCTGTTTTAGACACTGGAATTACAATGGTTAGAACAAAAAAGTCAGGTGAGGCCGAGTCACACAGTTCAAACATTCTTTTGGAAGGAGACAAACAACAACTGTGCCAACTAGGGAATAAATAAGATAATTTTAGAGACATACATGCTCTGAGGAGACTTTAAATAGGTCGATCAGGGATGGCTCTTCTGAGGAGAAGGGGCCCTTTACAGGAAGATTTAGTGCAGACTGTCACAGGCACAGGATCAAATAGCAAGTGCAAAAGCCCCAAGTAAGAAATAAGCTGGGCACGTTGAGGATATAAAATGGCCAGCATGCTTAGAGCAAGGGAACAAGGGAGAAAGTGGGAGCTGGGTCGGAAGTCCTTCAAAGTCATTTTTCTTTGGAATTCTTAACGCTACCATAGAATAAGTGTTCAATTTAGGAATATTAAGCTAATAAGCGATACAATACTTTTAAAAAACTAAGAGGGAAAATAGAGATAGTATAAACTAGCATTATGAACTCTGTGAATTTAAAATAAATCACTAAGGATGTAAGACTGGTTACAGAAAACGTTGCTTAAAACTGGCATTGGCTTTCTAGAGAAATCATGGAATCTCCCCTCCGGAGATGGTTTAAAATAGGATTAGATATATTCACTCAGTGCAGTCTTGCCTGAATGCCCCCACTGACCTCTCAAGGTCTTGCCAGTCCTATGATTCTGTGATAAAATTAGACTCTTTCATTGGGCGAAAACAACCCTGGGTTTACCATGCCAGCTGCAACCTGGAATAATTGGAAGGGACTGATTTTGGAGAATGTACCTCCTACAGCTGAGACAAGATGCAATTAACAGATCCCCCAACCTCTCTTATTTCATGTTGGTTCTCAGCCAATAATGGCTGGTATCAGTGATACAAGCAAAGTCAAGTGGTCTGATCCATGATTAAATAGATGTCTTTATTAGCTGCTGACCTTGCATGGCTTCAAGAATTGTGTACCTATTAGCTGATTCTTTGATTCTTGAAAATAGGAACCAGATAAATCCAATAATGCATTTTTATTTGGTCTCTTTTCCACCAGTCTCAAGATGAAATAATTCAAGTTTTGATGTCATGAGCCTTAACCTCATTAAGCAACTCAGCTCACTGTTCAGATATGTTATCATCAGCACTTATCCAGTGTATTTTCTCATTTAACAATTGCTGCTTTGAATAAAAATTCAAGGAAATATTTTTTTTTCCCATGACATTGTCATTTAGAGGCAAATGGGCATAATGACTAGAGCACAACTCTGGAGTGAGGCAGACCTGGGCTTAGAGCTGACTCCTTCCCGCCCAAGATGGGTGAACTTTATCTGCGTATCAGAGAGAATACTAGTTCCTGTCTCATAGACTTGATGTTAGAATCAAATGCAATAGTATAAAGTAGCTCTCTTCCCTCATCTTCCACACTGTTCTCTATCCTATCTTGGATGTTCATTTAACGTAAAACACTATCAGATATAATGGTGGATTTACTTGCTTTTATTGTTCTTCCACTCTCCCTCACCTTCTGTCAACACACACACGTGTGTGTGCGTGCACACACAAACAAACACACACACACACACCCCCCTCAGATATAAGCTCCATGAGGACAAGGACCCTCTCTGATTCATGCATAAACGTCCCTGGATAAATAATCATGGAGTAAATGAAAGCATGACAACGTCTTGCACAATGGTTTCTGGTGTGTGATCAGCATCCCATAAAATGTTAGGTGATTAATTTTTTCTTGGAAATAAGGTAAGGTTTAGCTACATCCATCAGTTCAACATTTGGAGCAGCCTGTGGCCAAGGTCAGAGTGAGGGGAGTTGCACAATGGGCAAGAATTTGCTTCTGGCTTTGCCAACAATAATACGAGTTGGGGCAAACACTTTTACCCTTCAGTTTCCTCACATGCAAATTACTTCCATATATGAGATTCTCTGAGAACTATATTCTTACTAGTGTTGTCACATTATTTTGTAAATATTGGTCATGTTTCTTAGTAAAAGTGGTGTCAAAGACCAAGAAAAGCAAGTAGTTATGCTGTTAGATGCTCTCAGAACCAGCCCCCGATTTCCTGGCACCTCCAATTAGCCTCATTACAAAGTGAGGAGACCAGAAAACAGAAAGACGAACAAATGCATTGATACATGAAGCCTTCTCAGTGAACATCTTCACTGCTTCCCTATTGACTCAGTCCACAAAACACAAAGGGAGGGAAAACCCTTCAAGCTTGGATTAGCCAAAAGAAACTGAGCAGCTTGGTGTTTGTTTCTGGATCAGTTTTGCTTGCCCTGCATGCTGAGTTATCTATAGGTTTGTGTTACAGAGGAAATGTTCTTTTAGTTTCTTTCAGAGAGTCAGCTTTGCTTTTTTTTTACTTACTTTTCTTCACTTATTCACCATGCTCATGACGTACATTTGGGCTTCATGGATAGGGCATGGTTGGGAAAGGCATGAGGCTCAAATTTCAGAAGGAGCAACAGCAAACCTGGAGATTCAGACTCTAACACAGCTCCTTTCCATATTAAATTTTAAACACTCATGCAAACTCAATATGAAAGCCTATATGCTGGTTTGTGTTTCAATAGGTAATTATCTGAAAAGCACAAGAAGGTGAGGAAAATCATGGAAAGAGAAGGAAAAGGGGCAAGAGGGCTGAATAAAGGCAAGGAAAAAGTGTGAAAGGACAAAAATAATGCTCGAACTCAAAACAGAAAGAAAGGCTATCAACAGGTGGATTAATAACTAGAGAAAGTGGTTTAAGGGCAAAGTTTTAAATATTTTTTAAACTCTTTTTTTTTTTCAGAATTTAGAAATTAGATGGTGATTTGATTGGAGAGATGTTTTGAAAAGGGAAAAAATGAATAGTAGAAATGTCTAAAGATGCTGATTGAGAGGAACAACAAAGCCAGATGGCATAAATGGCATCTTTAGGGATTTTGTGGCATAAGAAGCTATGCTAAAAAGTGCCCCCTCTGTCCTAAAAATGCTGCAGTCATACTCTGAGCATGCTCTGTGTCCTTAGCTAGCCATGTTAACCCACTTAATGTGCTTGACCCTAAACCCTCTAACTTTCTCTCCATCATTCAGTCTCTTGGTTTTTTTAGCTCTCTTCAGTACTTAATCAAGCTGATTTTGCCACCCTTCTGGACATCTTAATCAGCAAAGGTTGTCTTCTTTGTGAAATATTTGTGGCATATTGATACTAAAGAACTTGAAGCAGCTATTTAAAAGAATGAGGACATCTACATGAAGCGAACCTGGATTAGGTTAAAAAATTAAGCTGAAGAATACTTTGTATAGTAAGATCTAATTCTGATCACTAACAACAACATGTATATCAATTATTTGTATAATTCTAGAGAAATGTAGGAATATATGTATAACTGCTAGCTTTGGTTTTCTGAGAGGGGGGGAGGGAGAACAGAATGGCAAAGAGGAATGGGGTGACTGTTAACAAAATTGAAGCTTTTATCTCTATACAACTAAGAATGGTCAGGAGAATAAGATATAGCCAAAGTACCATAAGCAGAAGTTATTGTGTGGGACTTGCCGAAGAACTTATTTAAAAGGAAAACAGGCAGCTTGCACACACCCTTCTGCCCTTCCCACTGTGCTCTTTCCTGCTGCCTGAAATACTGACATGAGGACTAGACCTCTAGCAGCCACTTTGGACCATGAGGATGGAAGCTACACACTGAAGATGATGAAGCAGAAAAAGACAGAAAGGAAGGTTTTCTGATGACTTCATGGTGTCAATTACCACACCTGAACTGTCTACTTTTGATGAATTTAGTCCTAATTTATATAGACAGATACAGACAAACTAGATGCATATGGAAAATAAAATTTCTTATGGGAAAAAAGTGATAAAATCAGATTTCATATTTTTGCTTTCATAGCACAGGCATATTCCATTTATGCTCAGATCTAGAGGAGCTCACTTGTTAAATCATGATAATTCTGGTCGTGTCTATTTTGCTTCTGTAAAACACTACAGATCCCAATGAATAATTGAGTGTTTGGAGTTGTCGTGAAAGTTCTTGGTCTCTGTGTTTCTCCTGCTAACAATAGAAGGTCCTGATGAATTGATTAAGTAAAAATAAAAGTGCACTGAGGCAAGAGTGCTACAATCACTTAAACCTGTTTTTAAGGGGTCAAAGTGCTAATGTGTGAAATTTCAGACAACAAAACATCAACTGGAAATAAGAAATCTGAGCTGAAACAAAGCACAAGCCTTGTTCAATGACATGAGAACAGACCTGGAAGTAAAGCCGTCTAATGGGTTCTAATTCCGGCTCTACCATCTATTTATCATTCGTGCCTGAGTGATATCACTTAGCTTATCCATGCCTCATTAGTGAAATGGGATAACTGACCCATAGGGAAAGGAAATATCCCAAGGTGGAGTGAAGCATGGTTGAGGGAACTTTGTGGAAGCCCTCCCTCCATGAAATAAGGTATACTTCTGAATGTATATGTGCCCAGCCAACCAGATATTATACTTACACTCAAAGCATGATTTGATCCTTGGTAAATGATGTTTTGAACAAATGATGACTGGCAAAGAATAAGGAAGGTGATGGTGTATAAGGGGTTGTGAGCAGATAGCACTCCTCCTTCCTCACTCTTCCCAGTTGTCAATGGCCGTGAGCGTGGGAAGTAACTGTAGTACAAACTCCTTTTATTACATAGAAAGGTGCTAATGCTACACAATTAAAAGAACTGCCCTGAATCTCCTAGGCAATGCAATTTCCTTTTGGAAAAATTTGATTAAGCAGACAATGGGAATTATTATCCCCATTTTACAGATGAGATTATTCAAACTCAGAGATAAGAAGTAAGTTGACCAGGGTCACTTAGGTATTGAATGGTAGGGCTGGAATCCAAACTCAAGTTTCCAACTCTAATCTAGTAGCTAAATATACTGGTCTACATGGGATATAGTGGAGCAGGTTGTAACTAATATGCAAGCTTGACAGGGCATATTTAAGATGTGAGAGTTATTTTCTCATTCCATTTCCCTCCAAGTTGCATATACTTTTTCTTTTTTTTAACATCTTTATTGGAGTATATAACTGCTTTACAATGGTGTGTTAGTTTCTGCTGTATAACAAAGTGAATCCAAGCTGCATATACTCTTGACAAAGTAAATAATCCCAAGTACACACACACAGACACACACACACACACAGACACACACAAAACCATGTTTACAGTTTTAGAAGGGAAAGAACAGCCAGGTCCCGGGCTCCCTAGGAAGAGGTTCCATATGAGCATAAACATTCATATGAAGATTAAAACTGTGTTGTTAATAATTTAGTTGTGACCCAGACTCTTAGTCATTAAGCATGGAATTTTTCAAGCAGAATCTAAGATAGCCACGGGTCAGAAACTCTAGAGGACAAAAGGCACATCTGTCTCATTTACTCCTGATTCCTCAGGGCTTAGAACAAGACCAGTTAAATCAAACGAAGTAAAACAATATTTGCAGAAGAAACGGATGCTTGAAACTAATTTTTCTACCTGTAGTTGAAGGGTCCTTTTGAATGTCTAGTCATGTTCTAAACTTTGATTTCTCTATTTAGCCACAAAGTTCAGGTTCTTGGATGTATAAGACTTGGAATTTAAGAACTTTGCATAATGACATCCACAAGATTCTAAGCCCGCAAGGGCAGAGAAAGATAACTTATCTTTGTTTTTAATTATTATATTCTCAGGAATATCATAATACCTGGCGTAGGTTTAATGCTTGCAGTATTTATAGATCAGTGATGTACTGGGTTCATTTCCATGTAAATAATGACTTCACTACAGGAACTAGAGATCAAATGGCTTTGAAGAGTTAATGCAGCTTTTACAAGAGGCTAACTTTACATTTAGTCTTAATTTTGGCACTACAAAGCACAGTCTCCAATGGAATCATTTATTTATGTAGAATTAAGAAAATCTTAACAGAAAAACAAAATCTATAGTTTAGGTCATCAATTACCATTGGTTTGGATTTAGACCAAAAGGAAAAAGAGAACTCATCTTTGTAGCCCCAGTTCAAACACAGATAAAAGTGAAGACCCTTATATTAATTTGGATCACAACAATTGCCTAAACTATATGTAACAAAAAATTAATTTTTGTTCCTGTGACCACATGATGTGTCCCAACACTCCTGAGCTATGGAATTTCCCTGAAGCAGATAGGAAGCCATTTACTTTGGTGAGGTCATAACCCTTTTTAAGATTTAGATCTGACAGGAGAGCTGTGTCAGCACTAATGAGAGAGAGAGAGAGAGAGAGAGAGAGAGAGAGAGAGAGAGAGAGAGAAAGATGGTGGCTCTGGAGTGAAGTCCCTCTGCCAACAGGACCAAGAAGGAATTTCTTTGGGAATCTTACAGGAAAAAAATCCTTCAAAGGATAAGTAGTAACTCAGACCACCAGACCCTCTCAGCTTCTGCTAAGGAAAAGAATTAAAAATCTAAATGAATCCAAAGGAATCTGACAACTGATGAAAAAATGACCTAGAAAACAATGCTTATTTTGTCTACATGTGTCTTTCTCTCTACTGAGTACAGAGTCAGGGGCCTTCCCTGGCCAGAGATGCAGACTAGGACAGAGAATAAAATATTTATTAAACCATATATGTTAGAATGTACAGCAAGTGTACAGCAACACAAGTAAACTCTTAATTAATAAGTGAGGAACCCAAGAACCAGTAAAGAAAAATGAATTGTCCAAGATCACTCTATCAGTTACTGGCAGACCTAGAATTAAAACCCAGTTCTTAACTCCCATCGAATTCAGTGTGGTAATATTTTGGTGTTATTTTGTAAATAATTCTGCCATGGGAGCTGGTAGCCTATTCTACAGTAGCACAAAATTTCAATTATGAATTTTTGAATTTAGTGTCAT
Source organism: Aethalodelphis obliquidens (assembly GCF_003676395.1). Taxonomy (NCBI): domain Eukaryota; kingdom Metazoa; phylum Chordata; class Mammalia; order Artiodactyla; family Delphinidae; genus Aethalodelphis; species Aethalodelphis obliquidens. The sequence goes on along the minus strand of NW_020837948.1, from coordinate 46,081,011 downwards.
AAATCATGGAAATTCACATTACATGCACATAAGAATATACAACACTACACATCTACCAGAAGAGCTAAAATTAAAATACTCACAATATCTAGTGTTGGGAAGGATTTGCAGCAAGTGGAATTCTTATATGTTGGTGGGAATTTAAATTGCTTCTGTCACTTTGTAAGACTATCTGTCAATATCTAATCTACTAAAGCTATACACATAGCACTCTATGACCCAGAATTTCCATTCCGAGACATAAACCTAAGAAAAATAGAACTGTGTTCACACAAAGATCTGAACATGAATGCTTAGTCCAACTTTATTCTTAATGGCCCGAAACTCAAAACAGCCCAAATGTCCATTAACAGTGCACTGAATCAATATAGTTTGTTATATTCATACAATGGAATACTACACAGTCATGAAAAAACTAATTTTCTGCTTCATACAACAATTTGGGTGGCTACCACAGATATAATGATGAGTGAATGAAGCCAGACACAAAAACAACTATTATATGATTCCACTTATGTGATGTACAGGAACAGGCAAAACTAATCAATGATGGCAGAAGTCAAAATAGCAGTTACCTCTTGGCAGGAGGAGTGAGAGGTGGGTGGATGCTGGTATTGACTGTGAAGGTACACAGAGAACCTTCCAGTGTAGCCAAAATGTTTTACTCTGTGTGTGTGTGTGTGTGTGTGTGTGTGTGTCCGTCCCTTTAACTACTACCAAGGTATACACACTTATATATACCATGGGTATCAATTGAGCTATACACGTCAGGCTTACACACTTCCCCCCTCATTGTATATATATTTATACCTCAATTAAAATTCTAGGGGATTTATCCTGAAAAAAGCTTCTAAGTATGAATGATTTATATTCTCCTTGAAAAGAAGGGTACAGTAAACTTTTCAAACAAATATAGCGTTTGAATACTTAGGGCTACTTAATGGCATGTTAAATGAATAGCTATTTATTTATGTTGGAGAAGCAGAAATGCTCATGCTAACTAAACTGTGAGTTGTAATAACTCATTGAAGGGTTATAAAGTCATTCCTTAGAATATTCCATGCTCTTTCATCATTGTTCCTTATGTTCAGGAAACATAAATCTTGAGATGAGTAATAATAGTTGAGATGAATAAGAAGAGATGACTAAGGAATGGACTAAATGACACAAAGAACTGAGAGAAAAGACAGTATGGGCAGGTGATGTATTGTTAGTCAGTATATTTTTGTTGTGAGTCACAGCTTAAGCATGGAGAGAGGATAAAGAGGTGGCTTCAAGAATAAAAGGAAGGGAAAAATTCTAGGACACAGAGCAACTCTAGGAATTTTCAGGACCAAGATGGGAGACATTTCATCACTAATGCTACCATCTCATCCTGCCATGTCTCATAATTTTCTTAGGCACCTCTACATGGAGAAGAGCATGTCTACAGGTCTACGCCACTTCTGAAGAGTTCGTGAACGAAGTCTATAGTTTCAATTTTGTCAAAAAGTCAAACACCAATTTTTCTCATGCCACTTTTGTCAAAGACTTGATCTACCTGTCAGAATAATGAGGTTATATCAAAATAGGAGAATAATAATTATAAGCCAGAAAGCTTTGGCAGTTTTCAAGGCCAAGAGCTGTGCCTATACTTTATTGTATCTCATGTTCTGCCCTTTAAGCCATAGAATTAATTAGCTCTAGTTTTCAGTTTCCATTGAACTCAACTTACGTAATGTTTGTCTGGATGTCTGATCCTTACTAAGTTTAATTTTTTGCTCTTCTGTAGCACTTTGAGAGCTCTTTGCTCAAATAATCTCAGTAAATAATGTTGACTGACAAACCATTTCCTCTTCATATCAAAATATCTCGAAAGACTTCCTCTTAAAGAGTTCTGATATCCCATAATTCATCATACAACTGGTATTACTAACCTTAAATATATTTTTATTTCAAGTGGATTCTGCTGATATTTCAAGTGGATTCTGCATTCTGGGGTCTTGAGAGGTTACAGAGTAACCTGTTCCATGATTACCCAGTGTTTGGCAGTAATTCTTGCTATTTAGTTACCAGGTTTTTTTTCCTTTTCTTTTCTTAAGATTTATTTATTATTTATTTATTTAATTTATTTATTTTTGGCTGCATTGGGTCTTAGTTGCAGCACATGGGATCTTTCATTGTGGTGCATGGGCTCTTCGTTATGGTGCGTGGGCTTCTCTCTAGTTGTGGTGTGCAGGTTTTCTCTTCTCTAGTTGTGGCGCTCAGGCTCCACGGTGTGTGGGCTCGTTAGTTTGCCTCATGTGGGCTCTAGTTGAGGCACACGAGCTCAGTAGTTGTACCCGGGCTTAGGTGCCCCGTGGCACGTGGGATCTTAGTTCCCTGACCAGGAATCAAACCCGCGTCCCCTGCATTGGAAGGCGGATTCTTTACCACTGGACCACCAGGGAAGTCCCTTTTTTTTTTCCTTAAGGTCCACAATAATTCTTACACTTGGAGTCCTCATCTTTGCTGTCTAGCAGGTCACTCCAAGTGCCCTTCTCACAACCGGACTAAATAACTCTTTTTTTTTTAAAATAAAATTTTCACAATAGTTTTACTATCTGTGCCTACATAGTCGTGAGCTATCTTAAAGAAGTTTGCAGAAAAAACTGCCATCAGAATTCTACCAGCATATATTGAAACAACTTGAATATTAAGAAGTGCTTAGAAGTTGCCTAATTTGATTCTCCCATCTTGAAGATAGCCCACTTAAGACCCAGAGAAATTACATGACCTGTCTGAAGCCACATGGTTTACTGGCAAATAACAATAACACAACAATAAAAACTGAATAAGAGCCACCATCTGTTGGATGACTACCATGTGTCAAGTGCTATGTTAAATGCTATAGGTGAATGATCTCATTTCATCCTCACAACAAACCTATGAGGTAGGTTCTAGTATATCCCCTGTCTGATAGCCAATCTGAATATTCTTTCCACTGACCTATAAGACCCCTTGTTAATGCTGAAGAATGATGATGTCCTTAGTGTTGACATTAATCTTTTTGCAACAGTGAAATGATAGAATGGTAAGAATCATAAATGTTTGTTTTTGCCATTTTAAATGTCAACTAGGTGATAGCCATACTATATTTTAGACACAGTTATTTTCTTAACTTTATCCTGATGTTATTTTGTTATCATCCTCCGACCCTGTGATTTTTTTTTTTATTTTATTCATAAATCTATTACCCAACCTTGGCTGTAAAAGCCAGTGGCTTTTATTAAGGAATTCTGAGATAATCACTGGTTGCATTTTTATTATATGAAATCTGGCTAGTATATGTTAATCCATAGGTCTTTGCAGAATATGCAAAATGGCCTTTCATGAGCTTGTGATATAAATGAGGTCATTTCTTATTTTAGTATTCAAATTAATCTCTAGAGCCTTCATATGCCTATTAGCAGGAACTCAAGTATCTCTCTTGGAACTCTACCAACTCCCTGAATATTTCAAGAACTCTGGAGACTTTCTCATTCCAAGGGGATCAGTTCCGCTTCACACTCAGGAGAAAGAACTAGAAAATCTCATCGATTCAATGGCAGAGAGTTCCTCAGTCCGCTGCAAACACATGTGGACGCACACATTGGTATGCTAAATTCATCTGCTTCTCTGATGTCACTAGTGTCCTGGCAATACTTTCTCGGGTCTCAGGGTCTAAACGGCAGGAAGTTTATTTCCCAAATGTTTCCTTATATCACTCTAAGCATAAGTTCCAGTTCTGAAATCATTCCTACCATCTTTGATCTCAGCCCTGAAAGTAAAACCCGACTGTATCAGTGTGCTAGGGATGAGGGTGCCCCAAGCTTGGGATCCCAAAATGTTACAGTGCAAAAATAGGTAGACACAAGAGTCAAACTGGTTAAGGTAATCCCTGGCTCAACCACTTAAGAGCTGTGGGAACTTGGTCAAGTCATTTATCCTCTCAGCTTTCCCATGGGTAAGATATGTATCGTAAAGTTGTTTTGAGACAATTCATGTAAGGCACAAAGAAAAATCTCTGATACAGTAATATTATTATTATTCTACTCCTATTAACTAATGTATAGTTATTGTTTCAAAGCACACACAGCACTGGGAGAGGCTACAAGCTTTAGACACACACACTCCACTGCCTTTGTCCACCAACCCATGACCATAAATGTCTCAACACTGAACTCAGTTACCACTCCAGGCATCCCATGTGGTATAACCCCACTGAGATGCTCCTAGGGAATCTCCTCCTCCTGTGAACCTCTGTTGGCTGACCATCTTAATCAACAAAGATGATGGGCTAGGATTGAACTTCCAAAGGAAAGTGGTTTAGGTCTTGATTCGCTTGTTTCCAAAAGGTTCCTTGACCCCTGTACAATTTTTTTCACCTCCTCTTCAGTGATTATCATTACCTGTTAAGTGCATATCAGAGATACAATTCTTACCAAAATGGACATCTTGTTATCCCCTTTTTTTCCAAGACAATAATACATACTTGCCTTATAACTGAAGAGTTGACCTTAGAGAGACATTCTAGAGCCAAAAAAAGAACTCCTCCAAGGCAATTTTCTCTTAACACCAAGACAAAGACATGGCTGGTGGCTTTTATAAAACAGCCATTTGCTTTTTCTAAAAATAACTGAAGTTCTATCTAAATCATGTGCAGTGGTCCCCATATATTTCATATCTAATTACATAGGCTTTCTTTCTGCTATGAGAACTCATGGGTGTGCCTAAAGGAAATGAGACTGAGAACACAGTAGGATTTTAATGACAATAGAAATCAAATCCATAATAATACAAGCACAACACGTTGTGCTTCCTGAAACCATGTATATCTTCACTATGCTATTGCTAATTCAGAGAAGGACTGATTAAAACTTTCCAGGCTGACAAATCATCTGTTATGATGACAAATGATATCATGGCAATATCATGACAAATCATGGTCCCAAAAAGCTGTTTGTGAAGTTGCATTCCGGTAACCTAATTGCACCCTATACAAACATAAAACTCCCTCAACATCACACCTTTTGTTCTGCCTGCATATCTGAATAACGTTAACACTGGGCCTGTGCATCCAGTAAACATTTAATCGCCTCTATTTATTACATGCCTTTAATCTGTCTTTATACTGTATCCATTTATTGCTAGTAAGTTTTCTATGTTTGTGCTGTCTCTTGTAAATAAAAGGGACCAAGGGTTATAAACATCATACACTTTAGCATGCTCATATTAAGGACTAGACAGCAATGGTTGTACTGCATTGCAATCTCATAAAAGAGGATTTATAAAAAATAATATTTTTGAAGGGTCAAGAGGAAATGACACATCACACTTAAAGAAAAAAGAAGGAAAAGAAAAAACAGTCAAGGTAATGAAAAAACCACTCGAATTTATATAGAAAGTGCATAAGGTGAGATCTCCTGACCTAAGAATCTAGGGTTCTTTCATCTGGTTATTTGAGAAGTGATTGTTCTTGTTTTATAAAGTACACTGTGGTCAGGACATTACTTTTAAAGGAAAAACCAAGATACTTAAGTGTGAAAAGTAGACGTGCATTACTTACAGTCTTTGCTTATGATACAACAGAGCATCAATATTACTTTAACTGTCTTAGTAGCAATGCTGCTATGATGCCATCAAGAGAACCAAACTTTGGTAGCCCAAGTTCATGGATACCCTATTATAATGCCATTATGGTAGGAAAATGATTTTAGTGCAAGTTAATGGAAACCACATTACACTGGTAAGCAACTGTATTGTAAGTCTATGAAGAACACATTATGATGGTCAAACAATTTCCCTGTTAAGTCTGTGAAGAATGCATTAATAATGCCATTAGAAGAGCAAAACAATTTCAAATAAACTCTATGGGGACTCAATTCAGTGTCATGATGGTGGCAAAATGATTTCAGTATATGTTTATGGAAGACCCCTTACAATGCCATTATGACAGCATTACAATAGTAAAAAGAAATTTTGGGGAGCCCATCATAAGGCCATTATAATTCCATTACATTGGTTAAAAGATTTCAGAGTAGTTCTACAGCAACACCACTACAATGGTAACAATTACGTCACAGAATATATCAGAGTATGTGACACTTAAAAGGAAAAACCAGGTTCAGGTTTAGAAAAATCAGATTAATATCCAGGAAAGAATCAGGTCTATAAAGATAGTCTTACCTTACTGAGTTTATCTGTCATCATGGCTGGAGATATTTGTAATTTAAATTAAAATTTCAGTCCCTCTCTATGAGGTAAGATTTTTATTGCCCCTAATACGTTGCCACCGAGAATATGGTGCCACTGGGGAATGTATCCTACCTGTGGACCTCTGTGGTCTAGCTGCCAGAATCTATCAAAGGAGATAGAACTTTTAGCCCCAGTAGGGAAGTGGTAGAGGTTCTGATCTCTTTGTTCCCAAAAGGTTCCTTGACCTCTATAAACATTTGCTCAACTCTTCTCACATTATCAATACCACCAGTTTAGTAGGCACTCATTAGCCAATTCATAGTTGGCTAATGTTGAAAATTTTGCTACTGTATCAGTCATTTAGTTTCATGGAGATGAATCTATTGTATCATCCAGCTGATTGATAAGCATGGGCTATTGATAAGAATGTAAAGTATGTAAGGAAGATTACAGATGCTCAGTATGATAGGCTGAATAATCCCCCTGCCAAGGCCCCCAAGATGTCCACATCCTAATCCCTGGAACCTATGAATATGTTACCTTACATGGCAAAAAGGACTTTGCAGACATGGTTAAATTAAGAATGCTGAGAATAAGGAGATTATCCTAGATTAACTGGGTGGGCCTAATATTATCACAAGGGTCCTTATAGGAGGGAAGCAGGAGGGTCAAAGACAGAGAACGTGATAAAAAGGTAGAAACACAGATTGGTGAGATGACACCATGAGCCAAAGAATGCTGGAGGTCTCTAGAAGTTGGAAAAGGCAAGATATGGACTTTTTCCATAGAAGAAACCAGCCCTGACAACATCTTAATTTAAGGCCCATAAGACTCACTTCAGACTTCTTACCTTCCTAACTGTAAGAGAATAAATTTGTGCTTTTTTAAGTCACTATATTTGCGGTAATTTGTTAAAGCAGCAATAGGAAACTAATACACTGAGTAAAATGGATTTTTCATCTGCTATGAAATAAGCAATTTAAAAAAATTTGTTCTAACGACAAGACTAAAATGATCACATTATGCTCTACTTCTATAATAGACAGAAAGTAAACATTTATTTTTAGATAATCCACTTACTTGTTTGCATGTCTTTAGGTGTGGATTATATATTTTAAAGATAACCATTTAATTTTTTCTACTCTTATTGCATGTTCCTCTTGATTCTAGTTCTTCGAATAACATCCTTCAAATAAGACATTTGGAAAAAAGGAGAAATACCAAAAACTTTGAAAACATAAAAAATAATACTGGCATCAAGAAACACGTGATGTTTGGATGAATATTTTAAAGTAAAGGTATGTCTAGAAACATCTCATTCTTTCTACAAATATTTGTCCTTTCTTTCCTGGTAAAGGAGAGAATATATGCATGTGGACTGCTTCATATATGAAACAGTCACCCCAGGCTGGAGTGAGAATAAAGTTGGCAAGGTGTGCAAAAACAAATAGTGCTCAACAAAGGTCACTGTGCTTATTTATATTTCCCAGCATCCTTTTCAGTTGGGCTGGGGACACAGAAGTAAGTTCAGGCAGATGAGAATGTGAGTGGAAGTCATATGTCACTTCTTGTTCAGAGCATTTAAGAGCCAGTATGCTTCCTACTCTCTTTTCCTGCTACAACCAATTTATAGTCATATGATGATAAGGGGACATGACAAAATGGAAGAAACCTGGATTGTTGAGTTACCAAATGACAAAGAACGCTCCGCAAAACTATGCTGGATAACTTTTGTTAAGATATGAAGATTTTGAAGTTTGTCTGTTGTGGCAACTAGCATTAATTACCTTAACTAATAACATATGGGAAGCAAAAAGAAAGCCGAAAATTCCTTCCCAAAGTTATTATTATGTTTGGAATTAACTCCAGTTTTTCCAGAGGTCATAGTATCTTCCCCCCAAATAAAAGTTACATAGCTCTTAATTGCAATACCAACATAAGAGAAAAGGCAACAGGAGATGGGACTTAGAGATATGTTTCCTCAGAAAGATATACAGGATAAATAATTGAAACTCTGGAATAGCATTATTGTGGGGAGGATGTTACAAAGGAACATATTTTATTATTGTTATTTATTTTGTTTTCTTAAAAGAGACTTAGAGGATTCAAAATTAAAACAAAAGAAATTTTAAGAATTAGAAAAGCAATGTAAGCTTGGAAGGACTAATCTCACAGATATTTGGACAGAGAAGGGGGATGAATCTAGCAACAAGTGTTCCAGTGGAAGATTCCTTTTAAGACACTTTGGTGAATTTTAGGCCCCAACAAAGACTCACACTTTATCACATGAACATATGCCACTAAGCTCTCCCCAAGAGAACATGCTGTGGGTGTAGCTAGCTGACACCCTCCAGCTGTAGCACCTCTAGATCCACCGTGTTGTTAATGCTGAGTCCATGCTTCCCCCAGCCCATGACTAAGCAAGTCTGTGTACTTGAGCCTGGTCGTTCATGCCCAGTGTTGGGCTCTAGTGAGAAGCCTTTGTTAGGGGACTCCTCATTGGCCTGGTTGAACATATCTCAGAACTGCAGTGAATCTAAACTGTTTCCTATCCAGCTCGCCTTTCTTCCCATTCTCCTTTCACAAATGTCAGATGTGTATTGTACCCAGATGCAAGTCTTGCCCTCTTCTGCTCCCTCTCCCTTCAAACTCCACAGACTTCTTCCAGCTTGTCAGCCATTGTTTCTTGAAAGACCTGAACTGACACAGTTAGGACCTAGGACTGCCTCCCTCCCCACCCAGAGAGCAGTGAAGAAACCAGCCTGGTTGAAACCAGGAGCATGGTTATATCCTAGCACAATGTGAATGCTCCTTTCTTCAACACCAATTTTTTTAGCCAAAATGTCTGTATATATCTATGTATTTGTTAGTTAGTTTATTTATATATTTGTTTTCTCATTGCCCTATTCATGGGTTTGTTGGGCTGTTGGGCAATCCAGATTTGTTTGGGGCCAGTGTAGACTGAAGCTGCATCAGTAAGGTACAGTGAAGTTTTAGCATCAACACTTCCATGCTCAACCTACTTTTCCATATTCATTTTATCCCAAAGAAGCATAGAAATCAGGCTTTATTACACTCCCATCCCAAAGCTGTCTAGTAAATCACTTCATGCAAGTAATCACTGTATGCATGTATATATAGTGTATGTAGATCTTTCTTTAACCTTCAAGCTTTATATCGTTCAGATATTGATCTTAGGAGTTTAAGATCTTACAGTTTAAAGAACTGGTCTCATGATCCTCTCATATACAAGTGGAGCAGAGCAGACTGGTATATGGATCAATAAAGATGTCCTGGTGTCTTTACCTATAACAGCTTCTGCACTTATAAGCAGGTGAAGTACAGCACTGCTTCTCATAGAAGCATCTTCCCCTGGACTCCCATATTGTTTTTAACTGCAATATGTAGTTACTCAAAATATTTGGAGGAAATTTTGTGGAGTATGGCCAGGTGGCAGCATGGGGGAGGAATGGGAAAGGGCAACAAAAGGTATAGAACATTTGCCTTTGGAAAGAAGCTACTATTGGGCTTACAATTCTGTGCGAAAAGTTCTCAAATGCAAAAGCTCAATAGATATAAATCTTTTGCATATTTGTGCGTGGAATAAGCACTCAATTAATGTTGTTTCTCAACAAAATTATAAAAGTAACATTACATTCAATGTCAAGTGTTCACTAAAAACATTCCTTCAAAAAATCCATACAGAAACTGCTAGAAGAAAAATGAAATGCCAAAATAAATGCCATTAAGTAAAGGTAGACAAAACTTACTAAAAGATAGATTGGAAGATTATATCAAGCCTGTCAGGTAAATCAATGTGCCTGAAATCCAAGTATGGAAATGTTCAATATCACTGATATGGGACTATTAAAAAATAATGTAGTAATGGTTCAGGATTGTTTAGACTTCTCACCAAACTTGACCCAACAAAAGTTGTAGGCAATCCATGGTAAAAACCACAGACTCATCCCCAGAATTTGGTAAGACCAAAGCCATGTTTCTTACAAAGATTTATTAATGGTTCTCTTAATAATACATATGGTTAGCAGAATTAAAATATATTAGCATAAAGCAGAATAGGAAAAGAAGTGAAAACACCTCTCTAGAGGAAATTTGAGGTTTTTACTACAAACATTCAATACAAAGTTCTCCTCAATTCTATTTCATATTAAAAAAAATAAGGAACTGTAAGAATTTATGCACACCACCCTCCAAATTTTCCAAAAGAATATTGGATATTTATGGTTTGATGAAGTCTAAAAGAAGTTGTTTCCATCTTCTTTCTTCTAGTATTAGTGGCTATGTGCAATTTCAGAGACATTTCATCCTTATGTTTTGAATTCATTTGTAATTAAAATGATTTAAAATGTAACTTTTAAAGTTTTTAGAATTTTTCTCCATGAAGAAAGGGAGGTCATGCTTTGTCAAGAAGGTATGAACTTGAATATTCACAAGTTTAAGTTAGGTTTAAAATTTCAACCACAAGAACATTCACTGAGCTCTCAACTCAGGAGTAAGTTCTCAAATTTTCTGTTTCTTACCTGCTAAACTTCCCAGAGTCATGTAGGAATCTTAATCAGTAAATTCTAGTCTCTCTAAAGGTGAAAAATGATTGGATTTTGTGAGGGCTAGGGATCTATGTTCTAGATAAACCCATCTCTAATCTTGAGGGTGTGGGAAGCGGCAGGATTGCACTTTTGAGGAATAAGGCTAGACACAAAAAAGTAGCCTCTTGGAACCCACTGGCACCACCTATACAGTCTCCTAAGTTCTAACAGAGATTAGGATCTAAGTAGAGATTGGTATTGCCAAGCCACATGGACTTCCAGTGTTGCATCCTGGGAAGCCAATGCTCCCCAAAGCAGCTGATATTCCACAAAGAGTTATCAACAGCTAGATCCAGGTATACTTTATACAATTAGAACGAGATTTATCTTAGACTGTATACATAAAGGTGAAATTCAATTGGATCTCCAGAGAGTTTCTAACTTTTTTTTTTTAGAAGAAAAACCATTAGCACATTTCTGAGGAATAGTCAGATGGACTTCTGACGTTAAAATGGAGCTGGTTGGACTTCCCTGGTGGTCCAGTGGTAAAGAATCGCCTTCCAATGCAGGGAACGCAGGTTCGAACCCTGGTCGGGGAACTAAGAGCTCACATGCCACAGGGCAACTACCGAGCTCGCGCGCCACAACTACTGAGCTTGTGCACCTCAACGAGAGAGCCCTCGTGCCCTGGAGTCCACGTGCCACAACCAGACAAAGAAACCCCGCATGCCACAACTAGAGAGAAGCCTGCACGCCGCAACTAGAGAGAAACCCAAAGAGACCATGATCCATAACAAAAAGATGCTGTGTGCCTCAACAAAGATCCCGTGTGCCGCAACTAAGACCCGACACAGCCAAAAAAAAATAAGGAAAATAAATAAATAAAATAAATAAATATTAAAAGAAGAAAAAAGATGGGCCTGGTTCAGAGCTGAGCTACACCAGGAGAACTCTCAGCCATCTGCATCTTGCACTTCTGCATGGCCTATATTTTCCTGATTTTTCCAGGGTAGCAGAAGGCACAGAAATGGCCTGTTGCTCTGGAAACTGCTCAGTGGCATGCCACAGGACTTTCCTGGCCTGTGCGGGGAGGTAGACGAACCCTACTCGACTGCTGTCACTATTAAATGCAGGAGGAGAAAATAGTAACAGTTAAGTGCTTCACAAAATGTCCTACTGTTTATACCCACTCCTGTCCTTCCTCCTAGTTGCCTTTAAGGGCCAGGGTTGGGACAAAGTCTATCTTTATTTTAAACATAGCAACAACCATCACTGACAAACTAGAGAGGGCAAAGAGTGTGGTCGAAAGGACACTGGATTGAAAGTCATAAGATTTGTTTTTAGCCACAAACCAATTTTGTGACCTTCAGTAAGTTACATAAATTAAGCAGTTCCCAGTATTCTCCTTAGAAAAAAAATTGACCTAGTATCCTTTGGTTTCCTTATGTCTGTACAAAAGTGCAGTCTGTGTTTCTAAGTGGTGGCATGAGGATTGGTTGGAGTTACAGAATGTCCTTTACTAATACATAGATTATTTTCAGGGAAAGGTTAAGCTGTATTTGCGGCAGGTTGAAATTAAATTTCATCCAATTTCCTGGTGTTTTAATTCCATCAAAGGATGGAATCGGTGCTCCTGAGTTTAGAGATAGATGAGCTATGGGTGGGTAGGTAGGTCAGCCTGGAAAAATGTGCTGGTTGCATTTGACAGCGGCTACAAGTGATGGGGAAATAGAGTCCAGTGGGTTCATCTGGTGTCATACTTGAAAGATCATTTGTGCATTTGTGCATTTATTCTTAAAAGAGCTGACTCAGGACTGCTGTGACAGCTTTTAACTTAGAATTCTCTTATTTTTCTGGATTTCTGTCTCCTTCTTAATGGTATTTTAATGCAGTTTTTGTGTTCAATTATAATAGTGTTGCTAAATACAGTAGGTCTGATTCCACAGAAGAAGAATAGTTTTTTCAAAATCAGCATTTTCTTGCTGATTTGCCAGCTGTTTCAATAAATACTCATCTCCCAACTTCAAACGAGTATATTGCACTCTTACTAAATATAAATGCCATCCACAGCTACTGGCTTTTGAGTTCTCTGTAAAATCAAACACAAAATCTGCACTATGAGGGACCCCTCTCTCAACCATGTGCAGGTGATTTTGCTGACTCGGGTGTCCTAAAGAATAATAAATGATTGTTTTTCCAGTCATTTCTTCCCAATGTAAATGTCTAAGAATGAGCAAATGAATTAGCACCTCCTCTTCTAGTTCTGCCATCTATACTATTTCTATCTCTAAACCACACGGAATGATTAGTCAGGGCAACTTAAATTTGTAATGATAATGCCACATCTATTTCATACCTGTTTCACCAAAAAGACTTTTGACCTGCCTGGTAGGATAGGATCAAATATGTATTAGGTTCCAACCATAAATTTTTACTTTTGGACGCGGTTGAGCAATAAGATGTACTGATTAGGTGTAAGGAACAGACATCGTGAAAGTAAACTAAAATAGTAGTATATTGTATCCTCAGTATACACTTTGTAGTTTTATTCATTAACATTGTAATAACCCCGCCTGAGGGTCAGTGGGACCATAAGACTACACGTTCAGCCGTACACTGTTTTTCTCACAGTCCTCATTGAATTGTATGTGTTCATTTCTGTTTTTAATCAGCATTACAAGAAATACAAGCAATTAAGCCTTCAATATCTCCTAACAATAGTAAAAAGGCAGCTATAGTAATCGCAGTAAGCATATTTGTTGGTGTTTGTATTTAGAAAAATACTAGTTGGCCTTTTATTTGACAGAAACTAAAGCTGGGGAATTGTTACAGAAACAAGTGCAATTCAAAAGCAAAGTCGCTTCACTTTAAAAAAAATTGTATGCAAGTCTATGCTTTTGACTAAACGTTTCTATCTAACAGACCAGTCAGGTTAATTAAGGAAAAGTACAAATTGCTGGGTCCTTAGGTAGCAGCCCTTGCTGGTTGATCCTTGGATTGATAACAAGCTTCTATGGTAACTATGTTTCCATAACCACCAGGTTGACTATTTTCCAATCAAACTATTTCTTCCCACACCTTCAGAAGATGAGAAAAAATATGAGGTCCTAAGGTACTGAGCCCAGTGTACCGCATTCTCAGACACGTGGGTGGCCAAGAGCAAATGGCCAGAAAACACTCTTATTTGGTAGCGTGTTGTTTTCACAAAATGACATTAGTGGCCCACCCTGAATTCTTGATACACAGACTATCTACACATAAGAACCAAACTGAGGGGGCAAGTAGGCTGAATGCAAACAACCAGGTATTGACTAGATTTGGCCCTTTGGGTTGTTGGTTTTGTCAAAATAACTGGTCATTTAAATGAATTCAATCATTTTTAAAATCAGTTTGTGGATGCAGACACAGCCACAGTCTAACATAGTTGACATTCTTTTCCTTGCAGCTGGAATTAGAAATTAGACACTTTTTTAGACTCTCATCCATTCATAGCCCATTTTCTTTGCATACTTTATGGTTTGAGATTTCTGAAATAAATTTTATATGCAAAGTTTGATTTTAAATGTTTTAAGCCAATGTAATTGGAATTGTTTACAGTATTTTCTATGAGTTTTATCAGATGATCATCATACTTACATTAAATCATACACATTTGGAGACATTCTGAAGTTTGGTATGAGGTTTATAGATAAAACTTCCAGCTTAGTATAATTTTTACACTTAATCAGAAATTTTGGTACTACAAATAAAACCTGCAATTTGAAGAATAGCTGTCTTTCTGGTTGTTACAAAAAAGAACTGGATAGAGGTTTTTTAATGACTCTACTTTTTTAACCACTTAGAATACAAGTTTATTTATTTATTATCCCTACTGGAATGTAAGCTCTCTGAGGGCAGGGACTTTGTATTTTTCACAGTTGTATGCTCAATGCCTAGAGTAGTGCTTGTCAGGCAGTATGCCCCCACTAAATATACATTAAATTCAGGCATCTCACAAATTTTTATCTCATGGCACATTCTGGGTTCACCAAGCAAAAGGAGCTAACAGTAAAGAGAGATAAAGAGATGATACAATATACGATAAATACTCTGTTAAATGTAAACATGGAAGTGTGTGGGAGCACAGAGGACAGGCCCCTAACCTAAAACAGAGGAATGAGGGAAAACTACCTGTAATAAGTGATGTCTCAGCAAAGATTTTAAGGATGCACAAGAATTGACCAAATGAAGGAGCAACAGACCAACGGCTGGAGAAGTACGTCAGCAACTAAATCTCCAAAAGTCCTGTGAACTTAGTTTTTAAAAAGTGGACTGTAATTTGAAGGGAACAAAATCTCTCAAAGTTTGTTTATAGGAACTTGGCATAAAAGAGATAAGTTTTAGAAAGACTGTTAACTGCAGTATGGAGAATGGGTTGGAAGAACCACTGAAATAATCCACTTGGGAAATAATGCAGATCTAAAATAAGGCAGTGGCTTCGGAGCTGGAGAAACTACAGTGGATTTGGGAGATATTTAAGAAGTAGGATGGAAAGAATTAAGAGCCTTACAGGTTTAGGGATGGGATAAAAGTGTTGGTAGAGCTAAGAATGATTCTTAGCATATGGGTTGGAAGACTTGGATGGATGGTGATGCCATGCAACAAGATAAAAATATAGGACAAGGAGAAGTTTACAGGAGGTGGGTGCTTGGGAAGAATCATAAAATTAATTTAAGCATATTGAACTCGAGATGCCAGTGTCACACAGAAGTGGAAGTATTCAGGAGAAAGTGAGATATGTGTGATGTTGAACAGAGTGATGCATGATGACAGAAGAAACTTGGAAGCCACCAACATATAGATGGAAGTGAAGTCATAAGAGAAGATGAGAACATGAGAACAGAGTTGAGGATGGAACCCTGAAGGACACCAACAAATAAAGAATAACCAGCAAAAGAGAAGCAACCTAAATAATAATTATTAAAAGTATAAGAAAAGAGAACATTTAGGGAGGCAGTGAGAGAAATGTATTTTAAAGGGAATATAGTTACAGTCAGAAGTGACATTAAAATCAGGTAAAATGAGGACAGAAAAAAAGTACTGAAAATAAAAGTCTATCAGACTTGGCAATTAGGTGGTTATTGGTCAACCACACTAAAACAGAATAGTGTAGTCAGTGGCCTGGAAAATAGAGAGGTTAGGAAGTGAAGGACAGACAGACTCCTTTTTATAGACATGACTAGAGCATGAAAGAAATTCAGCAGCTTATAAGGCATAAAAGATTTACAGAGCAGCATTTTAGTTTTATCCATAATTATTTGTTTACTCATTTATTTGCTTCAATATTGGATAGACTTGAGTATAATTAAAAGAATATAGTCTCTGAGTAAGTTGACGAATCCAGGCCACAAGGGATGTTATTAACACTGGATGGAAGAGCAGTAACATTTTATGTGAGATCTTGGGGAAAGAATGAAGCATATGTGGGTACAGATAAGCGGGTAGTGGGGTGGGGGTAGGGGGCTTATGGCTTCCATTGGATCTCTGAATTTTGGCTGATGTTGTGGTAGAGGCTTTGGAAGCTAGGAAGGTTTTGAAATAACTCCTGTACAGAATATGAGAGTTATTCTGGGATGCATTTTGCAATATAGCAGCATAAGTTTAATCTTATGCAACTTTAAGTATTCTTCATTTCATACGTTTTGTGGTTGCTTGTTAACATCTGCAATCAATGCTAATTTTGTCCAGACGTATTATCTCTCTTGCAGTTCATGCCTAGTGTCCACCTGGGTAAGGCCTCTGGGTAGGAGATGGATGACGAGGAAGTAAGTGCAGGGGAAAAGAGAGTAGACTCGTATTCAGCTGCCCCTGGCTTTGAGACCTGCTTTTCTATTGTTTACTGGGTGAATCTGCTACCACCTAAATTCCTCTTCTATAGCACAGAGATGATAATCTCCCATACGCCAGCTTCACACGGTGATTAGGAGGATCAATAAGCATCATGCATTTAAAATTCCTATACAAATATAAATTCCTATATTCCCTTACAAAGTACAGTGTTCGTTATGGCAGAGACACTTAGATCCAAAAGGATGGGATAGGGAGGGTGGGAGGGAGGGAGATGCAAGGGGGAAGAGATATGGGAACATATGTATATGTATAACTGATTCACTTTGTTATACAGCAGAAACTAACACACCATTGTAAAGCAATTATACTCCAATAAAGATGTAAAAAAAACCCCAAAAACCAAAAAAACAAAAGGAGCTGGTTCAACTAGGGCCCATGCAATTGATTTATTGGAATGTATCAGAGTCAAATAAAAAATACACACGCTGAATGGATAATCCTGTATTTCTGTGCAAGAGAAAATTTTACCAAAATGCTTTAAAGTGTAAAATGTTTTTAAAACATCTAACATTTATACCAGAACAATCTCAGAAAAGATAGCCAATTATCTAAAAACCTTTAACTTTATCATCTCTGATTTATTACTAGACGTAATACATTCTTTACACCTGGGATAGCAATAATTCAAGTTATAGTCAGAGCACATTAGTCAGAGTAATATATATTAATAATTAATATATAATAAATATATATATGTTAAAGACATAAGTAGAGTAAGCAGAGCAAAGGGGTCAGAGGAGTGGAAAGGGGTAAGGGAAATAGGGAAAAAATACACAGTACTAGACATTCAGCAGTTACTGATACCTGGTTGGAGATGCTGGACATTCATTCAGATGTTGGATTTAAATATATTCACAAATTCATTAAATATAACCATAATAATATTGAGAACCATACAACTAAGTACTTCCTGGACATCTGTAAGTTCCCCACCTGTATGTCCCTCGAGAACAACTAGTCAAAAACTAAACTCCTATATGCCCTGACCACCTTCCTCTTCACACCAGACTTTTCTCCTCTTAAATAACCCTTTCAGGAACTGATATAATATTCAATTTGGACACTGAGTATTTGCTAAAAAAAATCTCTGGTTTCTTCACCATTATCTAATCAGTCATAAATTCTGATATTTGTGCTCTTTAAAATCTATTTTTTTGGGCTTCAATAATACTACTTTCATTCGGACTCTCATTTCCTTTTACCTGGACTGATGAAATTTCAATTTATTCAGCAAATATTTATTGAACATCTGTCATGTGTCAGGCACTACTCAATGCTGGGGGACAAAGATGAGAATCCTTGTCTTTCTTGAGTTTACATTCTAGTGGGAGGAGACAGAGGATAAAAATAAATATAATCAATAAGTAAACTAAATTCACTGAATTTAACTTTCTAAATAAGTCTCGCTGTATCAGGTACGTATGGTCTCCAAGCTCAGATATCTTAGCACGGCCGTTAAGACTGCACAAGAAACGACTCTGCTCAAATATCAAGCTTTATCTCTCTCCATCTTTTTGTACATTAGTTTTTACAAAACTATTTACAATTCCCAAAGTTCACTACAACGCTTTATCCCTCTTGTCCATGATATTCCACCCACTTAGATTTCAACCTTTCTCCCGGCCAACATTTGGGTGAACACACCGCAAGATTTAAAGACTCAGCTCATGGCAACTACTCTCTGAAGCCTTTCTGGTTGCTTACACACAGGGAGATTTGAGATATCCCTGTCTCCCATGCATCCCAATGGCATCCCATGCCTACTTCCACCATTCCAGTTATGATACTGTAATGGATTTTTTTGTCACAAACTGCCTCCCTAGTTTAGTTCTTAAGCTCTCTGAATGGAGCAGCCATCTTTGTGTCGCCAATATCTAATAAAGTATATAATATAGTCTAACAGTCGTAATATATGTACTGGAAAAATATTTGCTAAATGAATGTATATTGAAGAGTTTAAAATGGTGACAACTAAGACTTATGTCAATGAAAAAATATTTCTAAAAATTATTCCAATTGCCTCATAGAATATAATAGTCATAGCTAATATTCATGACTGCTTTTTATGTGACAGGTATTGTCTTGAGCACTTTATATGTATTATTCCATTTAAGGTCCACAAGGGCCATAGGAAGTGGGTGTTACTATAATTCTTATTTATGGGTGAGGAAAATGAGACACTGAGAAATTAAGCAACGCCCTACAGTCTGACTTCAGGACTCATGCTCTGCCTCCTCACATTGTACTGTCTTCCCCTACATAATTACCCATTATATTTATTCATGGATGTTCCCCTCAAATTAAAGATGATGATTAAAATTAAACTTAAAATTCATGATGATTAAAATTAAAGACAGGGCTTCCCTGGTGGCGCAGTGGTTGAGAATCTGCCTGCCAATGCAGGGGACACGGGTTCAAGCCCTGGTCTGGGAGGATCCCACATGCCGCGGAGCAACTAGGACCGTGAGCCACAACTACTGAGCCTGCGCATCTGGAGCCTGTGCTCCGCAACAAGAGAGGCGGTGACAGTGAGAGGCCCGCCCACCGCGATGAGGAGTGGCCCCTGCTCGCCGCAACTAGAGAAAGCCCTCGCACAGAAACGAAGACGCAACACAGCAAAAATAAATAACTTAATTAAAAAAAAAATTAAAGACAAAGGAGAAACGGGTGAAGGTGGCAAAAGGTACAAACTTCTTGTTATAAAATAAATAAGTCATGGGGACACAAAGTATAGCACTGTGACTGAAGTTAATAGTACTGTACTATATATCCGAAAGTTGCTAATAGAGTAGATCTTAAAAGTTCTCATCACAAGAAAAAACGCTGCAACTATGTGTGGTGATGGATGTTAACTGGATTTAGCATGATCATTTCACAACACATACAGCTGTCCCTCAGTACCTGTGGGGGATTTGTTCCAGTATCTCCTGCGGACACCAAAATCCTCTTACATAAAATGATTTACTATTTGCGTATAACCTACGTATACTCATTCCTGTATACTTTAAATCATCTCTAGTTTACTTGTAATACCTAATACAATGTAAGTGCTATGTAAATAGTTGTAAATACAATGTAAATGCTATGTAAATAGTTGCTGGCAATGCAGCAAGTTCAAGATTTGCTTTTTGGAAATTTCTGGATTTTTTTGTAATATTTTCAATCCACTGTTGGTTGACTCCATGGGCACTGAACCCGCTGATAAAGAGGGCCAACTGTATAACTGAATATATACCAACCTTCAATTCCTTTTATTGAAACCCTTATGTTTATTTATTATTTACATATAGTTTCTCTAGAGCTATCCTTTTCAAATCAGGGTAGGTAAGTATTTTGACATCAGGTGATTTTATATAACATCAGATGTTTAAGTAAAATATACATTTCTTATTATACAGAGACAGTGTCTTATAGACACAAAATCATTACTGAATAAGAAAATACACATGTGTCTGAATATGAAAGTATTGATACTTCACTGCATGTTTCAAATATATGGAACACTCCTCTTTAAACAGGAATTAAATTATTGCAGTAAATGCAAACCAGCTATATTACATTCATATTTCTAATTGCAGAAGCTGGAAACAAGCCTAACAACTTTTTAAAAAATCAAAACATTGTATTTATGAAAAAATTCATTCAGCTTTTACATCTGTTGATCCCTGCACGGGCCTCAGGTAGGCGTCATGCTGGACATAAGAAGGAGATTAAAGAACTTCCTTTGCATTCTACTTTTTCTTACCATGTAAGCTCTGAACAAAACTGAAAAAATAAAAAAATTACTGTTATCATGGTATTGTTCATTTCTGTTCTCTTCTTGGGGACAGTAGATACAACTGTGCAATAGGGAAATTTTAGGCACCGATCATTTGCAGGCGGACGGGATATGGAAATCAGAGAGATCTTTGGGAGGACACTTTAATCTGAAAACCAAGGCCTTTCATTTGAAAATAAAAGTGACATGAGTGCAACAGAGAGAGGCAGGAAACCCATAGCATATGAACACAGACACAGATGCAAGAGACAGGATCTGCTACGCTTGCTTTAAATATGGATCCTGGGAGAGTCCTGGTCACACTGAATTTAGGAGAATATGAATACATAAAATGCATTCTGTTCCCCTCAAACTTAAATTCACTGCTTAGCATTTTTAATTATTCTTATCATTGAAGATTTTACGTTTATTTTTAATACATGCAAGTTTTGTTCTTTTCAGTAAACCATAAACTCTTAAAAACTAAGGTTGTATCTCATTCATTTTTATATCCTAATTATATAGCATAATGTCTCTTTCATAATAAATGCTTAATTAATGTGTAAATAAATTAATGAGTGGATAAATGAATGAATTTCTTTAGCAGTGGAGTCACTGGTTTTGCTATACTCAAGTCTGTTTAGTAATTTATGACCTGAGCATGGTAGTTTTGAATGTTGACCCTAATCATATGGATATCCTGGCAGTGCCTTTTAAAATGATGGCCCTGCACAAATGTTTCCCCCTTCCCCGGGAACTGGCTCCCAAGTAGGGGGTGTGGGTAGCGGAGTTCCTCTGATTGGTTTTATTCATCCTTCCTGAACTTGTGGTTGGTCACAGAAAATTGATTCAGGAGTAGTCACCTGATTTAACTTGATCCCTTCAGACTCTCTTCCAGGATGTTTGGTAGATAAAAACCCCAAGACCAAGAGTCAGTGGAGTAAACTCTCAGTAAGAACAGCATTCTAGAAAGAAAAATGTACAAAATTCTGTTGCTGTAGTTTAGTTCCTGCTTTCAAGTCTGGGTTACTTGTTTTCCTAAATTTCATAAGCTAATTTTCTGTTCTTTCACTAAGTTTTCTCTTAAACTAGTCAAGGAGTTTTTATGCCTTATGAACAGAAAGAACGTAACCGGTAAAGATATGAGTAAGGAATGAGTCTCAACCCTTTCTTCTTCTCTCCCATCCCCTATAGAAAGCTGACTGTTATGCTTTGTATCATGTATTCTATCTCTGTAAGAAGTTCAAATTTTTAGCTCTGCTTCAATTTTCAGGCCAATTTGCTAGTTCATGAATGGCACAGGTGTATTCTCTCTAGAAATTCTAAAATATTGGGAAAGGCTATAAGGTCAGAGATCTAAAAATAGTATCGAGGATTGTCATTCACCAGGAGATACTCTCTGACAAGGAAGCCTAAGTTTTATTGTTATTTCTATGGTTACCGTTTTCATCCCAGAGATTAAAAAAAGAGACCAGTTCTTTTGCAAATTTTTTTTTACTTTTCCCTGAGGGAGAACAATCTGTTTCCTTCTGAATTTCTGTTTCCCTGTTCTTTACCCGTCTCTTATACTGTTCTTTGAAGTTACAAAATCCTATTTCACTTCCATCAGACCATTTAGATATAGGTAATATGGTATAGACATTTAACTTCAAACACAGACACAAGTAGAACAAAAAGATGCAGGTAACAGGCAAAAAATTCAGATATTTTGCTTGAATTAGGAAAAAAAATCCTGTGTTAGAGAATTTAAAATAAAGAAAAGCTCCTGTTTAACAAAATAGCCAAGAAGTACCAACACTACTATTAGGATGATAGACCCAAAGTGAGTAAATAGTGTATACAAAAAATTAAATTAATTTTGCATTTTATAAAATTTACTGCAGAAATAATGCATCTGGAAATTCAAAGAGACTTTAACTATACTGAAATATTTTAACTAGCATTTAAATTTCCTGTGAATTGCACATTTAATTTTGACAGGGTGATAATTTTAAAAAAAGAAAGAAAAAGAAAAATTTCAGTGTTAATACACATTGGTAAAACAGCTAGGACTGTTTTTTGTTTTTGTTTTTTCCTTTACAATTTGGTCTTTTCACCCTCCTCAAAGTACTACCAAGCCACAGACATTAAAAGAGCAACAGGTAACACATGCTTTGGAATTAAAATCATATAACAACCTACTTTATAATTAGTGCCACGAAAACCTTATTGCCTAATTCAAAATTCCAAATGTCAAATGCCTTCTTCCTTTATCATCCAAAATAGTACAAAGACTGCAGTTATATTCTTTATATTTGTTAAAATAAAAAATTGACTTGAAAATGGCATATTCAAATCTCTTTTTAAATTAATTTTATTGCGAAATATTTCAGACAAATATAATGTTAGACATTAAAATATATGTTTGATTGCATTCTCACTTTTTCACAATAGAAGACACGGTTAAGCCCATTTTATATTCAGATTCTTATATTTCTGATGATTTAGCAAATTACCCTTCAAATGTACAAGAATGGTGATTTCCAAAGTATTTACAGCTGCTTAAAATTTATGAAGTACTTTACACAAGTATATAGAAGTATATAGAAGTAAAGTTGGTAAAAAATAAAACAAAACAACCTTGTTGTTTGTTTTCTTAAATGGTAGTCATTAATGAATGTGGTACTCATCTATTTAGCCCTGATCAGGACATATTCAAAATGCAACAGTGACTATAGAGGTGAATGTCTCGTGGACCCTAGACCTGATTCCCACAAAACATACAATCTGGTAAGGAACTGATCGTAATATAATATATGGCAGTATATGGGAAATACCACAATACTAGTACCAATACCATGTTCTTAGAGTTGGAGGAAAGGAAAACTATTTTTTAAATGATATTTTAAGTCTAAATATTTTTAGCAGCTATTAAGTGCCTGAAATTTGCTTTGCCATTTAAACCCCTAATTTTTCATTACTTCTGGTTACTTTAAAAAGTCAAGAAGGATTCTTCAATTAGCTTATGATCAAATGTGAATTCTTGCTCTTTGGTAACTTCACTAGCCTCTGTTGGAAACTACAAGAGTACTAACTAATACTTTTGCAATTATTATCCTAGCTTCTGTACCTCATTAGCACTTGCTTTGCTAAATTCAAAGAAGAGAGTTCAAAGTTAAATGTCATCTTGTGGCTCCAGGTTTCTAAGGACTGATAATCTGGAGGCACATTACGAGGAAGTCAGCTCCAGAAGAGTGTTGTGTTGACTCATGATGTTTTTCCAGAGACAGTAAGACCCAGGCTATATTTACAGTCTTTGCCCCCCCCACAATCATGCTGGCCCTCCCAGAGCAAGGTTTTTAAGAACTACTGATGTAACTCTCCCACAGCTCAAGCTGTTGCATGGCTGTAACTTTACCAACCCTTGGAATCTGTCTCTCTCAGGTCACTTGGGAACAGCTGTATTTAGGTCACTCATAAGTAGGATTTATAAAATAGTACATAATACTCTGATTCATCTTCCTAATGTGCCTCATGTACTTCTAAGGTGTAGCTCAGAGACCAAGAAATTCTGATTTTATGTTATGTGCTTTTAAATTTACCAATATGTTGTGTAGCTTTTCCTCGTTTTACTTTACCTTTACTTTTATTTAAAAAGTATGTATTTTTGGTTCCTCTACTATTAGTCAGATGATTATAACATTATGTAATAATCTTATGGAACAGTTAACTACTGTTTATGAGAGATGAAATGTAGATAAGACATGTAATATTTCAGGAACTACTGACCATCGGCAAACGTGTATCTGTCTATATGTCTGTGTGTGTGTGTTTCATTCTCTGAGTGGTAAGCAAAGTAGTTCTCAAAGCTAGTTCTTGCTGTATGTTGAAGATGTCTAGAATGCCCCAATAAAATGGTTGGGCAAATGACATTACATTCATTCAAAGAAGGAGCTTTAAGAATGTCCACTAAACATATGCAAAATGTCTAATCATATTAGTACTAAAATATTTTAGATTAAGGCAACAGTATTTTTGTCTACCAAGCATTTTTTAAATACTCATTGGTGGCAAGGGTGCAGTGAAACAGGCATTCTTGCATATTCCTGATGGAACTTTAAACTAGATCAGTTTTTCTCAAAGGCTAGCTGCCATTTTTAATCAAAAGCCTTGATAGTCACAGGTAAAATGGGGGGGGGGGAATACAAAAAGCATTCCTTTCTCTTTTCTCTGCTTTCCACTTTGCCATATATAGTTCTTACTTGTCTTTTGTAGGATCTAACTTTGCATTTAATGGAAGAGACTTTACCAGAATATTTCAACAATACTAGAGGAAAAATGACTGCCACTGACGGTGAAATCAGAGAAGTTAACCCCATAACACGTGGATATAGGAGTAGAATATGATATGGTGGTCAGAGCAGCAAGTGCAGTGGAACTTGAAGTGTATACCCTGGCAAAAAGAATACACATGGACAACAGAATCTCACATCTGGGCAGAATGCAAGACCATGGAGATGAGAATCAACAATTCCACAACTGAGCCACAAGGTACAGTGATGAAAAGGGCTAATAATACCTCAGCTCCTTTTCTCAAAACCCAAATATTATTCTATTAAGTTCACAGTACCTGATGATGACCATACATTTAGTAAATATATCAAATCATAGAGGAAAGAGGACAAATTCCAGAGTTGGTACCTTAGATAAGCATTTTCCAATATTCTTTTCAGCCAGCTGCTTCCTGGTGAGGAATATATGTTAAGGCCAGTAACATACCATATGCTAGTGTCTATTGTAACACCTCATTTATCATGAAACTAGGTTATTTGGTCTGAAGCCACACTGTGCGGGTACCATGTGAATAGATGAGGCATCTCAGTAAGCCCTGAGGTGGTGGGGGTGGAAGCAGCATTTCAGGAATGGAAGGCAAATCAGTATCCACTGCAGGGTAAGGATTGACCTGGGAAGGATTTACTGCTGATCAGGTCAGGTGTGGAGTGGACTGATATAAAAAAACTGCCACAGAGTGGCTGACTAGGCACCTCTGAGCAATACTGACAAAGGCCCCAGACTCTATGGATCAGAAATAAGATGTCCCTGAGGTACGCTGTTTCAATTCTCGACCCAAAAAATCAGGGTTAAACAAAATAATTGCCTTTTAAGCTATTATTTGGGGGGATAGTTTCCTATGCAAAAATATTGGGTGTGCCAAAAGGTTCCTTTGGTTTTTAAAGTAAAAATAAAAAACACATTTTTCATTTTCACCAAGAACTTTATTGAACAATGTATTCACCCTTTTGTTCCCCTACCTTCTGCCATTTTTCAGGCAGCTTCATAATTCCATCTTCCCAAAACTTGGTATCTTTTTGAGCAAAGAACGGTTCCAGGTGTCTTTTACAGTCTTCCAGGGAATTTAATTTTTTTCCATTAAGAGAATTTTGTAAAGACCAAAATAAATGGAATTCTGAAGGTGTAATGTCTGGTGAATAGGGTGGATGAATCAGAACTTCCCAGCCAAGCTGTAACAGTTTTTTGCCTGGTCATCAAAGAAACATGCGGTCTTGGGTTATCCTGATGGAAGATGATGCGTTTTCTGTTGAATAATTCCAGACACTTTTCATCGAGGGCTGCTTTCAGTTGGTCTAAATGGGAGTAGTACTTGTTGGAATTAGCTGTTTGGTTTTCTGGAAGGAGCTCATAATAGAGGACTCCCTTCCAACCCCACCACATACACAACATCACCTTCTTTGGATGAACACGGCCTTTGGTGTGGTTGGTGATGGTTCATTTCGCTTGCCCCACGATCTCTTCCATTCCACATTATTGTACAGCATCCACTTTTCATCATCCATCACAATTTGTTTTAAAAATGGAACATTTTTGTTATGTTTAAGTAGAGAATTGCATGCAGAAATATGGTCAAGAAGGCTTTTGTCCGCTTAACTTATGTGGAACCCAAACACCAAAGAGATGAACATAACCAAGCTGGTGCAAATGATTTTTAACGCTTGATTTGGATATTTTGAGTATGTCGACTATCTCCCACGTGGTATAATGTTGATTGTTCTCACCTAATGTCTTGATTTGATCACTATCAACTTCAACTGGTCTACCCAACCATGGAGCATTGTACAGCAAGAAATCTCCAGCACGAAACTTCGCAAACCACTTTTGACACGTTCAATCAGTCACAGCACCTTCTCCATACACTGCACAAATCCTTTCTGCATTTCAGTTGCATTTTTATCTTTCTTGAAATAATAAAGCATAATATGCCGAAAATGTTGCTTTTTTCTTTCATCTTCAATATTAAAATGGCTACAAAAAATTCACCAATTTTGATGAGTTTTTTTTTTCAATGCACGCTGATATGACAGCTGTCACAATACAGTCCAACAAAATTGTTTCGAATGAAGTTAAAGACAACTAAGCGCTACTGGAGCCATTTTACAGAAAAAAACAAATGAACCTTTTGGCCAACCCAATAGATAATGAAATGTCTAACAACAAGAAACATAAATTATAGGACATTCACTAGATAAAGTTTTATGTATTCTGTAAAAATGATAGCTGTGCAAACAACATAGCAAATGCTTACAAAGTAATGACAGATGATAAATTGGTATGCAAAATTATGCATGAACTCATTAAAATCAAAGATCTATATAAAATAATGGAATGAAATATAGGACTATTATATCAATGACCTAATATTTGTGTTTACAGTTGATATTAACTAAATTTACTAACTATATAATAAATGAATTTATTTTTATTTCATGAATATGGTATCTCAAACACTACGCTTATTTACTAATTTCATGCCCAGAGATTTGTAAATGCTCCAGGATTACTGGGATAATAGAAAAAGAGCTGAGCCTAGAAAATCAGCAGAAAAATGATTTACATTTTCTTTCTGAATCATGCCCAGGATGTGTAAAATCTTCTATAACAAAGTGCCTGGCCTCCTGGCCTAAGTATTTAAATAAGTATTGGCTGAAAAGAAGGGAGGAAAAAAATATGACAAATTTTAGCTCTTGATTTCAAGAAGGAGGCACCCTAATATAAAAACTGCACCTCAGGAAAACACTATGAGACTTAATACAATAGTAGCTAATGTACAGTTATGCAGTATAAGTTAATACGGGATATTCTCCCTTTATTCCTAGCGGTTATTACCAGCATTCACTTGAAAATTATTTGGTTGAATAGTAGAACACACCTTCTCAAAGAAATGACTGAACTATGGTAGCATGCCAGAATAAGGTTTGGCCCTAGAATGGAGCCACGAGATTTGCTGCTAGTTACGAAACTTGCAGAGGGCCAAACAGTCCACAAATCAAACTAACCACAAACACTTTAGTATATTTTCTGGCTTCAAGATGAGATTAGGTTTGGAGATCTATTAGAGTTACGAAAATATGTAACTCCAGAAACACTCTGACACTGCCAGGATCTCACAAATTTATAATTATATTCCTTGACAAGTTATAATTGAATAAGACACTTTTATTTATTGATAAATACATGTAGAGGCCTTTCTCTAGAGTACTATAGTATATAACTTTTAATTTTCATTTGGTCAGTGAAAAATTTACTTACAAATAGTATTTCAGCAAAATGGCTATTTAATCAAGAACTATATATTTATCAGATATGAGTGGTCACTAAGGGTATTTAAGTTTATAGCTCTGAAAACAAATAAATATCAGTAAAAGTAAAATAAATTTGAAATATATAATTTACATAGATTAAATATATCTCCAAATGTAATGAATCTACTACTGTATACAATTCACATTCATTAAAATCTCCTTTCCTGGGCTTCCCTGGTGGTGCAG
Source organism: Aethalodelphis obliquidens (assembly GCF_003676395.1). Taxonomy (NCBI): domain Eukaryota; kingdom Metazoa; phylum Chordata; class Mammalia; order Artiodactyla; family Delphinidae; genus Aethalodelphis; species Aethalodelphis obliquidens. The sequence continues at coordinate 46,052,800 of NW_020837948.1, read as the reverse complement.
CGGTTGAGAGTCCGCCTGCCAATGCAGGGGACACGGGTTTGTGCCCCGGTCCGGGAAGATCCCACATGCCGCAGAGCGGCTGGGCCCGTGAGCCATGGCCGCTGAGCCTGTGCGTCCGGAGCCTGTGCTCCGCAACGGGAGAGGCCACAACAGTGAGAGGCCCGTGTACTGCAAAAAAAAAAAAAAAAAAAAAACCTCCTTTCCTTCTATTTATAAACATATGCACTTCCTAACTTGCTATCCTAAAGAGTTTAGAGGTTCAAATGTGCGCTTTAACTAGGTTCCTATCCTGAATCCACTACTTGCAAGCTATGTGAACTTGGAGAATTTAACTTCTCTGTGCCTCAGTTAACCCATCTGTGATGTATGGATAATATTAACTTCCTCCTAAGCTTGTTAAAAAGATGAAAATATTCCCAAATGAAAGTGTTTAGAATAGTACCTAGAATTAAGAAGTCCTGAATAGATTCGAACTTTAAGAACGTCCAGCTTGATTTAGTGTACAATCTTTCCATGAAAGGACACATGAAAAGAAGATCATAGTCATTGATGATGCAGATTGAGTCATTTTCTGAAGAATGTATGTTATGAAGTATTGACTTCAACCATAATTTAACAAGAAATTAATATGAACAGTAAGTGTGGAAAATACACATTTGGAAATTAAACAACACACATCTATAGTCATCATGGGCTAAAGAGGAAGTCTCAAGGGAATTTAGAAAATATTCTAAATTAAATGGAAATAAAAGCACCATGTATCAAAATTCTTGGAATGTAGCTAACTCAGTACTTCGAGGGAAATATACAGTATTAAACGTTTACTTTAGAAAAGAACAAGAGTCTGAGATCAAAGTTTATATGTCACCGAACTAGAAAAAGAAGAGTAAATGAAAACAAAAGTAAACATAAAGAAGGAAATAATAAAGAAAAGGACGTAAAAGAGTAATACTGAAAACAAAAAATGCAATAGAGAGAATCATTAAAACCAAAAAGTTGATTCTTTAAAAAAAATAATAATATGGACAAATCTCTGGTCAGACTTGGCAAGAAAAAAGAGAGAAGACATAATTTACCAATATCAGGTATGGAAGAAATGAGATCACTAAAGAACCCACAGATATTAGAATAATAATAAGGGAATTCCAAGAACAATTTTATGCCCATAAATATTGGTGAAATGGATAAATTCCCTGAAAGACGCCAAAAATCTAAGCTCACTCAAGAAAAACAGATAACCTAAATAGTCTTAAATCTACCAAAGTAATTGAATTTGTAGTTAAAACCTTCCAACAAAGAAAACCCCAGATAGGTTCACTACATGGCTTCACTGGCAATTTTTACCAAACATTTAAGGAGGAAATAATGCCAATTCAATGCAAAATTTTCCATAAAGTAGAAGAGAAGTGAATGTTTCTCAACATATTTTATGAAGCTGGCATTAGCTTGAAACCAAAATCAAATAGTGCCTTTGCAAGAAAACAAACCTACAGTCCAATATCCCTCATGAACATAGATGCAAAAATATGTAAAAATTTGAATCCAGCAGTATATAAAAATGTTACTACATTATGATAAATCAAAGCAATTCTATCATATCAATAGAGTAAAGAACAGAAAACAAACTTATGATCATCTCAATCAAGGCAGAAGAATTGTTTACAAAAATACAATGCCTGTTCGTAATAAACCTACCGAAGGAGAAAAAAGACCTGTATGCAGAAAATTATAAGACACTGATGAAAGAAATTAAAGATGATACAAACATATGGAGAGATATACCATGTTCTTGGATTGGAAGAATCAACATTGTGAAAATGACTCTACTACCCAAAGCAATCTATAGATTCAATGCAATCCCTATCAAACTACCACTGGCATTTTTCACAGAGCTAGAACAAAAAATTTCACAATTTGTATGGAAACACAAAAGACCCCGAATAGCCAAAGCAATATTGAGAACGAAAAAAGGAGCTGGAGCAATCAGGCTCCCTGACTTCAGACTATACTACAAAACTACAGTAATCAAGACAGTATGGTACTGGCACAAAAACAGAAAGATAGATCAATGGAACAGGATAGAAAGCCCAGAGATAAACCCACGCACATATGGACACCTTATCTTTGATAAAGGTGGCAGGAATGTATAGTGGAGAAAGGACAGCCTCTTCAATAAGTGGTGCTGGGAAAACTGGACAGATACATGTAAAAGTATGAGATTAGATCACTCCCTAACACCATACACAAAAATAAGCTCAAAATGGATTAAAGACCTAAATGTAAGGCCAGCAACTATCAAACTCTTAGAGGAAAACATAGGCAGAACACTCTATGACATAAATCACAGCAAGATCCTTTTTGACCCACCTCCTAGAGAAATGGAAATAAAAACAAAAATAAACAAATGGGACCTAATGAAACTTCAAAGCTTTTGCACAGCAAAGGAAACCATAAACAAGACCAAAAGACAACCCTCAGAATAGGAGAAAATATTTGCAAATGAAGCAACTGACAAAGGATTAATCTCCAAAATTTACAAGCAGCTCATGCAGCTCAATAACAAAAAAACAAACAACCCAATCCAAAAATGGGCAGAAGACCTAAATAGACATTTCTCCAAAGAAGATATACAGACTGCCAACAAACACATGAAAGAAGAATGCTCAACATCATTAATCATTAGAGAAATGCAAATAAAAACTACAATGAGATATCATCTCACACCAGTCAGAATGGCCATCATCAAAAAATCTAGAAACAATAAATGCTGGAGAGGGTGTGGAGAAAAGGGAACCCTCTTGCACTGCTGGTGGGAATGTGAATTGGTTCAGCCACTATGGAGAACAGTATGGAGGTTCCTTAAAAAACTACAAATAGAGCTACCATATGACCCAGCAATCCCACTACTGGGCATATACCCTGAGAAAACCAAAATTCAAAAAGAGTCATGTACCAAAATGTTCATTGCAGCTCTATTTACAATAGCCCGGAGACGGAAACAACCTAAGTGCCCATCATCGGATGAATGGATAAAGAAGATGTGGCACATATATACAATGGAATATTACTCAGCCATAAAAAGAAACGAAATTGAGCTATTTGTAATGAGGTGGATGGACCTAGAGTCTGTCATACAGAGTGAAGTAAGTCAGAAAGAAAAAGACAAATACCGTATGCTAACACATATATATGGAATTTAAGAAAAAAAATGTCATGAAGAACCTAGGGGTAAGACAGGAATAAAGACACAGACCTACTGGAGAACGGACTTGAGGATATGGGGAGGGGGAAGGGTGAGCTGTGACAGGGCGAGAGAGAGTCATGGACATATACACACTAACAAACGTAAGGTAGATAGCTAGTGGGAAGCAGCTGCATGGCACAGGGATATCGGCTCGGTGCTTTGTGACCGCCTGGAAGGGTGGTATAGGGAGGGTGGGAGGGAGGGAGACGCAAGAGGGAAGAGATATGGGAACATATGTATATGTATAACTGATTCACTTTGTTATAAAGCAGAAACTAACACACCATTGTAAAGCAATTATACCCCAATAAAGATGTTAAAAAAAAAAATTTTCAGCAAGCTAGGAATAGAGAGGAACTTCTTCAATCTATTCAAGGGCATCTAAAAAAATAAAACTTACAGCTAACATTATACTTAACATTGAAAGACCACTAAATATGAAAAAGAAGCATAAAGTTGGGCAGCTTATATCATCTGACTTTTAGTTACTTTTAAACTACAGTATAAAAATAGTATTACATTGGAGAAAGAATAGAAACGTAAATCAACTGTGAAGAATAGAGTCCAGAAATAGACAAACACTTGTATGGTTAACTGATTTTTTGGCAAAGTTGCAAAGGCTATGGAGAATGGATGGTCTTTTCACAAGTGATGCTGGAAACTATTGGATATTCATTACCAAACTAATTAACCTCAAGTATACCTTGTACCCTAAACAAAATTAACTAAAAAGAATCATAGACCTAAATGTAAAACCTAAAACTAGAAAAATTCTAGATAAAGCGTAGGAGAAAATCTTTGTGAACTTGAATTAGGCAAGTGTTTCTTAAATATAACACTAAAAGCATGAAGCATAAAAGAAAAAATATGATAAAATAGACTTTATTAAAATCGAAAATTTTGCTCTTCAAACAATAATATTTAGAGGATGAAAAGACAAGGCACAGGAGGGAGAGTAAATGTGTAAAACACTTACCTGATAAAGAACCTGCATCAAGAATGTGTAAGAATGCTTAAAGCTCAATTATAAAAAAACAAACAAACCAATAATAATGGATAAAATATTTCAACAGACACTTCACTGAAGAAGATATAAAGCTGGCAAGTAAGTATATTAAAAGATGCTCAATATCATTAGCCATAGGGAAGTGCAAATGAAAAGAAAACGAGCTACCTTGTAAGAAGGATTCTAAAATGGTCCTTCAATGACCCTGCACTTGTACAACACATTCCCCTCTCTATTAGTGTGGGTGGGGCTTGTGACTATGATAGGCTATCACTCCCATGATTGGGTTACATTATAAGGCAAAGGGGAAGGGATTTTGCAGATATAATTAAGATCTCTCATCAGTTGATTCTGAGCTAATCAAAGGAAGATTATCTTGGTGGGCCTGATGCAAATAAGTAATCTCTTAAAAGAGGGTTTAGTGGTCAGAGACGGAGGAAATCAAAGAGACATGCTCCTATTGGCTTCAAAGAAGAATTAAACTGCCATTTTATGAGGTGGGCTGTGCCGGAGATCTCTAGGAGCTAAGTATGACCTGAGGCCAACAGCCATGGAGGAAATGGGGACCTCAGTCCCACAATGAAAAAAACTGTATTCTACCAATGACCTAAATGGGCTTGTAAGAGGACCCAGAGCCTCAGATGAAGAATTTGCAGTCCTACTGATACCTGATTTCAGTCTTTTGAGATCCTAAGTAGAGTACCTAGCCAAACTGTGCCCAGCCTTCTGACCTACAGGAACTCTGAGATAATAAATTTGTGTTGCTTTAAGGTGCTAGGTTTGTGGTAATTTGTCATGCAGCAGCAGAAACTAATACAAAATACTACTACACACTTAAAAGAATGGTCAAACAAAACAAAAAGTTGACAATAGCAAGTGCTGTTTGCAGTGACGCAGAGCAACTAGAACTCATACATTACTGATAAGAATAAAAAATTGTACAAATACTTCACAGAAAAATTCAGCAGTTTCTTATAAAGATGTACATACAATCACCCTGTAACTCCATGCTTGGGTATTTATTCAGGAGATGTGAAAATGTATGTTCACATAAAAATTTGTAAGTGAACGTTTACGGTGGATTTATTCATAAATGCCCCAAACTGGAAATAACCCAAATGCCCTCCAACAGGTGAAAGGTTAAACAGTCTGATACATCCATACAATGTAATACTGCTCATCAAAAAAAAGGGATAAACACTTGATACATGCAATGTCATTGATGGATACAAAATGTTTATGGGAAAAAAAAGGTCTACATACTGTATGATACCATGAATTTTACATTTCAGATAAGGCAAAATTAGACAAATAAAACAGGTCAGTGGCTGCCAGGGATTGCAGTGATCAGACATATTGGCTACAAAGAACATGAGTGATTTTGGGGAGGTGATGGAACAGTCTGTATCTTGATTGTGTAGTAGTGCCTACATACAGCTGCCAAAACTCAAAAACTATACACAAAAGGGTTAATTTTCCTTTATATAATTTATACTTCAACTAAATTATTGATCTGAAAACTAAAAGATAGCTCCTGGATTAAAATCTCAGTGACTTTACATGGTAAAGTTATCTCTTGCTCAGGAAAGTTCAAAAAATGTTTATAATCCATGGGCAGTTTTCCTGCACGTACGATTCAGGAAACCAAGCTGCTTCTGTCTTGCCCATGTGTTCTTCAGTATATGGACCCCAAGTTCTCCAGGCTGCTCTGCCTTGAGCTGGCAAAAAAGAACAAGCATGGGCTGGCTCTCATTAGAGGGCCGGGCCTGAAAGCGGAATGCATCACATTTGCTCACACCCACTGTGAGCAAACCACATTGGTTCACATCCATTGTGAGCAAATCCAGTCACAGCTACCTGAAGGGAGGTAGTCAAATTTAGATAAGCAGTTTGTATAGGAAATACAGGAAAAACTTTTTGTGAACAAATAAGCAATCTATTTATTATCCTATAATAAGTACTTTATAGTAATAAAAGCATAATATAGTTTATAAAAGCATAAACTGAAAATTTCCCACATAATAAAGTTTGGGCCTATCAAGTAAGAAGCAAAAAACAAAGAGAGAAAAGATAGAACAAACAATACCAAGGATGTTTGTTAATTTTTGTAGGATCTTAAATTCTTGTGGAATATTTCTGCTTGAATAATGTACCATTTAAAATGAATTGACAAAAATACCCTTGCAAAAAATGTTCACCTATTATGTAACCTTTCAGAATTTTCCAATTTGTGACTTATCTCCTGAGTTGCAGTTCAGATATTTTCCCGCTGTGTCACCTGGCCTCTCCAAATTCTAGTTAGAGTCGTGTGCACTGGAACAAAGATGATCTCCTGAAGGAAATCTTCACAAATAACTTTTATTTTATTTTATATGGATAACCTTTATTTTTTTAAAGAATTAGGCATTATTTTATTTTCCAAAGAGACCTGCTGATAATACATGAGAAGAAAAATTTGCAAAATATTCTCTGCTGTTGCAGGGCAGTATGGAATACAGAGGGACCAGACATGATCTTTTTCTTACACATAACTTGCCAAGCAGAGTGAGGTCAATCTTTTGCCCTGATTCTCTTCTAGCAGGCACAATATTTCAATTTTCTGTCCAACAATTTAGTGCTATCTCAGATTATGGATAACCTTTAAATGATACTTTAGTCTATTTGTCCAGCATTAGTATTTTAATAATATTACCTTAAAAATGTACTTTCCTAATATAAGATACATAGGGATAAAATAAATAAAACAATTGTGTTCCTTGCATCAACTTCGGGAAAAGCTTGAAAACTGATGGACTCTTCAAAATAGTATTTAGTGACATAGTTTGGGAATTCATTCAGAGAAGTTGAGAATAAAAAATAAGTATAATTTTGTTTCTCATAATATTATTATTGCTATGTGATAGACCGTATAATAGCACCTGTTAAGAATGCTGATTATCTATTTCTCTATATGTAAACTCTTCTTTTAGAGCTGATGAGTGAGCAGCATTACCAGATTTCATAATCTACAAAGTGATTTTGTTTTAGAGTCATATAATCTTAATATTGTTTTCTAAATATCAGGGTTTTTAACTCGGCTTGAATAATCCCACAAGTTGCCAGTGACCAGTAAGAGACATTTTGTAAGCAGCCAGAATTAAACAAAATCATTTTCACATCCCACAAATATTACCCAACTATTGTTTTAATAAACTTCTAGAAGAAAAACTATATTTAAAAAGGGTATTCTGGTCCTCTTTGAAGGACTGGAAACAGTAAAAGGGCATAAATGCTTAGTGCCTCATATGTGTAATGAATCATATATGGCATTAGAGATTCTGGTCATCTGCATGTAAGTGAAGATATGGTTTTTCTGTATATCTAAATTCCATTACTCAAATTATTTTCTGATCTATAAATGGATTTTAAGTTGCAGTCTTATGAACTTCTTCTGTCAGTCATCATCTATGGTTATTAATGCAAGGGATGTGGCATGTTTGTGTTAAATTGGCACAGTATGAAGCGTGAATTTTATGATATATTTTAAACTCCATGTTCATGAATTGTTTTCTTCTGAGTGGGTGGATCACAGCTATATAAAGACACGTTATGTTTCAAGGTCTGTCTCAGTTTGAAATATATATACTTATTTACAGAATATAAATAAGAAATAAAATGAGGAAAATTAAATGTGAAGAACTCAACATTTCAAAGCTTTGAGCATTATTTTAAAAATTAGTTTTAAGGAGAGGCTAATCAGTGGCACAAAGATTCAAGAAAATTATCAGCCTGATTCTAACGAAAAGTAATAGTGTCAAGGAAAAATGCGGCCAAGTAAGGAAGAAAACCACAACCAAGCAAGGTCAGGTAGATGCTTGGGAGTGGGTCTTTGCGTTCCAAGGGATTTCAGTGCTTCTTCAATTTTATGCTGCATGATAAACCTAGTTTTGAAAGGTAAAAATCAATTACCACCCAAGTAACTAATGTTTGAATGGATTAATCTAATTCTTCATCTCATTTGGTTAAAAGAACTCAGAAATTTAACATACTGTATATTAATACTAGATTCTTACTTTTACATGTATAAAATGTCATACAGTGTAAAACTAGGACTAATATATGGTACATAAGTTCAGGAAAATATATTTAATACATATATATGGCAACCTTTTAAAATTTACTATCTCCCTTTTGTTCTAATCTCTTTCTCTGCACTACGGTCATGTTAGATGAAACATAAAATTAATACTTTATTGAAGTTGTAGCCTAATAATAACATTGTTTACTAAGGATAAGAGTTTAGTGCTGCCTCCTTAATTCATTTATTCATTTTTATCATACATCTATTATTGCCAGACATTATTACACTTCAATGAGAAAATATTACATGGTACCTACAGGGAGGGAGCTTATAATCTAGGACGAGAAGCTCTCATCAAAATAGCTGAATATTGTGAGTGGGCTGTGGGCTATGAAGAAGAGTTTTATGGTGATACGTGAACATAGAAGAGATCATGGAAAACTTGAGAGAAGAAGTAGATCTGTGTGATGAGCTGTGATCCGAAAGATGAGCATGTCTTACTTATCTACAGTATTTATTCCTAGGAGAGGAAACAGGGTGTGGAAATACAGTATGGCAGAAAGAGAGCAGAGATGAGGAGCTGTAGTGGCCTGACAGTAAGAATGAGAAGAATATGAAGTACGACGATGGGGAGGTGTACGCTGGCTGAACCTTGCAGGGCCTGGTAGGTCCTGAAGAGGTCTTTTCTCATTTACCTGAAATCAGTGAGAAGATCTCAAACTATTTTAAGTCTGTGTGTGTGTGTGTGTGTGTGTGTGTGTGTGTGTGTGTGTGTGTGT
>NW_020837948.1:45918236-46043701 GCF_003676395.1 Aethalodelphis obliquidens | reverse complement strand
GTGTGTGTGTGTGTGTGTGTGTGTGTGTGTGTGTGTGTGTGTGTGTGAGTGATGGTGGGGGTGGAGCATTGTAAGGGGAAGATTTGCATTTCAAAAAGATCTTCCTGGGCTTCCCTGGTGGCGCAGTGGTTGACAGTCCGCCTGCCGATGCAAGGGACACGGGTTCGTGCCCCGGTTTGGGAGGATCCCATGTGCCGCGGAGCAGCTGGGCCCGTGAGCCATGGCTGCTGAGCCTGCGCGTCCGGAGCCTGTGCTCCGCAACAGGAGAGGCCACAGCAGTGAGAGGCCCGCGTACCGAAAAAAAATATATATATATATCTTCCTGATTTGCAGTGGGGAGAACAGACTCTTGGGGTCAGGGGATCAGGGAAGAATCTACTGCAGTTGTCTAGGAAGAGAGACTGGTAGCTGGCCAGCCCAGAGCCTTGCCTTGAGGACTAAGAGTAAATTATCTTCCAAGACTCTGAAACTCTACCCTACAGATAAGAAAACTTTCATGGTCTTACTTATAACCTACTCAATTTTATTACAGTGGTGGTCAAAATCTAGCTTCCTATAAGAAATTAGAAATCCTCATCAAGGGCCAATGCAGGGGACATGGGTTCGAGCCCTGGTGCGGGAGGATCCCACATGCCACGGAGCAACTGGGCCCATGTGCCACAACTACTGAGCCTGAGCTCTAGAGCCCACAAGCCACAACTACTGAGCTCACGGACCTAGAGTCTGTAATCCCATCAAGAGAAGCCACTGCAATGAGAGGCACGCACACCGTGGTGAGGAGTGGCCCCCACTCGCCGCAACTAGAGAAAGGCCCGTGCGCAGCAACAAAGACCCAAAGCAGCCAAAAATAAAATTAATTAATTTAAAAAAAAAACGTATTAAAAAAGAAATCTTCACCAAGAAGTGTTGGCAATTTAGAAAGTCTGAAGTGAAAGGAAACAAAACTACAGTGAAGGACATGTTAGAAGTTAGGAAGGTCTATGGAAAAAATGAGGGCAGAAGATTAGTTATAAAGTCCATGTATCAACATGATAAATCCAGTCTGTTCCAGGCTGTATTATCTATTGCTGTTTAACAAATTATCCCAAAAGATAGTGGCTCAAAACAACAACATTTATTATCTCATGGTTTCTCTGGGTCAAGAATCTGCTTGTTGGCAGGATTCAGTTGCTTCTGTGCTATAGGACAGGGTGCCTCAGTTTCTTGCTGACTGTTGGCTGAAAGTTGCCCTCAGTTTCTTGTCACATGGGTTACTCCACGAAGCAGCTTCTAACATAGCAGTTTACGTCACCAGGGAAAACACACTAGACAAGCCAGGGAGAAGGTGGAAGTCCATTCATTTATAAGTCAATCTCAGAAGGGACATTCCATTACTTCTGCCATATTCTATTTGTTATAAGCACGCCACTAGGTCCAGTCCACATATAAGGGGAGGATTACACAAGAGCATGGATACCCTGAGGTGGGGATCATTGATAGCTATCTGAGAAGCAGCCTACACACGCTTTAAAATGCTACAACAAACATGTATGGGGGATGAAATAAAGTCATTATTTAGAAGTTGCCTATTAGAAAATAGCATAAATAAAATGCATTCTTGTACGTTCTAGGAAACAAGATTGAAAAATAGAATAGAGAGTGGGAAACAAAGGAAGAGTTTCAAACTCCTATGAAATAATGCTGAAAAGGACACAAATAACAGGCTCCAGGAAAGCTGGGGACATATACCACGCTGCCATATAATCACCTGTTTACTTTTCTGCATCTCCCACTAGACTACAAGCTCCTGAAGAACAGGGCTGTCTTTTACCCTTACAATCTCAATATCTAGTACATCATAAGAACATTTTAAGTGTTCAATAAATATTACATGAAGGGCAAAGAGCTTTGACCTCTTACCCTTGTTTTAGAAGGCTTTACCTAGGCAGGAGTGGGTGGTTATTCCTACAGAAGATCAGATATCAGATGCCAATGCCTTTCAGTTTCATAATATTTATTTGTAACACTGATAGTGGTTTAGGAAAAATAGGTTACGTTTGAAAATCTGTTTGCACATTACCATGAGTAAGGTTATATTTCTGTTATTTTAAATGACACTTACTTGTTAGAAAGTGGACAAGAGACAGGAGGAAGTAGGAGTAGGATAGCTACAACTCCGAGCAGCCATCCTCTCTGTTTTTAAGAAGTTTACAAGGGGAAAGTCTTCATACATAATGGAAACTATAACCAAAATTTCAAGACAATTTATAACAAATATCAAATAAATTATTACAACTTAAAAGTCATGGACTTTTAAAGATGAGAAAAGTTACTAGAATTGGGATGGTCAGGAAAACTTTGTAAATGACATGGGAATTCAAAGGATGAAATTTTGAAAAGAAGAGAGGAAGGAATAGACATGCTAAATAAGCAAGAATGTGTGAGTATATTTAGAGAATAGCTGAGCAGAAGCACAAGCCTGTGTAATGACTGCTGGTTTTCTCCTATCCAGTGTCAGGACACACATGTGGCTTGTTACCAATATATGGAACTTAAAATAAGAAGCAGGAATGCTTTAAAAATGCCTTTGCCTCCTTGCTTTTAGCTTCAATTGACCCACCTGAGTTTACCTGAGTTTCTGTAAAATTGGGAACCATAGCAATTCAACCTCCTGGGATTTGTGTGAGGATGTAGTCATAGCTGCGTTTGGGGAACATTATTCGTTGGCGTGCCCAGTCAACAACCATTCCTAATAATCTTCTCCCTTGATTTCTTCTACCACTTAGGCTGGAGACACATATTCTGTTGTTTTAGCCATCTTCCAATCACGGGAGCATCTTTTCTGAACCTGCGATTTCAGAAAGATGTCTAGGGATGGTTTTCTCTTTCTTTTAAAAGACAAAGGCTATATCCATCGACAGATGAATGGATAATGAATGTGGCACATATATACAATGGAATATTAGCCATAAAAAGAAACGAAATTGAGTTATTTGTAGTGAGGTGGATGGACCCAGGGTCTGTCATACAGAGTGAAGTAAGTCAAAAAGAGAAAAACAAATACCATATGCTAACGCATATATGTGGAATCTAAAAAAAAAGAAAAGAAAATGGTACTGGTGAACCTAGTTGCAGGGCAGGAACAGAGAGGTAGACATAGAGAATGGACTTGAGGACTTTGGGTGGGAGGGCGAAGCTGGGGTGAAGTGAGAGTAGCATCGACATATATACACTACTGAATGTAAAATAGTTGGCTGGTGGGAAGCAGCGGCATAGCACAGGGAGATCGGCTTGGTGCTTTGTGATGACCTAGAGGGGTGGGATAGGGAGGGTGGGAGGGAGACGCGAGAGGGAGGGGATATGGGGACATGTGTATGCATATGGCTGATTCGCTTTGTTGTGCAACAGAAACTAACACAGTATTGTGAAACAATTATACTCCAATAAAGATCTACTAAAAAACAAAAAAAAAGAAAAAAGAAACTTTTAACATCTCTCCAAAGCTTTAGCAAAGGCAGCAATGTCCACAAAGATGGGTATGTAATAACATACATACATTTGTGGGTATGTAATAACAAAACATGAATGATATCACCACTGGAGGATAGTGAGATGATCCATAATCTAAACTGATATAGCAGAGGCTTGGAATCAGACAATGTGAGTTCCCTAGGGACAGATTCCCTGGAAACATTCCCTAGAATCCAATGTGTTTCACAGATTCCCTGGAAACACATTGGATTTTCCATGGACACGTGTAGGGACAAGCAAATTTTATCTTGAGCCTGGTGACCTGCACTGACATTGGTGTGATAGGCATAATAAAAGGTAATTCTCCTGAGTAGGGCCCAGACTGCATAGAAACAGCTATAATACGAAACTAATATTTGAATGATGTATTATGTGAAGTTTCTCATATATTTAATATTATTCAGTAATAGAGCATGTCTATATAGTAGTATCTCTCAATTTCTGATCCAAAAAATTAGAAGATTATCTCAATTAGGGTCATATAATTTATAAGAACCCAGAAGAAATTTGAAGAGGTTTTTCAGACAACATTTTGGAAGGGAAGCTTTTCGGGGGAAATCTAGGATCACTAGGTGAATATTTCAGAAAGTTGAGTAATACTGTTTTCTGGCCATATTTCTTATTTTTATTGCAAATATTCCCATTGGATGTACAAGCATCAGTGGATTCCTTAAGGGCTTCTCCACTTGGCCACTCAGCATCTGACAAAGTGGCACCTCTTTGGCACAGGTGTCCATGCTGTTAGGTTTTTCTGACCCTCTTTTTCCTTTCCAGTTTTATATGAGAAGTTTTCTTTCTCTTTACACCTATTTTGACAATTAGTGATCCTCAAGTTCTTCCCTTGGCTTGCTCTTTTCTTTCTACTCACGCTGCACGTATTTCTCTGCCCATTAATGACACACACTTCTGTACCTTTGACCCATACCTCTCTTTGAGCCTTTTCTGGATCTCCAATACAGCAATTCCAGTACACATTCCTCATTATCCTGTCCGCCAAATCTATACTCTTTCTTATTCTCAATCTGATGAGTGATACTTCCAATCTCAGACTTGCAACCAATCACCAAACCCACCTACACAAATTATCTGTCATGTACACCTCTCTAGCCACACCACTACTTCTCTTCAGGCCCTTAATATAGTTTACCTGAAGTCATGTTCTAACCAGTTTCCCTGCTTCTAGTCTCAGGACACCACACATATGTCTTCCATATTTTCACAAAAATTGTCTTTCTAAAATGTGAAGCTGTTGATCGTTCCTCAGATTAAGAGCTTCTTAAACACATTTACAGTAAAGTAAATGTTACACAGCACTTAGGGCATTCAATGATTGTCTGTTTTTTCTCTTGGCCAATCTTATTGTGCCTCACACACTGGGCTCCAGTCATACTAAAGGAATTGCCCACCCCACATGCTCAGAAGTACGTTACAGTTCTGTGCCTTTGCTCAGGCTGCTAGCTCACAGAAATGCCTCTTTCTGCCTGGTGGCAATCTCTGTAAAGCCTTTCTTGATCCCTCATAATTAGGAGTTGAATATATATATACATTCCCGGCACTGGTATATTAAGTATTTAATAACTATGTGTTTAATTAATTAATTAATGCACACATGGTGTGCATTTATTATTTAAATAATAAATATTTAATAAATATTAGAATGAGTGAATATTCTTGGTCATTTTGCTAATTTCCAATTAGAAAGCTACCATGTTTTCTGCAGCTGCCATCATCAGTACTTGTGGCTATCTCCTGCACACTATTACACAAGTCATATGAGCCTTTAAGATCCATGAACCAATCCTTATTGGCACTGACATTTTCATCCTTTGATACCTCATCACTCTGCTGTTTCACAGTGTCCAAGAGTCTTAAAGTGTACACTGAATCATGGTTAAACCTTTACACACACACAGCTAGTCTGTGTCCTAAAGGTACAAATCTAGCTCCCTTTTCAGGTCATATTCCATGTTTAACTTACAAAATCCCATACTATTGAGTGCAGTCAGTACCACATTGACTGGGCTGTAACTTGGATCCAGTAGCCTCTCTCCCTCCTAATCCCTCAGAGGAAGTGATGAAGGGCTACTCTGAGAGCAGACCCTGGTGATGCTTGAGCAGAGTCCTTCAGGAAGCAAGCTTAGAAGGCAAGGCTGCATAGTGCTCCTTCTCTTTCTTTGTGTGATAAACCGATAACACAGCAGTAACTGACTGCAAGTCATTAAATCAAGTCACTTTAAATCAAGAATCTCTGTTCTGTAGAGTGTGTTGATAGTTAAAGTGGATAAGTATCTGTGGTGTTAACCGCTCAGTATCTTTATTACAATAAAAACCCATTAATTTTCTTTTGGGGAACATGCTTTATCCTCATTTTTCAATCCCTCTGCTATGATGGCCTGACCTGCATAGTTCAGGGTTGCACGTGTGACCCAGACTAGGCCTGTGAGAGTCAGGTCTGGAACTTTTAGTCTAATCATTGGGGAAAGAGACTGCCACAGAACAAAGACAACACAATGTCTAGAAATGGAAAGAGACAGATTTCTTATGTTGTCATATGAACTCCTAGATCCATATATGCCTAAAGCCAATTAACTCCCCTGGACTTTTCTGTTAAATGTACTGATCTAGCAGGAGGGCAGAGTAAAATTATTTATAGTTATGACTAATAAATAATTGATAGCACATATATGCAAACCAGGTAATATTCACTCAAAATGATTATCAGCTTGGCTGGACAAACATTAACTAACACACTTTTGCCAAGTATCTGCCAAACATGTATCAAGTCTCAAGTACTCAATAAGCTCATTCGTCTTCGAGTTTTCAGAGAAATGTTATAAAGTTTGAAAGCTCACATTCGTTCATTACAAATATTGATGAGGCATCTACAATGAGCCTGCCAATCTATTTGGCAAGAGGATACAATACTGAACATAATCAAACTCATTTTCTGGCTTAATTGAGGCCAAAGACTTGTAGCAAGGTAGACATTAAGTACATAATCATACAAAAAAAGTAAAAAATACCAAATGTTCAAGGATTGTCACATAATGATCTAAGGGCTTATAAAAATAATAGAGGCATTTGACCTTATCACGGAAGTTAGGAAAGACTTCCCTGGGTAAATGATACCAGGATCACTCCTTTTATGGGCCAGACATGAGTTCTGTGGAGGCTTCCGAGCAGCCACCCACCACTTTTCTTTCCACCCCTGGACCATCATCTTCATGCTTGCTTAACACAACCTCCATCTCCTTCTCCCCTTTGGAAAAAGCACACTGGTGCCCTCAGGAGAAGGGACCTGGAGGATCCTCTAGCACAGGCCTGAGGAGCCTTCTCAGGTAAATTTGTGCAGGAAATTATGGGGTCCCAAGGTCCTGAGATGTCATCTAATTGGAGGATTACATATCCCAACTGGGTTTGTCTCCTGAGCCAGCCCAATGGATTCTGTCTACCTTAGGAGGGGGTCAGTGAAGGGAGGGTCATAGTGGGGGTTTCCAAAGCATAGGGCCCAGAGCAGGAGCCACGTCGATCAAGTCCAAGGGCAGAATGCAAGGACACTTACATGAGCTCTGAAGGCAAAGCCTGTATATGAGACAGAGGAGCGGAGGAGATGCTTGGGGGCAGGGGATGAGTGGCATGGACCAATATTTTAGGAGAAAACAACGTTCTTCATCATTAGAAACCTAGCTTGTCTTTCAAGTTACTTGCTTATGTTTTTAAATGTCTTAAATATGAATATGAACAATGCAAAAAAATAGCAAATGCCATGAAATGTAGGTGGGCTAAAACTGCTGCATGGTGTAATTCTCACACTAAGCTATTGTCTCAAAATAACCAAATTACACAGAGAAAGAGATGTACAACAAATATAATACTCCCCCACCCCCCAAAAGATTCTTGCTTTGTTTTTGAAAGAAATGATATATTCCATATAGCCTGCAGCTAGCTAATCACTCAGGGACTAGTTTAGGTGAGTGACAGTCACTGAATGTGTCCACAGACTTTATAGTGACAGGAACAATTTACCTGCACTTTTCTTCTTTAATTAAATAGTAATCAGTGAGTGGTAATTTAGATCCCCATATATATGGGTGCATGAGAAAGTATGACAGCATGATTTGCTAGACTCAGCTTGTTAATCATACTTAAGGCACTGGATAAATTTCTAGGTTTCAAGGTGCTTAGTTAGGCCTGCTATTGAACTTGAAAGAATTTACAGCTCTAAGGCATGTATAGGTTTGTTAAAAGGACACGTTAAACCCACAAACAGGTGATCCCATATATAAAAAATACTTTTTAACCAATTCTATCAGTTACTGTTATTAAGAATAAAAATCTTTCTTTTAAAAAATGGTTGAGTTCACAGTCTGCAAAACGCTTTAAAAATAACACCTTAAAACAAGGCTTTTTTCACTATAAACTAGATACAGCTTTAACGGAATGAGATTTTATCTAATTTTCTTTAGAAAATGTGTATATTCATCAGACATTATCATAGCACCAAGTTTAGTGAATTTTGTCATTTAAATAACTTCAGTTATAATTCCAGTTTCCTCCTTTTATGTAAATAGCCTCAAAACTGCTTTGGAGCAGAAGCTCTCCAAATATGGTCTCAGCCTAGAGGTAATTTTTTTTTTAACGGAGCGATTTTTTTTTTTTTTTTAGCTATATTAACTCTCCAATGTAAAAATCCATGAAACCCAGTGAAAAGAGAATCTGAGAAATTCTTTCACTTTGATAAATCTGAAATGTTGGAACTTTCAAGTTTAAAATTTTCCCTGGGGCACTGTAAGAAAACTGACAGGAGATAAGTTTTAAAAGAATGTTATAACATTTAGAAGTTATAAATAAATTAAACAACATAGGTCATTGCATAAATGAGCATTAACTATTTCTATCAGGCTTGAAATTTTCATGACCTACATTTCTTCATATCATATTATGAGGTCTATATTCATTCCCAGATTTTTTTTTTTTTTTTTTTTTTTTGAGAGCTACTAGAGCTGTGTGGAAAAGAGGTGAAGCAAGAGAAGTTTAATGAGGGTGAGAGTGAAGGACCATGCTCCTGCCACCTCTCATTCACCAAGCATTGCAGGGAAGGGGCTCCTCCTTCCGGGACTGACAGCCAGGCACCTTGCATCACGCAAAAATGATGCCACATTCAATTAAAGTAAGAATGAAACATTTAATATATGGCAAAGGAGGCCAAACCCTTTGAAGTGTAAATGTATTTCTCCATCCTAAAGTAACGGTAACAGGGGTGAGGGAGTTTCCAGATACCAATACGCCAAAAACTGCACTATTTACCGTCTCTTTTATATAGCCTATTTAAAGGGCGCTTTTCCTCTGCAAAATTATCCATGGTATTCTCCTTTAGATTGAACTCTGAATTGATCTTTGTAAAAATTTCAAATTAAGAGCCATGTTCCATCCAGAAAAACTCAAATTGCCATGTGTCCTACACATGACTAGAACATTCTGGGGCAACTGTGTTTTCAAGCCAGGAAAGCTATAAAAATAATGATTATATTTATTTTCGTCTCTGTGTCCTTCCTTGGAGTAAAAAAGGGCAGGAACATTTTGGGTACATATTTGTTGAATGGACAATGGAATAATCATCAGCTATTTGTAAGAAGAGTAACAAATAAACCCTATGGCAAAGAACAAAGCAGAGCCAAAGTATGCAAAGCGTAAGTGTTCAAAGTTCCAGAACATCAATTTACTCAAACTTACCAACACTCACAGAATGTATCTCCCCCTGTGATCCTGACAACTCCCAATTTCATATCATTTGCAAATTCAATTAGCCTGCTCTTTACTCTTGTCATGTAACCCATCTGACCTCTTCTGTCTTTCTGCTCCATTGCACCCTTTTATCCCCACAGACTCGCCTAGGAACCGAGGACTACGTATCATAAGTCCTATTCCTCTCTGCTTCCTATTTTCTCTCCCGCACTCAAAGGAGAAGAATTATGAGAACAAATAGCTAAGTATATTTTGTAACTGAATAAAAAAATCTGTGAAATGATTTTGTCCTACTCATTATTATTACCTAATCTATGCAGTAATTCAATAAATTTATACATGACTAATAATTTATGGAACATTTCTATGTGCATTTATTACATATCATTATTATGTACAAATGACCTAACACTTATAACTGCCATGTGGGGAATTTGATGTTACATGTCTGTGATATCAAATTCATATTGTGTATCTCAGTGTGCACAGCAAAAATAAATTTGTCTTGGATACTAAACTACCTTTGTGGTTATAGGTTAAATATTATCATTAAATAAAAAAGTATTTATGTGTCAGTCTTGACCTTTTAATTAAATGGAAATGACCAGAGTCAATCATCTATTGACAGGTATTTACATAGCCAGTAATTATAGGGTAAAGAAATTATTTTGGTTATAAAATCAGAGGGCAAGTCATACAAACTTTAGAAATAGAGTCACCAAGTAATCTGTAAGAACATGTAATTGCTATGTTTTTAACTGGCATTTACCAAGGAAAACTAAATTCTTACGGTAAGTAACATTGTACAGTTGACTTGTAATTGAGGGTATTGGTATGGTTTTATTTTCTTAGTGATTAGGAGTCTGAAATCTTTAATAATATTTACAGTCTTACTAATATGTGAAAGAATTTGAGAGCATCTCAGCATAGAACCTTCTGCACAACTGCTCCGCTCTAGTGTTGGAAAGCTAGGGCGTTCATTTCAAGGCTGCGTGAGGGATCACCTCAGCTCATCCTGATTTTAGCCCCAAGGGCAGTACCACACACCTTTAACTGCCCTAGCAGTAGTATTTCTTGAGAATTCTATGTCCAGTATTGACAAAAGATAATAAAACTGATAAAACTATGGAGAATCACTGCAACAGAATTTCTGACAATTTGAAGATTTGATGTGTTTAAAAACATTATACCGTAATATAAAGGTATCGGGATCCTGGCTCCAGAGATTGAATCGAATCCCAGAAGTGAACACAACCCATCTTCCATCCCTTCCTCCCTGTCTCTAGAGTCACCTAAATAGTTACAAATCACTATTCAGTTTTCTTAGTCTCTAAATTCAGATCCTTGTATGCTGAATAAGGTACCAATTAGTTCTTATTGCTATGGATGCGATGATTTTTAAAAAACTGAGTAACACATTTGCTGAAGTTATTTACTTAAGTTACTCCTTGGTTATTTATATAATAATGAATGGCTGTTTCCAATGTCCTCCTGCTAACTCAGAATTTCAGCGGACTGTGAATTCAGGCTACTGTAAGTCTGCAAAACAGAGGGTTTATGTAGCTCAAGTGATGACAAATGCTCCAGGTTAACCTCCTGCTAAGGCATCGTAGTTTGTATGTCTTTGGGCCTTAGGTATTGCTGACATTTAAGGAGGAGTGTCAACAGATCTGGGTATCAAATGAGGAAGTCCTACTCAACTCTATGAGCGGAATAAACGAGGAGACTGGGAAGATGAGAACAGTACAAATGGAAATGAAAAGCTACCTTCAAACTCAAAAGATTTTTTTTTAAGCTATTGCTAAATGATTGTTAAAGTGGGTGTACATATAGTTGCTTAAATAGTGCCAACTTCTACCTGTCATTTGGAGAGGTAGAAGAAGAGTCTTTGATTAGCATAAGTAAAACAAATTCAAATAATTTTAGCTCAAGAGGGAAGCATGGGCAATAAGAATTCTAAGGAGAAAACTTACCATGATCAGATTTTCTAAGTCTATTGGCACTCAAGGACTAAATAATAAACACCAGGGAAGATGGAATGAATACTTTTGAGCGCTTGCTGTGTGCCAGGAAAATTCAGAATGTTTCACATATTTTAACTCATTAATTAATGCCTACATATAAACAATAAAATGAAAACATAGAGATAGAATTCTCAGTTCCTCATGCTGACCTTCCTGTGTGCTCCTGCCTCTAGCGTTACCGGCTTCACAGAGACCGATGGCTTTGTCTCTTGCTCTAGTTTTCCCTTTCTTCATTACGTTTACTATATGAAGCCAATTTGCAGGGAATAAAGTTTGGTATTAAACTGGCTTCATACACTGAGGATAAAGTGAGAGAAAATATGCATTTAACTATAAAAATATACACACACAATACATTGTTAAAAGTAACAGTGCCCTCCTTTTTTTTCCATCTTCTTTACTTAAACAGTCCTCATAAAAAACGGTATTTCTTGGCAAGAGAAACCACTTTTCCTTTACGTCAGAGTCACTGTTAAGTTCACATTTGTGTTCGCAGGCTCTGTTTCCAACTTTCCACTCTGGTTCTATCCCCTACAGCAAGAAGAAAATCACGGAATTTGCATATTGTGCTTATAAAGTAGAGTAGCTCTCTCTGAGAGAAGCACCGAGGGGTTAGAAATCATGAATACGCACACACATTGTCGCAGAATCCTAATCCAACATATTTGTCCTCTACTTTTATACATTTCTCTGCTTTCAATTAAGACGCCTTATTAAATAGCATTCAAACATGTGAAAGCAAAGACAGAGCCTGACAGAATTTCAACAGGTTCTTTGCATTCATACTGTACGTCACCTCTTAATTAGCAACCAAAATGCAATGAACAGATTGTACAGTTTACCATCCTAGCCCAGCTCCTACACTTGCTATTTGTGCGTATACAGCATATTTAAAGAGACCCCCATCCAGCAGGATTTTCGTACTTGCTCCATCCCTGGAACAGAACCACCATCAACTAAATGCCACTTCATGGATGCCTTAGCCTGCAGCAGCAGCTGGCATTACCAAGCAGTTGAAAGGACATTTTAATCTCCTGTTTAATGCATTTTTCTCCACCTGGGATAAGAAGCCAAAATTGCTGTTAGCAAAAAATGCCTTAGTCATTAACTGAAAGTGCCTTTTTAAAAAGTGTTCCATTACTCCCCTACTGGGAAATTTCAGACTTTATTAGCATTTTTTGAATTTGTATTAGTGGTACCTGAATGCTAAAATGCTAACGGATGAACACTTAGCTATTTTCCACAGATTTTGCTTTTGGGCTCTCCTTGTACAGGAGCAAAAAAAGAGAACGGGGTCAATAGACTGTACTCCTCATCTAGCTCTCTGGGATTGAAGTTCACAGTCAGAGGAATCATCTTAATTTTCTATTATTCTATCCCTGCAGAAGCACAAAAGACTGGATTTGGGGACTCTCTTTTACCTAAGGGCAACTAAGAGGATATTAAATGTTCTTTAAATGCAAGTCTTGTGTATTTAAATCACATGCATGCTGGGCTGGTATTACCTTGCTTTGGTGATCAGACTGCATTGAATTCAGGCTGTAAGAAAATAGAAATTCTCCCACTGAAACACAGGCTAATAGCAAAAGGGTTGGTCTGTCATTCTGGCACAAGAGACCGGACATTAAAAAATAAGAGCCATCCAAGCAATGATTTGAATCAAACATAATTTAGATTGAGATTCTTTCACATTTTTGTTTATTTTATTTTCTGTCTACTAAACACCCACCTACATTTTAGAAATCTTCTGAAATATGAGATAAGCCTGATACAGTTGTGGTTTAGTTTTGCTTAGTTTCTGTAAGGACTGTGTTAGTCGTGAGCTAAAATAAATATATAAATGTAAGATAGCCACTAGGGTCCCCGAATGAAAATTTCAGTATACTGAAATCTACCAAAATGCTTGACTGTCTAGTAAAAACCAAAAGGGACAAATAGAAGGTCAAGACATATTTGTAAAGTACTGTAGCTAAATTTATTCCTTGCTTTATTACCATATTCAAGCAATTGAAAAATATATTGTCATCTTATATAACTGCCTCAGAGATCCTCTTTATGTCTGAAGTTTTACTTCTGCTGTTCCCTGGTTTGGTAACAGAATAAGCAAGCCTCCTTTGATATGCAGAAACTATGGTTTCCTTAAGGTATGAGTGAAAATGAAGTCCTTTTCCAATAAATGATGGAGGCAGCAGGGATAAAGAAAGAATATTGGATTTAACAGGGATTACGGCTAACAAGGCACAAGTCCCCAAGAATGTGAATTTTCCGGAGAAGTATGAGAGAGTAGGGCAAAGGGCCTGAGTTAGAGGATATGGTAGGAAATATAATGGGAAGAGAAATAATTAGGAATTTTCTAAACTTGCTCTTTATTATGGGAATACTCAGAAATTATAATTAAAATAACATTGAAAGTCACAAAATATTGGCCTTCTAGTGGCTTAGGATAAATATTCCATACCAATCAGCCGTATCCTTATTACATTCCTGCTTCTAAGCCCTGCTGAAAATATAAGCAGCTCAAATGTGGTGAACAGCTGCAAATGGCCAGTTTGGCTGGTTTATTTGAACGCAGAGGTATATATGTGGATATAGATAGATATATAGATAGATAGATAGATTCAAATTCCACTGAGGTGTTAATCTTCCTAAAGCAATCCCCTGAGTGAATCATCAGCAAATTTGACTGCATCTGTTATGCAATATGGCTTCATTGTGCATGTTTAAAATTTTAATAGAAATTTTTAGAGTACCAATTGTGACTTCTCTTTTATAGTCTAACTGAAAACCTTCTATAGTCAGAAGACCACAAACATATTGTTGCCTTTGGAGTGGAAGTCAATGGAATACTTCTGCACAGAATCCAAATGTACCTTCAAATTCTATCCTCAACTATATGGGGGTTTTCTCTTAAATTCCTTTCTCAGAAGCTCATAATTTTGAGGAGCTTTCTTGTTATTTAAAAAAATCCCTTTATAATTTTATGTGTATATGGAATGTGACAAAAAGGTTACTTTAAGAAGATTAAAGAAATTTATATTAGCATGTTAGAAAAGATTATAAAATTGATTGTCATATTCTGATAAATTTTAGAGCATATAAAGACAAAATTCAACATTTGCCACTTAACAAGTCATTCATAGTATTTACTTTAATTTAATTGTGTTATGAAAAAATAATGTCTTGATTTTGAACAAATTTATAAAATAACACATCACGTTTGAATTGGGAGACTGAATGTCTATTAGCATGTAGATTGAAATATAACTTTTTAAATCAAAATAGACAAGAATTCTTAGCTGAATTAAAAATTAAAATTTTTATGTTTTTAACTAAAAACTTTTTAAAATATAATTTTTATGTTATTTTCCCTCTAAGTGATGGGAAGTTTAGGGGGTTTGCAAGCACATCCCACAAATGACACATAATGGATATTTAAGAATCTTCATCTTAGTAGATAAAAATACAAATCGGATATATTCATCACTCTATTTTTTTTCTTTTAACATTAGGTTTTGTAGTACTAGAGACATCTTGCTTCTGCTCAAGAGGAAAGCAACTTAGAATTCTGATATGAAAGCAAATAAAGACCATCTTTAGATAATTTTGTAGAGTTATATGCTCCTTATCTATCTTTGTTTCATCTTTTATTATGTTTTCTGTCTTTTATCAACATTACATTATAGCTAAAAATGGTATATGATTAAGAATAAAAATTTGGAATTGTATAATGGTTAACCATCATAGTTCCTAGGGGAGTTTAGTTGATTAACAAATTAAGTGACTGTGTCATGACACCACTCACTACTCAGTCGTTATACCCTGGGATTTACTCAGACTACTTCATTTCAAAGAGAAAATATGGAAATAACAGTTTTATCAATTTAAAATGAAAAAATACACCATTAGCTCTATTAAAAATGTGACCCTGTATTTGTGTTATGCTAACATTCCTGAAAATTTCTCAGATCTTAATTTCCAGGAACTTAAAATCCCCTAAGAGATGATAGCGGCCACCATGCTGTATCATCCCTAAGGTCACATTCCAGGTAGAATACAAGGCTGAGTGAACCATGGAATTGTCTCATAGAACTCTTTAATTCATTTACTCAACACATACCTCTTGAATTATACTATGTACTAAGCCAGGCAGGCAGTGTACTAGGATTTAAGGATAAGGAGATGAAAAAACCAGAATCCTAGTTTTCAAGGCAACTCACTATCTAAATTAGGGCACCACACCAAACAAATAAGAGTAATACTGTTCTGCTAAGTGCTGAAACGCAGAAGTATGAACTACCGGATGGAGGCAATGGAGGCAAAAGGTACACAGAAATGATAAATTGTGCAGGGGACAGTTAAAGAAATCCTCACAAAAGAAATTACACTTGAACTAAGTCTTCAAGTATAAGCCAAAGTTTGTTGGGCAACATCAGATGAGGAAGGGCATTTCAGCACAGAGAATGGCACATGCAAAGCAGAGTGCGCCCTTTTCAGAAGATATGTGAGTAAGCCTGTAATTTAAGTTCACATGTAAGAGTAAACAAGTTGAAAATGGTGGACAAAGAATTTGCATTTATATATAGGCAATGCGGAGATACTGAGGAATTTCAGCACTGCAACAAAATGACCAGATGCATTTTAGAAAGACGATTTCTGACAACCAGGACTCTTCCTATCCTTTACATTATCTTTGCCTCTGATCCTTCCATCACCAACATCTGATGAGAGAAGAGTGAAACTGTAGGATATTGATAACATTTAATATAGGTGTGTTGTTATCTGGAGAAAAAAAGTTGAATGAATTTGAACATACTGGATTTTTAACTTATATGGGTATTCAGTGACCAGTAAGAGAATTATTGCTGATATTTTTTGAGATGCTTAGCCAATACTATTTTAAATAATTTTATTTGTTTTTCATCTAGTCACAGCTCACATCTATCCCCTAAGTTTCAAAGAGAGTAGTTATGTTCAACGTGTATAATGTTAAGGAATATTCACATTTTGGAGTTTTTTTTAAAAAAACTTATTTACTTGAAATTATAGCCTATAAACAAATTCCTCTTCTTTTTTATGAAACCACAATATTATAGATCTAATTTTAGAAATGCATATATTCATTTCATGCATGTATATTCATTATATGTATGTGTGTATATCCCATTTTTAAGCTTTTACTTCATTTATATAAATTAACATTGATATTGGGGGTCTGGACACCCATGCACACATGGAGGGCAGTGACACATGAATTGTCATGTTAGCCTGTGTGGAACAGAACACTTTCGTGTTTGAGAAACACCGTTCCACAGAAAATCTTAAACTATGAGTCAAGGTCATAAATATATAAAACACTAGGGTTTTCTTCCCTTGTAGGGCCATTTATTGGGTTATAGCCATGTCAGGAATTGTTAGGTGCATTTCATGCAGTATGTCTAATCCCCACAACTCAAGCAGTTATATCCATATTCGAAGATGAGCAAGTTAAGGGTCACAGAAGTTATACAGATTTTCCAAGAGTTCTCTCTCCCCTTCTATACCTTATGACGAGAGCTTGATCTGTAATATTTTCTCTTGTCTTCTTGATTGTAATCCCCGATTTTCCTGACCTAGGTAGCAGCCTAACTCTGTCCTCCCAGGTCCCTGATTCTGACATAACAGCTTGACTGAGACTTTGTATCTCATTGTGGACCACACACCTGATTTTGATCTTCTAGATCCTAACCTCAATGCTGTCTTTGCTATTAATGCAAAATCTTAATCTCTCTGTTCACCATAAGAAAATAATTTGACTCCAATTTGAGTCTCGCTGTCACAGAAGCTGATTTCTTCTGAAGGTCACTAATGTAGAGAAAAGACATGAGTCTAACATTCAACTTACAATAGTGATATATTCTTTTAGAAAATGCAATAGAGAGATTATTTAACATTGTCTTCAATTAAAATATGATTAAAAAGAAATATAAAATGACATGGATTTATTTTCCATTCTGCATCATGATTACCTAAAGGAGAATATATATGAGAGAAAGAGACAGACAGAGAGAGAGAGAGAGAAGAGGAGGAGGGGGAGAAGGAGAAGAGAAACGGAAGAAGTATTTTTTGTTTTGTTTTGTTTTGTTTTTTTTTGCTGTACACGGGCCTCTCACCGCCGCGGCCCCTCCCGGGACGCGCAGGCTCAGTGGCCATGGCTCACGGGCCCAGCCGCCCCGCGGCGCGTGGGATCTTCCCGGACCGGGGCACGAACCCGTGTCCCCTGCATCGGCAGGCGGACTCCCAACCACTGCAACACCAGGGAAGCCAGGAAGAAGTTTTTATAGCTGAGTAAAGAGCATTGGCATGGAGTGAGGCAAGACTGGGTTTGAGTTCTGGTTTTTCCCTAATCACTGTGGGACCACCTAACCTCTCAAAGACATGGTTTCCTTTAAAACAGGATTAATAACATCTTCACATGGTTACTGCGAGGATTAGATGAGCTAATCTATGAAAAGCTCCTAGCCAAAGTAAGAGTCCAATAGAAATAAGGGTATAGAGAAAGACAAAGTAGGTTCTGAAGAGTAAAGTAAACCACTCTTGATTTTATGCTTTAGCTCTTTCATTTTAGAGTAACACTTGTTGTCATCAATAGAAATTCCAGTAAGTCTAGCTCACTCCTCTTTCCAGCTCTTCAACCTTCCTTTAGATTTAAACTTAAAACCATTTACAAGCATAGAAATAAAGGACCACTGATAAAAAATACTCTCTTTATATAATTCAAAGACAATGGCTAGAGCTGTCCAAATGGAAGGAGCTGATTTAATCTTTGAAACAGTTTCCTATCAAACCCTACATGGTAAGTAATAAATCACTGTTGAAGACAGAATAAGATACTACTCGACTAAAATGCCTGAAAGAACATTAGAGAAGTATCAAAGTGATCCCCACAGTAGCTCTGCAGAACTTACGGCCTAGAATCTGAACCCATAGAAAGCAAAACATTCTAGTGGCCCAAGTGGCAAAGTATAGAAATTCTGTGTAGCAGAATTTAAAGTGACATAGACATGCTTACTGAATGTAGTATGTATACCAAACATA
Organism: Aethalodelphis obliquidens; assembly: GCF_003676395.1. Taxonomy (NCBI): domain Eukaryota; kingdom Metazoa; phylum Chordata; class Mammalia; order Artiodactyla; family Delphinidae; genus Aethalodelphis; species Aethalodelphis obliquidens. The sequence goes on along the minus strand of NW_020837948.1, from coordinate 46,025,348 downwards.
CTCACTAGGTACCAGTTGCTGTGCCAAAACTTCTACAAAATTAATTTAACTTTCTAAAACATTATGGATCATAACAACCAAGAAATTATTATTCCTATGTTACAGATAAGGAGTCTGATGCTTACACAGGTGACTTGTCTAGAAAGTGGTGGAATCCTTCACGCAACTGAGTCTGAACCCAAGCGAGTGCCATCTAAGATCTTACCTTTGACATCATTCTTCTTCAATGAATCTGGCCAAATAACTACCATTCTTCTCTAAGATAAACTTATTAGAAAGAAGTCTCAAATAAACTTTTCATCAGAAATATTGTAATTGAGCATTGAGACAATTACTGTATTTCCCTCTTCTCTCTTTAGAAAATTGTTTCCACTCCTATTTGAATTTCAGCACTGTTAAGTATTTCATCTGTAGACAAATCACACCTTATTTCCACTTGTAAGTTGCCCACATGAAATTCTTACTAGCACTTCAAAATGCAGGTTTTTGAAATGCTAGAGATACATAAGACATATTTTCTAAAAACAAATAATGTTGGCTTTCTAAATAAAAATTATGTGAGGAAACACATAATATAAAGCATTTATTAAAACACTTGCATTAAAAATCTTGATAACAAATAACTTATTCCAGTATTAGGAGACTTGCTGTTCAGTTTTATTCTCTTGATTTTCTACTCTTTTGAAAAATAAAACATGTTTTGCTATTTAATGATTATTACAGTTAGAGATGATAAAGAAAAATTGTTTAGTTTATATTTTAAATTTTCATTTTACTTACTTAGTTTTATGTATTGAAAAAAGCGCTCTGGTTTGGAAAAAGAACTATCATTAGGTAAACTTCCATATATTTTAAAAAGTTCAAAAGGAAATTAAAATTCTAATTTAAAATCTAATACAAATAGCCATGAAAAACTATAGTTAATAGCTACATTTTAGCACTAGAAATCATGGCTACTGTAAATGTACAGACTTCAATAATTTTAAGGAGCAAACACAAATCTTGTTTTTCTTTCACCCTGACTACAGAGAAAGTTGTTAAATTATATACAAAGCTGTTTCCTCTCATTTTCTATATACTTTTACCACAGCAAAAGTGTTTCTATTCATTATTCTAAATACTGCTTTCAAGGCAATAGTACAACATGGTAGCCCTTCTCACTAGAGATTGCTTTGTTTTTGAAGAAATCCCCTTTAATGTTTCAGTGACAGAATTAAAAGGCATGGGAAACAGCCCAGCTAAATGAAGGCTTCAAAACAATGCCCCTGTACAGCTCTCGCCGAACCCATTACCACTTCCCAAGTTGACAGAGTATTTTTGCAGGTACAGTAGGGAAGGACAAGTCTTGGCTGTCCTGCCTCTTGACAGAGGAAATAAATCACCCTACACACTGGAGGATACCTTTCCAGACTGCACGCTGGGAACTTCATTACACAAGCTGTGCCACATATTACTATGCATAATGCTGCTGATTGGACATAGACGCATATCCACAGCCTATTTCTGTCACTGTCTTATGGGGAAAATATCCATTTTTCCTCCATAGACAGATACAGGCTTGAAAAAGACATGAAGAAATGATACCGTGTGCCCAAAGATCTCGATCTTTAGCAAAATATGCTCTTGACTAATGATTTGTTTAACTTACCCTAACCCTATCTCTTGGTGCATAAAACAGGATCATATTATTTTTTTATATTCACACAATCTCCCTTGATCTGAATGTGATGTTATCAAATATGTCTTGTTGCCCCTGGTTGCAGCCTCATTAAGAAGAGGGCAACATATTTCCCCATAGAAGAATTTTTAGTGCTTTTTTCTTTTTAATTGGTAATCCTTTTAGTTCATTCATAAAATACAAACTTTATTTACTTAGTTTTGCTCATATGCCATGAATGTAGTTTAATTTAATTTGGACCAGTGTGCTAATGCAAAAAATTGTAACGGAAGACTTATAATCTTCAGACTGGAAGCACAGTGTCATTTTCGCAGTCAACAACATAAAATTAATGAACCAAAGGAGATAAAATTAATGAACATAACTATTAGCATGTTTCTTGTAGTTTGAGAACACTAATGTAATTTTATACGGAGATTCCTCAAAATTTAGCTTCTTCTTGGGGAACTTTCTGTGTTGAAATACTTCTGCCACTTCTGCTTTGGTCGAATAATACTGCCCATTGAAAAGTACATGCAACGTTCTTGTTGCTCGGTGTGACACCTTAAGCATTGTAAAAGTAGAAGAAGGTTATCTTTAACCTTAATCTAAATCAATTTTTTTAGTAAAATAAATTATAGCCTCAGTGTTCAAAATCTACCAATACAGAAAAGAAAACAACAACCACCACCAATAAGGCTTTGAAACACCAGTTGCCAGCTCTTAAAAGTTGCTTGTGGGCAAAAGATAGAAATACTTTCGATTTTACATTCCTTTGCTCCAGGACTGGTCTAATATGCCATTTTAGGTGTGTTTACTGTGTTAAGAAAGTTGGTTGTCATTAAACTATGCTTCCACTGCAATTAACATCACTAATGCTCATCAGAGAAATGCTTCCAAAATTCTGTGAGACCCCAAAGATAAGCTTCAGCGTGGCAGCTGTCACATGATGCATTATACAATCAAGTTACTCCTATCAGACCTAATTTTTTTAGTTAGAAATATATTTGTCATTTTAAAAAATTATCAACATTATCTTCTGTTGATTGACATTTGGAGTCTGAGTTTACTAGTTTTGGTCTGCTTTTCGGATGTACCAATTCTCCTTAATCCCCGTAAGAGAAAAATAAACACAATTCCATCTGATTTTCTGATTTTAGTCCCTTGTGTCACATTATATGATCTCAAAATATTAGGAGAAAGTCTCCAACAAGTTTCTTAGTGGGGAGGAAGAACAAAACAGAGTGGGGACCGCAAAGTGTCCCAATCATGAATAAATCCCCAGACCCTGCCTCTGATCTGTGACTTGAAAATTACTCCCATTATTTTTTCCAGCTTTACTGCGATATAACTGACACATAATATTGTATAAGTTTAAGGTGTACAACATGACGACTTGAGACATGTGCATATTGTGAAATGATTGCCATAATAAGGTCAGTTAACACATCCATCACCTCACATAATTACAATTTACTTTTTGTGGTATGAACATTCAATATTTAATTTCTTAGTGTCTTTCAAGTGTATACAGTATCGTTAACTATAGTCACTATGCTCAATAGCAGGTTCACAGAAATTATTCATCCTGTAATTGGGAGTTTGTATTCTTTGACCACTGAAACTACAGATGGATTTGAGTAGTATGGATATTTTAGCAATATTAATTCTTCTGATCCAAAAACATGGGATATCTTGGCATTTATTTGTGACTTCTTCAATTTCTTTCCTCAATGTCTTACAGTTTTCAGTATACAGATCTTTCACTATCTTGGTTAAATTTATCCCTAAGTATTTTATTGTTTTAATGCTATTGTAAATGGGATTGTTTTCTTCATTTCACTTTCAGATATTTTGCTGTTAGTGTATAGAAATGTGACTGATTTTTGAACATTAGTTTTATATTCTGCAACTTTACTGAGTTTATTTATTAGTTCTAATAGTTTTTTTTTTTTTTTTTGGTAGGATTCTATAGGGTTTTCAATATATATCATGTCACTATCTCCTACCTAGATCCCAAAGCTCCTGTGATCGTGGATTGATGCAAAATCATTGTTGGTGAGGCAGGTCACACCAGGGATGTCTTATTCAGTCATTTTGCTGATGTAATTCTTCCTTTCATTACTGTTTTTACTTCATGTTTGGAATGTAGAGTGTTTTTAATCACAAGTATCATCAAGTCAGTACTTATACACGTACAAATATTTAATAATGTCAGGAACTAACACAAAAATGTGGAATCACTTTGTATTTCCCACATGTATTATCCAAAATTATATTTTAGCTGAAGATGTAGTAATATGTTGGTTAAACACTTTTTTTTTTTTAAGGCTGCTTCTTTCAATGGTAAAACCAATGTGGAAAAAACTGTGATTTCTTGTTAGCATATATAAATTAACTTCTGTATTTATTTTCTTTCCATTTACTCAAATAATTCATTAAAGGTAGAATTTTTGAAGAGTTGACAGTAATGAAGAAATAGAATTATTTGTCTAAATACTTTTAATCCCTAGACCAACAACGTTAAAATATTTTTTTTGCTGTTGTTCTTGATTTCTGTACATTTTCTAAGTGAAACAGGCAGTGGTAGAATAAAATTAACAAAGAATCAAAGGTAATGGAGTGGTAGGTGGCTTAATGACACAAAGGAAGATGCTGGATCTGCCAGGAAGAAACATGTCAGCAAAGGACCCAGGCTTTGACATCTTCAGTCACTTCATGATCTGCTGTGACGCAGGTATGACTTATGGTATTTTCATGATGAACAATGGCTGACTTTTTCAGGTGACAGCACAGATGAAGACAAAAAGAGAACCAATTCCTCATATTATGTAAGAAGGTTTTCGAATAAATAATATTTAGAAAAATCACTAAAACTCAAGTTCAAATGACCTTCATAGGCTACATTACCCACTTAGATGTATCAACTTATGCCTTAAACTAGAAGATGACATCACATTGGTCCCTTTGTACTCAGGTCTTCAAAAGCATTGTCAATATTTAGTATTTAGTAGAAATGTTCTCCTAATTTTAGTATTATATGCACTTTTAGATGCTTGTGTAGATTTTTCAGAAGCTATGTCCTCTTCTTTTGGGAACAGGTAAATATGCTTAGCCTCAGGCCATTAACGGTCCTCAGGCCATTAATTGACTTCCTCTGTGCAGGCTGTTAGAAGCAGCCAGCACCTTTCTGGCTGTGTACACAACTGCCAGAAGTGGTGGCAGAGGATTCATAATAGCAGTATGTTTTCCAAAGGAACTGTGAAATGTTCCTTGTCCTAGAACCATCTATGGATATGATCTGTTCATCTTTTGATAAAATTGTGCCAAGTTACATAATTATATTAGTCTGTTCAACCTGTCAAAACAAAATGCCATAGACTGGGTGGCTTTAACAACAGAAATTTACTTATTTTCTCAAAGTTCTGGAGGTTGAAAGTCTGAGATCAGGGTGCCAGCACAGCTGGGTTCTGGTGAAGATGCTTTTCCTGGTTTGCAGATGGTCATCTTTTCTCCGTGCCCTCACATGGCAAAGGAAGAGCAAACTCTCTGATGTCTCTTCTTATTAGGCCACTAATCCCATCATGAAAGTCCCACCCTCATGACCTCATCTGAACCTAATCACCTCCCAAATGTCCCATCTCCAAACACCATCACACTGATGGTTAGAGCTCAACATCTGAATTTGGGGGGAACACAGTTCGGTCCACGGTAATAACAATCTTCTTTTTGGTGTCAAATAACCTCATTACAGTCAACTCCTTGCAAAGGAAGATAAGACTCATTCAGTCAGTCTCAGAGTTTGTGCAAGCAGCATAAAGAAAAGTCTGAGAATTTTAACATTAATTTATGACTGTTTCCCAACACATTGCAGTGATGTAGTTTTTATGTAGAAGAGGCTAAAAGGAATCAATCTGCTTGTAAACAGTGGCATGGAGACCAGTCTGGGAACTTCAACTGATGAAAAAGATAATAGTGGAGAGAGACTACTGGATTATTTCTGCTGGTAATGAAAGATAGGAATTAGTGCCCACCCACCCTTAACAAGAATTCTCTTCTGAAGCACATGGAATGGGAGAATCACCCAAAACCTACTCAGGGTTCACCATGAGCAGAGCACTCTGATAGAGCTACACGACAACCTTTAGACATTGCTAGACTGCCTTCAGTTACTGTGCCAAATACACATACTAGATACACTGTAATTTAGTCAGTATGGTTAAGTTGAAAAATGCATACAATGAAAACAAAAAACCACTGAAGTGCTGATTAGAGATGGCTGATTTCTGAAGGTTCTGAGTCTGAAGCCCATTCAATTTTATTAAAAATTTTAATAGTTATTTGAGAGGTTTTAGAGACAGCACCAAACAGGGGGCTTTTTCTTGATATAACTATAAGGATTTTTTTTAAGTAATATATTTCTTACTATGTGATTCAATGTTATTGAAGACCCTAACTGTACTACCGAAAACCATCTTTCATGTCACCACTGCTACCCTCTCTATATTCTATGAATCACCGATCTAGGTGGTCAAAAAATGTTTAGAACATAGGATCCACCCATTTGAAGCTTACTTTGGAGTCATAGAGAGGTGACCAGCACAACCACAACTATAGTATATGATACATAATGAAAAAGATAAGCAACCCAAGGGAAGTATAGGATGTTATGGAAGATCAACTGAAGGACAGCAATAAAGGATCACTTCTGATTTGGAACCCAAAGAAGATTCAATGAAAGATGTGCTATTTGATGTAGCATTTAAAGAATTAATAAATATTATCAACTCCCAGTGGTTAAAAGGCATCCAAACAGAAAGCATGGTAAAAGCAAAGTTCAAAAGCAGGAAGGCACCTAGAACATTCAGGAAATGGTGTACACTTGAATTAAGATATCAGGTAAGACTATAAGAATAGGGTTAGAACATGCTAGAGAGGGTAGAGCAGAATGGAGAGGATGTATTGTATCAAGACAAACAATTTGGCTTTTTGGGGACAGAGCATAATCTGGCAAGCAGTATGGAGTTCAAAGATTAATCCGATGATGTGGTACAGGATAATTCGTGATGAGAGAGACTGATGGTGGAAAGATTACTGCTGTGATCCAGAAAAGAAGCAGTCAAGAACTGACTAGAGTGGTGACAATGGAAACAACAATAGTATCAATGATAGCCATCATGTATTGAGGCATTCTGGAGCAGGCAATGTATCAAGTCCCTTATGTGTACTAAAGCATTAATACTTATAATAACTTATTGAGATACATAGTATTTTCATTCTCATTTTACAAATGAGGAACTGACCTAAAATCGCATGACAGAATTAGAGTTTACATACAGACTACTTAATTCTAGAGATGAAGTTTCTAACTATAATATCGCAATATAGAGGAATGTACAGAAATAGCTCATTTAGAGCTATTATGGTGTCAAAGCAGGAGGACTAGTGACTTACTGGATATGAGCGTTAAGGAAGATATCAAGAATAATATTCAAAATTTGAGCATAGGCAAATGAACTGATATTGAAAAAAGAGGAAATTAAGAAGTGGGCAGTATTAATAGGACACCCAGGAAGTGAGATTAAAAAAAAAATACAAAGGAAAAGCTACACAATTTGAATAGAAATCAAGATATCAACTTAGGTGGATCTGACTGGTACCCTGCCTAGCTTCTGAGAATAAGACCAAGGTTTGCTCCTAAGTTTCCTCTATTTTGAGCATCAAATAGCTAGAAGGAGAGAATAGGACTTCCGTAATTTTTTTTTCCTACTATGATGTTAAGAACATTTCTTCATAAAGATATGTTCTTCTATTTTATATTTTAGGAAGAAGAATTGTATTTTTTTATTAGTAAGCTCACTGCTTTTGTAACATTCATTATACTTTACAATAGCAATTATACCCTCTAGTCCCCTGCTTACTTTAATTAATGTCTAGTTTGTTAAAGAAAGAAGTGCCTTCAGCTTTACTCTAGGGTAAGGAACAAACTAGTTACAAACTACTGATGATGGATCAGCCTGGGGACTAATCATTAGGTATATCTCAGCAGTGTGTAAGACTAATTTCCCTTAAATTATTTCAATGAAAATCATGTTTGTTCCTCTGTCTTTCTTCTAGTTCAAGTCCTAAAGTTCCCTCAGATGCAGTCAAGAAATCACTGGGTCAAGGGTAGGGATGATAGTTATAGATACAAGAAGAGGGTTCAGCTTTAGGCTACTGGGGTGCTAATCAGAGCTAACACCTTCAATGTGCCAGGCAATGTTCTAAATGCATTACATATAGTAATGCCTTTAATCCTTCCAACACTGTTATTGTTTGCATCATACACCCGTGGAAAATCTGAAGCACCGAAGTGTTGTCAAACTACTAAGTGGTAGAACTGAATTTCAAATCAGTCACTACAATTGCAAAACGTGTGTTCTTCTACTGTCTCTTAGATTTAGTTTTGTTAAATAGCAGCACCTCATCTCAAAAACATGAGGCTATTTACACGAAACAAATGAAAAAAACAGGTTTAGCTCAGTACCCATAAAACTTAGGCTTAAGGAATAGAAAACTACTGCTGAAGGAAGGGTAATATTTTGTTGTGAATTGTTCATTTTTTCCATTCAACACAATTTATTGAACACCTATTATTTATTTATTTATTTGCGGTACACGGGCCTCTCACTGTTGTGGCCTCTCCCATTGCGGAGCACAGGCCCCGGACGCACAGGCTCCGCGGCATGTGGGATCTTCCCGGACCGGGGCACGAACCCGTGTCCCTTGCATCAGCAGGCAGACTCTCAACCACTGCGCCACCAGGGAAGCCTATGAACACCTATTATTTTTAATCATTCAAATGATCAGCATTGATAGAATCTATCAGATAACTGGTTAAAACTACCACATTTTGCACATCAAAATTAGTTTAATTACCATGAAATACTTGAACTAAATAAAATTTTAAATGAATATACCTGTTCTCAGTCTTGTGAAGTGGAAAGTTTGAGTGGCAATTAACAGCAACAAATCTTCTTGGAATTACCAACATACAATCTTGATCTACAGCTTTGAAAAATGAGTTTTGATAACCCAACTGTTTCCCTCTAGGCCTTTATGCTGTTTCAAGCTTGGTCAAAAGGGAGAAACAGGAGGGATCACACATCAGAAGTCATTCAACATCTCCAGAAATCTATTATGTATTCAAGTGTGTTTGTTTCCCAAGTGGTAAGGTTCTGTCTGTTGAAACCCCAAGATGGCCCCCTTTCACCAATGGAAGCATTTAGAATAGTAGTTGTATGAGGTAAGAGATGGGCTCTTTTTCTCTCTCATCCTGCAGAAAGCATTGTCCTTATGTTTTTGGTTACAGGGAACTACATTTCTTCTTCCTCCTATAATCTTCTCAGACTTTCATCTGTCTCATATCTTAACTTTGAATACCTAAACATTAAAGAATTTCTTCCATGGTAAAAAGAAAGCAAAGGTGATGCAAACAAGTGCACATTTTCAATGAGTCTCAAAGAATCCTGTCCTGATTAATGTTAGACTGCAATCCCAAAGCCATTAGCTTTTATCTCCATCACCCACTCCCAAAGCAATAACCATACCAAAAATGTGTTTTGATGAATTGAAAAACAAACAACTCCAAAAAAGGGCTGTAGAAACTATTTGACATATGGATGGTGTTTCGCCTTCTTAACTGGAAGAACAAAATGCTTTGTGTGGAGTAATGGCTGTTGAAGTTTTGCTCCTCCTAGGACATAAAGAGACAGAGGAAGATTTCCTTCAAAAATTATAAAACAATTCTTGTAGTGTCCAATGTCTGCATGTTTATTTGGTTCATTTTTTTGTCTGAATCTACCACTCACTCTCTGTTTCAATAGCATGCAGTCTGAATGAACATTATTTCAATTTCAGCTATAAGCAACCCTTTGGACTAGATGAAATTTCAGATGGCATAATATGTGTTTGTATTTTTATCATTTTCACTTCTAACTGGGATAGACATGCTACATTGCTATGTGTTATTAAGTAGACACCAGATTTTATCCTAGACTCGATGTGCTTCAGTTATGGATGAAAGCTTGAGAAACTGGAGAAGACTTTGGCAATTGTTAAATATGAGTAAAACTGTATTAGTAAACATATTACAATCTCACAAAAACAGCTACTGGTTAACTTTTTAGAAGTTCCATTAATAGCATGGATTGGTATATGCATGCTCTGGAATTTTCTAGATATATCATTCTACTAATGATACTTCCAAATTATATTTTTATTTTCAAAAAGAAAAAGTTCAATTTCATTCAACCTGTAATTCACTGTATCAAATAGTCATTTTCAACCCTTTGTTTAGGTTTTATAGAGACCCTTTAATCACCACAAGTACTGTTATAAAATGTAGAAGAGAATTTCAAAAGAAAATAAAATCAATTTAAGTCAATTTAATTTTACAAATATTTGTACAAGAAACTAAGCAATAAAAACAGTTGGTTATGGCAATTCTAAGAGACTGGGTAAATGTTTCAAAGCCTAATTTACCCAGATGTTAAATAAATGTTCTCTTACATCTTCTTACTATTGGTTTTATGTTCATTATTTATCAACATGTTGATATTAATGAATATATATGTAAATGAAGTCCATATTACCAACAGCTGAAAAAAAGTCGAGTTATGCTAACAAAAGGAATTAATCCTAAGTCACTGAACAAGGCTGAATTGTGTCCCTCCAAAATTCATATGGTCTAACCCCCAGTACCTCAGAATGTGACTATATTTGGAGATAAGGTCTTTCAAGAGGTAATGAAATTAAAATGTGGTCCATAGGATGGGACCTAACCCAATCTGACTGGTGTCTTTATAAGAAGAGGAGATTAGCACACAGACTCACAGACAGAGGCAAAGACCATGTGAGGACACATGGAGAAGGCGGCAAGCCAAGGAAAGAGGCCTCAGGTAAAAACACTTTTGCTGACACCTTGATCTTGGACTTCTAGCCTCCAGAACTGCGAGAAAATACATATATGTTGTTTAAACCCCTCCACGTGTGATATTTTGTTACGGCAGCCCTAGCACACTAATACAGCCACCAATGAGCATCAAATCCTTTTAATTGGAAACCAAATTCAAAATAACTGTATTTTAGATTTAGAGTGAATAGCTTGTTTTATTTCACTGTAACCAATTAACCAGTTAGTCAGTTAATAGTCTGACTAACAGCTTGATGATAAAGATATTTTATGTGGTCTCTCACCAAACCCCAACCGAAAATGTCAATGCTCTGGAATGATTCTGAACATGCATCCTTGTCACAAAACACCATTTAATCCAAAACAAATAACTGAGATTTTAAACTAGACTTTCATAAATGCTGATGATTCATTCTTATATACAGACACTCATCTCATGAGTTAAAGCAATAATTGCTAGTACCCTTGTAATATCATTGTGAGGATACAGCAAAGATAAACAATATTTAATGGAAATAGTCACTCTTTTTTCCTTTTGTTAATAAGCACGTTCTTTGTTCCAAATCTTGTTTTCTCAGATTATTCATGTGAGAAGAAGAGAAGTTACTGGGGAAAAAGAACTGTTTTGCTATGGTTTGCAAGGCAGATGGAAATGCAGGGAGTATCAATACCAGCAAATCTCACATTTGTTACATCAACTAACTTGCAAAATAGCAGTTAGGTGGTTTACAGTGATCTAAGTCATCCTATTTGCCTCATCAACATACCATGACCTCTTTTACATTGCAATTGTTCTTGCTTAAGCATCCTACACAAGTGAAAGTGTTGAAAGACAACAATGATAAGTGCAATCTTATCATCAATATTAGCCCTTCCTATGACTATTAATGATTGTTTTTGGAAACTTGTCAAAATAGTTGTGTATTAGATTTTGACACCTCTTCATTTTTAAGGGAGGCTTACTGTGTATATTTCTTGTATTATTATTATATTCCCCCAACATAATTAACTTTGTGGACATTTGCTATCAGAGCTTGTTACTTAAGACAGAGTTGCTGAGGTTGTTATGACTCACAGTACAATCCAGCAGGAGGTGGCTCAACCTTACATGTGAGATGATAAATAGGGCTGTTATTATAAACAACTTAAGCACACAAATAAATGATTAGAGTTTCTCACTTTTAGAAGGTAGAAAACTCCCTTCACTTCTCCAGAGGAAGAATTATGGGGCTACTACTACAGGAGCTGTTATGTTTAATTTCGGCTTGTGCAGCAGGCTCTGCCCCATGAAATTTCTATTTAGCCTATCAGAGATAAACCCTTACTTACAACCTCCTGTCATCTGAAAACTTTCTTCTTTCATTTTCATCTCCTTATGTTAAAAGAGCAGCCTAAAATCATTCTCATTCTGCTTGCAGTGAAGAAAGAAATAACAGCTTACATTACTGATGAAGCTAAAATTATTTCAATGATAAGCTATATATAAAGATGGACTAGAAGGTTCATCTTTTAGTGAATGATGCCAAGTCAATATTAAAGGTACCACAGCAATTAATCCAAACTGATCATCTCATTGCAGAAAGTCACTTTTCCTTTTAAACAAATCAGGAAAAATTTGCCTTCGTATATCAACACAATACTACCTTTCCAGAAAGAGCTATGAAAATAACTATAGACACTGTATTTGTTCCAAATGTAGAATATAAACTATATCATGTCATTTATTATATATTGATTTAAAGATACCAGAAATACCTTCCTGGAAAATATTCTACCCACTGACAAGGATAAGCAGCAAACACCCATATTCAAGGAAAGAAAAAATATTGATAACTAGAACCTATTCGAAGGAAGTGAAACTTACTGGTCTCTTCAAAGCTTATGTAATTTATCAGCTTGATTCTCCCCCAACATAACAGGGAGTAACATTTCCCAGACCCAAAGAAGAGTGCTTGCTTTGAACCCCACTCCTAGTTTGCTTGTTTATCTGGGCTCCATTCTGCTTAAATATTAAGATGGATTTCAGGGGTTTAGTAGCAGCTCTAACGAAAAGCAAAAGATAATCAAGGTGACACCTTGGAGAAAACTGGGATAAAGTGCTCTCTGGCCTTCCTTGGTCATGTTTGGCACTTTTGTCTTCTGCATTCCAGAGACTGCATTAGCTCTGCAGTGTGTGTGTGTGTGTGTGTGTGTTGTGTGTGTGTGTGTGTGTGTGTGTCTGTAAACATGTCCATGTACACTAGCATACACTAAAGAAAGAAGGATAAGTCAGGGAAGATAACTTTATTCCTGCTGTGGAAAGCATCCAGACTTATGGGTTTGTGAAACTAAAGTAATGTTACCTAGGTCCTTGAAATTGGAATTTTCCACCCCTAAGTACGCTTTCACATTGCATCAAATGTTGGTGCATCAGAGTAAGCTTGTAGGTTTGGCTTTTGATGTAAGGAAAATGCAGGAGTTGAATATTCTGGCAAGAGTAAGGCAAACCCTCCTCTTAACTTTCTCTTCAAAGATATTCTTTAGAGCCTCCTTTTATGGCTGAAGGTTTCTTCAGTATTTTACAATTAATCATTTGGCAGTGTTAGTTTGGATGTAGAGGGAGTATTTGTTAGCCAAGAGTTAAGCTAAAGCACAGACTTTAGAGACTTGCAGATTTCAGGAATAGAGATCCTTTCTCTTAGGTTTTTCTGCCTTTCCATTCTCCAAGTTGTTTCTTTTCTCCCCCCCTTTGGATGGCTTCGATTAGGTGCACGGAGCCAAAATCATACAAAGGGTAGGTAAATGAAAGCGTTCTGACGTTTAATCTGAGGAGTTCTCTGGTCTGAGAAAGAGTCTAAAGTATTTCCATAAGAGAATAGAGATTCAAGGCCAAGTTCCTTGGTTAAAGAAGATTTAGACAGAGACTACGAAAGGAGGATTATTTCCCTATGCAGATAATCAAGTACAGCTATTCTGTCCCCTTAGCCATATTAGTGTTAGTGATAGATTGCCCATCAGTCAGTGTGACAGAGATAATCAGGACTGAGGGTGGTGTTGGTAGGAATAAATGAGTTAGCAAGGCCACTGTTGATTAGATAGCTTGAGCTAAGTGTTGGGTGGCTCCAAGCTTGCTTAGACTCAGTCTGGAGTCAGGGATACAGGATATGGACCTTTGGCTCCTGTGCATAATCTCTGACCAATATAGCTTCTTCTTTGCCTCTTTTAGATAATGTAGTATTTCTGGCCTCTTTCATCATGTGCCTAGTTGCAAAGGCTCAGGAACACTGGAGGCAGGGAGGTCCATATGTACTTTTATTATTGAGTTGTTTCACATGACTAGACAAGGGCATGCGTTTCCTTAGTGAGCAACATTCTTCCTTCTGTAGCTGATGAGAGAAGAGCCTATCCCACATATACTTTAGAGGATGACTGAACTTGCATTCATTCAGAAATACAGCAAAAAGATGAACAGTCAGTGGATTCTCTTGTTCTTATTACCATGAGACCAGAAGAAAAAGTTGTGGCTTTTATCCAGGAAATGTTTTCAGTGCCATTGGCTTGGTCAAAGGGAATATTAGCTTGGTCAGAGGGAATATTTATTAGCGTTACCACCGAGACAGGGCGTGTCCACTTCTGACTCCCTTCCCTACTCCCTCTCATTCCCTTAGACTTTCCACCATTTTTATGTTCAAGGGGTTTGTGCTCTGGGTGCCTGTAGGTCTGCTTCCAATGTAGTAATAAAAATCTCTTTTTTTCCATTTCATTGGAATATTGAGGAATACTGTACTGAACTAAAGGGCTTACTATTTCTGTCCTCCTAGTAGCTCCCCTAGTAAAACTTGACCATGTTCCCTGGAGGGATGGAGTGAGGCCATTAACCAAATATTGGTACGTGAAATAGCATTTCAGGTTGAACCCACAGGATCCAAGACTAAATCCAGCCTTCAAGCTTCTACAGATTATTCAGGAACTCTGTGATCTTCTCATCATATAAACCTACTACCAGCAGCGTAGAGCCATCACCCAGAAAAATTCCAGACAAATTTATTTCCCACTGATGATTAGAATAAAATACTATGTGCGTGTTTCTATCATTGCCTTTGCAATGTTGGATTGTAACTGTCCTCTACCTGTTATTCCCCTTTGACCTCCTTGAAAACAGAAACTGAGCTTTGCTTTTTATACTTTCGTATCTGTATGTACACAGTACATATTCATCAGTTGAAAAATTGGAAATGTAAAGTAAACATTGGTCCCAGTGCATTGTTCTGCCTATAATGTGAAATATCTCCTAATGGCTTAAATCATTTAATAAAGCTTTTATTGACGCGTAATTTCTACCTTGTTCTTTATTTTTCTTTTAACATCTTTATTGGAGTATAATTGCTTTACAATGTTGTGTTAGTCTCTGCTTTATAACAAAGTGAATCAGCTATACATATACATATATCCCCATATCTCCTTCCTCTTGCATCTCTCTCCCACCCTCCCTATCCCACCCCTCTAGGTGGTCACAAGGCACCAAGCTGATCTCCCTGTGCTACGCGGCTGCTTCCCACTAGCTATCTACTTTACATCTGGTAGTGTATATATGTCCATGCCACTCTCTCACTTCATCCCAGCTTACCCTTCCCCCTCCCTGTGTCCTCAAGTCCATTCTCTACGTCTGAGTCTTTATTCCTGTCCTGCCTCTAGGTTCTTCAGAACAATTTTTTTTTTTTTTTTAGATTCCATATATATGTGTTAGCATATGTCTACTTTGTTCTTAAAAGTTTATTTACAAATGATACATTTTAATCATTGAGTTGGACCATACACCTTACTAGCCTTCATTTTCTCCTAAATAATTAATAGAAATAACAAAAATAATAATTAGCTATTATATTTACTCAGCATTTGTTATATCTCAAGGAAATTTTCTAAGTGTTTTATACATATAAATTTAAGTCATAGAACAACCCTAGTGAGTAGATTCATATATTTCCATTTTATATATAGGCACACCTCAGAGATATTGTGGGTTTTGTTCCAGACCACTGCAATAAAGCAAATATTATAATAAAGCAAGTCACAGAGTTCTTTTTGTTTCTCAGTGCATATAAGCGTTATGTTTACACTACACTGTAGTCTATTAAGTGTGCAATAGCATTATGTCTAAAAAACAATGTATATACCTTAATTAAAAAATATCTTCCTGCTAAAAATACTAACCATCTTCTGAGTCTTCAGCGACTGGTAACATCTGCTGATGGAGACTCTTGCCTCAATATTGCTGACTGATCAGGCTGGTGGTGCTGAAAGCTGGGGTGGCTGTGGCAATTTCTTAAAACAAGACGACAATGAAGTCTGGCTTATAGATTGACTCTTCCTTTCACAAACAATTTCTCTGTAGCATGAAGTGTTGTTTGATGTTCCACCCACAGTAAAACTTCTTTCAAAACTATAGTCAAATCTCTCAAACCATGCCCCTGCCTTATGAACTAAGTTCATGCAATATTCTAAATTCTTTGTTGTCATTTAAACAATCTTCACAGCATCTTTACCAGGAGTAGATCTCATCTCAAGAAACCACTTTCTTTGCTCATTCGAAAGAAGCAAGCCCTCAACTGTTAAAAGTTTTATCATGAGATTGCAGTAATTCAGTCACATCTTCAGACTACACTTCTAGTTCTAGATCTCTTTCTATTTCTACCGCATCTACAGTGACTTCCTCCACTGAAGTCTCGAATCTCTCAAAGTCATCCATGAGAGTTGGAATCAACTGCTTCCAAATTCCTGAGAATATTGATATTTTGACCTCTTCCCACGAATCATGAGTGTTCTAAAAGGCATCTAGAATGGTGAATCTTTTTCAGAAGGTTTTCAAGTGACTTTGCCCAGATCCATCAGAATAATCACTATCTATGGCAGCCATAGCCTTTTGAAATAATAAGACTTGAAAGTCAAAATGACTCCTTGGTCCATGGGCTAAAGAATGGATGTTGTGTTAGCAGACATGAAAACAACAGTAGTCGCGTACAATTCTGTCAGAGCTCTTACTGCATTGTCAATAAGCAGTAGTATTTTGAAAGGAATCTTTTTTTTTTTTTTTTTCTGAGCAGTAGGTCTCAAGAATGGGGCTAAAATATTCAGTAAACCATGTTGTCAACAGATGTGCTGTCATCCAGACTTTGTTGTTACACTTATAAAGCATAGGCAGAGTAGATTTAGCATAATTCTTAAGGGCCACAGGATTTTTTGAATGGTAAATGAACACTGGCTTCAACTTAAAGTCATCAGCTGCATTAGCCCCTAACAAGAGAGTCAGCCTGTCCTTTGAAGTTCTGAAGCCAGGCATTGATGTCTCCTCTCTAGCTATGAAAGTCCTAGATGGCATCTTCTTCCAATAGAAGCCGGTTTTGTCTACATTGAAAATCTATTGTTTAGTATAGCTATCATCATTAATTATCTTAGCTAGATTTTTCTGGATAACTTGCTACAGCTTCTACATCAGCACTTGCTACTTTACCTTGCAATTTATGTTATGTAGATGGTTTCTTTCCTTCAATCTCATGAACCAACCTCTATTAGCTTCAAACTTTTTTTCTGCAAGTTCCTCACCTCTCTCAGCCTTCACAGAATGGAAGACAGTTAGGGCCTTACTATGGATTAGGCTTTGGCTTAAGGGAATGTTGTGGCTGGTTTGATCTTCGATCCACACCACTAAAACTTTCTCCGTATCAGCATTAAGGCTATTTTGCTTCTTTATCATTCTTGTGTTTCTATGTGCAATTCTTCCTTTCAACTGAACACTTTGAAGCCATTGTAGGGTTATGCATTGACCTAATTTTAATACTGTTGTGTCTCAGGGAATAGGGAGGCCTGAGGAGAGGGAGAGAGATGGGGAACGACTGGCTGGTGGAGCAATCACTACACCTACAACATTTATCAATTAAGTTTGCTGTCTTAAATGGGCACTGTTCGAGGCACCCCCAAATAATTACAATACTGACATCAAAGATCACTGATCACAGACTACCATAGCAAATATAATAATACTGAAAAAAGTTTGAAATATTATGAGAAGTATCAAAATGTGACACAGAGAGACAAAGTGAAAAAATGCTATTGGAAAAATGGTCCTAATAGATTCTCCTGACACAGGGTTGCTGCAGACCTTCAACTTGTAAAAACCACAGTTATCTGCAAAGCATAATAAAGCGAAGTGCAATAAAACAAAGTATACCTATAATGAAAGTTAGGTCTGAGGAATTCCCCACATTCACAATTTTGGTATTTTTTGACCAATACAACGGCCTTATATTTCCCCTCAGCTTAATGAAGCCTTACTTTCTTGACTATAGGCCTCTGACCTCTCTTTTCTTAGAAAACTTGCAATTATAAATTCCTGTTCTCCCAGGCCTGAGATGTAAATCTTCTCCTAGCCTCTTGACAGTTTTATAACCCAGGGTTGTCTTTCTCAAGGATCTGGGAGCCAACCTTTTGAAATGTAATCGTCAAGAAAGATTGCACTCAATCTCGAAGTCTCTGTGACAAGGTAGGAGCCTACTTTCATAAACAATAATTAGCAAACACAAATGGCCTAATCACATTTACCAACCTCCCCCTAACCATCCTCAGTACTTTCTTCACCAACTCACTTCAGTATTGAAAAACTCTCCCACCTTTCATTTGGGTCCAATCTCTCTCCGCTATTGCAATAGTCTTAAATAAAGCATTCCTCTTCTATTTCACTCTGTACAGGGCAATTTTTCTTTGACACTGTTTGAACTTATCCTCAGCTTCCCACAGTATTTTACACGACGTCTCCTCTTTGATTCTCATAACCAAGTATTTGCTTTACTGACAGGTATATCTTCCCAGAAGTTATACAGGTGTTTCACACCATTTTCCTTTGTATCCGTTCCAAGAGGGCAATTCCAGCATTTATTCCTATGACCCCAACACTCTTTCTCACATTTTCTTTTCAAAATCACTTCGATCAACTTCACAGAATGTAATTTTGACAAGGTACAGTTTCCTCAGTCTTTGTTTCCCCTCTTTTGTTCCTCCTAGAATATTCCTCTCACCATGACTAGTTACAATTTCTTCACCCTCCATAAATATATTTTCTGTATCCTCAGCCACATGAACCTAGCTTTTGTTCTGAAATTGTCAAAGTGAAATAAACAAAAGGAACAAAAAAGAGTCTATTTAAAACTAAAAGTTTCCTAAAGCTTTAGATTGCATAAAAATCCAAGGTATAGACTGCATTTATTTTACTATTTCAGAGTAATTTTTGAGGATAAAATCTTCAGAAATATTCATGGATAAAACAGATTGAGGGAGTTAATCTGATGTTCAACAAGTGGGACAGGGAAGGGAAAGGCCCATGAGATGCCCATGGTGAGGACAGAGGCCTTTCCCACAATGAAGGAGGTAGACATGCTGCTTACCCTTTTCTCCCATGATGGATGTGTCCTGCACATATCTTGTATTCCTAAGAGAATTTTTGGTATTCATGACTTTGTTAATAATAATAATAGATGTAAGAAACCAATGAATCCCCTGCCTCTCCCACAAGAGAACAAAGCAGTCCTAATTATCTACCACTAGGAAGTCGGTGCCAGTGTGGATTTATGTTCCCTTCCAAACTAGAATACAGCATCACAATTGATTTTCTTTTTCCAATTCTAATTTTCCAGACCTATTAAAATGACTCTAAACCAAACTGCTGTGAAAGAAATAATATTGGCTTTCTCCCATTATCCCTTTCTTTTCTCCCTTGTCTCCTTTCTACTAAATCAAATTAATCTGCTTTAAAAATAGAAAAGATAAGTGATTATATAATCTTCTAAGGGAGGCAGGAAGCTGTGGGACATAAGGCACAAATGAAATGCTCACACATCGGGCATATTTAGACAATATGCATGTCAGTCCAAGTCTTTTGTGGCCTGGTACTGTGGGGATGCAGCCAATGGAGGTGCGGAGGCTCTCCCCCTCCTGGGGCCCCCAGTGATGTGAAGCACTTTCTGAGGGAAAGAAAATGCTTCTACAAGCCCAGAGAAAATGTTACGATGCCACTCTGAGCTCTTGCCACTCAGAATTAGAGCCTTGAGGCAGTGAAGAGCCCCCTGTGACTTAATCTTGACACAGGAGAGGAAGGGGGACTTTTTTATCAGCCCAGCTGGCACTGTCATTGTGCCTTTAAAAACCTTATGTGAGTCTTGCTTTTAATTTATACGGAAAAAATCCCTACAACTCAATGAGAAAGCAATTTAACCATCTCAGGTAAATAGTGAAACTTCACTGTAACAGAAGCAGGGACTCCTCGGCCCCTAACTTCATTCCCTAAAAGCCAAGCTTTGGTCCTGCCCATCCCTGAAAAGACCAGACTTTGTCTAAAGAAAAGTCAATTGAGTGGAAGGATGATATTCTGGGTGAACAGAGTTATTTTAAGAAGCCACCAGCATTTGCATTTCTAAACTATTAGGAGATAAAATGAAGGGAAAAATTTTAAATGCATATACATATATACATGTTTTAAAATCTAATTTGAGGTCATAGCTGTAATTGCAAAAGCTTTGGATTGTGTGTCATGCTGGAATAATGTTGTGTTAGTGAATGTAGAGCATTCAGCATTACTTTATGCCTCATTGCATCCTAAGTGCAATGCTATTTCAATACAACACCTACCACTTTTAAGTCTTTATGCTTAAGTATGTCTTGCTGGATGAAATCAAGCTACAAATTGGATAAAATTGGGTCCTCCCAGCTGATTCTACTGCTACAAGTTCCAAAACCCAATTGTTTTCTAAATCCAATTCCATGAATTCAGAATCCAAATTATCATGATTTCTTGCACTGCAAAAGAAATACAAAAGCTCAACTTGCTTCAGAGATGAAAAGCGTTTTTTTTTTTTTTTTTGGTCCATAAAAATAAAGTTAACCTCTTTTCACATAGGCCTTAAAAACGGCTTAGAAATGGAGCAAGGAATATTGGAGAAAACATAACCTGCAGGACTTTTGAGACACAGTGAATCCACTGCTTAGGCAAAAAAGTCCTTTATTTATACAATTCTATCCAAAATATGTCAGAGAAAAACTGCTCTGTCTTTACTGTCCTTTCATGCTTGTTTGGTAGCTCAAGTTATTCTACTGCCACCTAAATTTGTGATTGCAACAAATTTACCTATTTTAAAAGACAATATTCAGATCACAATGTCTTTCCATCTGGCAGTTAAAGATGCATCTGAAAAGATAACCATGTATAGAGTCCACCCTCAGAGGATTTATGTTTTACCAAATTGTACAGAGTGTGGTGAGGTGGGATACGGATTTTCAGTGTGGCAGGGAAAACTAAAATTGAACCTAACTGGAATTGCATCTGGTATCAAACAGCAATTACTACTGATTTTGAAGATCCTTATATTAATTTTCCAAAATCCTTTTCATTGTAGAAACAAAAGCCTCTTCACAACAGTAGTATTTTGTTTGGAAATATTTTGGGTGGACAAATCTAATAAAACAAGCTGCTAAAAACAGTCAGCAGTTCTTATTCCACACACTTATTTCAATTATGCCAAATGAAGGCTGTATTTATAAGAGAAAAAATAGCTAACTAAAGAAAAATATTGGATTATCCATGGGTGGGTGCTGTAATAATTTATACAAATTTATGCTTGATCTCAGTTATCCAAATAATTAAAATACCAATAGCTACCTTGAGGGAAAAATAGTATAAAAAATGGCATTATAAGTGGATGCATTTGTATTTGTTTTCAATGAAAGAGAAAGCATATTGATAATATAGCAGGGTAAAAGCATTTTGGTAAACAAGAAGTACACTTTGGAGAGATTATCTGATCCCGGATCAGGCACTAGGATTCTCTGACATAGGTCTCAGCCCTCTTAGGAGAACCTAATAATTCAGACTATGTGACCTTGGGAGAATTTAGACTGAATTAGATTGGGTTAGAGGAGGAAGCACTGTCATCAACACTAGGTAAAAACAATTCATAAATAATAACACCACCACCACCCCCTGTGAGTCACTGAAGAAGTACAACAGTAAGGAAAGCCACAGGCACAATTATTTCCGTGGCCTGGAAGTAAGCACTGACCAAATGCAGCTCTCCCCTATCCACACCCTCAGAGCAATCCCAGTTGATGTCTGATATGATGGGGGTAATTTAGGATTCCTCCTTCTATGTGGTTCTGATTTCTGTTCATAGACTGTACCTAGATATTCAGCTTCTCCCCTTCTCTTTCTTCCCTGTAATGACTGCCTCCTCATCTTGGTTGCTAACCTGATGATCTTTGGTCAAGTAATCTGCTGGCTAGTTCCAGGACTACCTTCCCTGTATTACACTTTCCTACCTCAATCACTGCTGTCAAGCCCTTAACCTAGAGACCTCCACAACTAAACAGGGTAATCTGTCTTGATGACTTTACTTACTGACTTAATTTATGTACTAGTCAATTCAACTAACATGGTCTGTGGGCTTCTCCTGCCCAAACCTCAACACCCCTCCAACAAAAAAAATAACTTGGGGAAATTACAGGTGTAAGAGAGAATCATAATTTCAGGGGCATGGGAAGACACAGAGAGAGAGAGAGAGAGAGAGAGAGAGAGAGAGAGAGAAATGTATATATTTCTATGGACAATTTGTACTAACGGTCCATCCTCACTATTTGTTCGTGGATTTCATATTTGCAAATTTCCCTACTTGCTAAAACTTATTTGTAATCCTCCAAATCAGTACTTGCGGCATGCTCACAGTCACTTGTGGTCATGTGTCAAGTGGTGAAAAACGTGAGTTTCCTGATCGGCTGAGGCCAGTATGGCAATACTCTGCCTGCCTGTTCCAGCTTCCATACTGTAAACAACTGTCCCTTTGGCGGTGTATTTAGTGCCAAAGTTTTTGTACTTTTGTGCTTTTTGTTGGCGATTTCACTGTTTAAGATGGCCCCCATGTATAGTGCTGAAGTGCTGTCTCGTGTTCCTAACTGCAGGAAGGCTGTGATCTGCTTACAGTAAAAAGCTTTATTCAGGCATGAGGTACAGTGCTATTTATAATTAAATGATAATAAAAAGAGTACATGTCAAAATGTGTGAAACACAACCAAAAGAAAAAAAATACATTAAAAAGTATAGCTTTGAATACATATACCTAGAAATTAGATTAAAACTAGTATTTAATTATTATTTGAAAGAACTTTAAAACAAAGATATAAATATGGTCTGAATAAGTGGAGATGAATTTTATTTTCTTGAATAGTAAATTTAATTGTATAAAAACGTCAATTCTCTCATTAATGTATAAATTTAATGTAACCCCATTCCTATTTTCAGCTAGATGTTTTGATAAACATACTTAAAATTTACATAGAAAATAAATATCACAAATATGTCTCAGACAAATATAAAAAAATAAAATAAGGGGAGACTTTCCCAACCAAATATGAAGAAAAACTACAAGGTCATTGTAATAAAAGTCATGCATTAGCACAAGAACAGACAAATGGACCAATGAATCAAAACAGAGTACTCAGAGATAAATAAATGCATATCTGGGGAGTAAATCAATGATTTAACCTAACATGGAAAGGATGTTTTGTTCTTAACTTGGGTGGGGGATAGTGGCTCATTTTTTGAAACAAAATAAAATTGGATCACAACACATACAAAGTTGGACCTTAACGGATTAAAAATCTATCAAGTTAACAGGAAAAATGTAGGAAAATATTGTGAATGATATGGATAAAGACATTTTAAACAAAATTTTAAAAACAAATTATAAGCCGAATAATTATAAATGGACAAAAGTACGAAATGTGTGATATATTGAGGGAAGATATTTGCAATGTTTAAAAACAATCATTATTCAAAATATTTTAAGAAGTCCTTCAAGCTAACAAGAAAAAAAAATAGGAATGTCAATGGAAAAATAAATACAAAGGAAATGAAAAAGCAGTTGGCAGAAGAGGAAATTAAAAAAACACCAACAAACATAGGAAGATGCTCAAATTCATTAGTAACTAGAAATTGAAAATTAAAATAGCAATATGTATCAGGAAGATATGTCTTTAAACTGGCAAAAATTAGAAACTTGGAAAATACCAAATGTTGGTGAGACTATGGGGTTATAGAGACCCTCATGTAGATGAAGGTAGAATATTGTAGTCATTCTGAGGAGCAATCTGGCATTATTTATTCCAGCTTAGTATATTTACACCCTCTGGTCCAGCAAATTCTTACACAGCATTGGGGAAGTTCATCACAGTATTACTTGCTGTATCAGAGTCTTAGAGACAGTCAGCATATCCATCACCGGGAGAGCAGGCATGTTACTTTGGATAAATGCACAACCCAAAGTTCTAGGCAGTAGTTAGAAGCAACAAACTAAATATCCACCTACCCACATAGATGTCTTAAAAAACAGTACTGAGTACGAAAAAAAGGAGGAGGGGAATACATACACAATACCACACACACATTAAAAATGCATACAGACAGAAGGACAATACACACGTGTAATGATGAGAACTGGAGGATTTGATTCATTTAATCCTATGCAACTGACTTACACATAATTAAGTAATTTTTAAAGTTTTATTAGAAACAATGATATCATATAGACCTCCATCCTCCAAAAATATGGCATTTTAGTGAGCCAGATAGTTCTTTATAAAAAGAACGTCTGGTCAGAGAAAATCATTCATTATGTTTCTCACAGATCACACTCTAACAGAAGTATTTTCCCCAGATTTGAGGCTCTCACTTTAAACAGAACCTTGATGAATGGGAAACACATATTGTGTAAAGAGCTTGGTGGGAGAGAGGACTGCAAATCACCTAATATGAAGAACAGGGAGGTAAAATGGAACCATTTTACCCAGAAGCACAGAAAGTATATGTATCTCTCTTCAATTAATTTATGAGCTCTCATGTGGAAGAGACACAAGACACTAAATATTGCTTGAGAGTTGAGAGTGGTTAAAAACAATAGGTGGATCCTATAGTCAAGCAGATTTAGGATAAAAACAAAAGGGAAATTTCTCACAGTGAGAAAGTCCCAAATGGGAATAGATATAGGATGGGTTCTTTCCCTGGCATTTTTCATGCAGGAGGTAGACATCGTTTGTCAGGAATAAAGAGATTCCTGTCTTCAAAGTGAGGGCCAAGGGACTGGACTGTAATGCCCCTTCTACTTCCTAAAATTTGGTAAATCTAAAGACTTTAAAAGGCCTAATGCAAAGAAAAATTAAATTTTAAGCAATTTGCTTTCGTTTCTTTTCCTCAAATTTGGATGAAGCAATGACTCTAGTGGCTAAATAAGCCATTGAATTGAAAAAAAAAAAACAAACTAAGAATAATTTGAGGATGTTCTTTCTCTCTGGACTATTTGTAATGCCAGTGTGTCATCCTTATTCATAAGTTCCCACTGAAGTTAGTAAAGAGACACTTTGACAGTTCAGGTATTTACTCATACATCCATCTATTCTCACACCTATGATTAGAAGCTTTCCACAGCCATGAGCATGTACCACAGGCATCTCTTTTTCTCCACTGGGCTGGGAAGAACATCCCTAGGGTGTGAAATATTCATAGCTGGAAACTTCCCATATCATCAAGTGATTCAGATTTCCATAATAAAATTGACCATCAGTCTTAGAGCATGAGTTCCCTCAGAAACTATATCACTGCTAGCATCACTAGCATTTGAAATATTCCAATGGTGTATTAGCACATAATGCCTAAAAGACAAGTTTAATTCATTCTTTCTCCTTCTTTCTAAGTCTTACTCCTATTTTTCTTTCCCTTTCCTCAATCAAATTCAAACTCCACCTTAAAGTATCTAAGCACACTTCAAAGCAATTATAACAGGGCTGGAAGGGCAAAAATTTTAAAGTTTATTTTCTATATAAAATGAGTCATGGCGAACTTTATGTCTCAATTTTGTGCACTCTTTAGAAGATATGCTAATCGATTCTTATTTTATGTTAATGTGATTATATAGTGAAAATATAACTCTAGACTATAGGGATACTTTTTTTTTTTTTTTTTTTTTTTTGCGGCACGCGGGCCCTTCACTGTTGTGGCCTCTCCCATTGAGGAGCACAGGCTCCGGACGCGCAGGCTCAGCGGCCATGGCTCACGGGCCCAGCCGCTCCACGGCATGTGGGATCTTCCCAGACCGGGGCACAAACCTGCGTCCCCTGCATCGGCAGGCAGATTCTCAACCACTGCGCCACCAGGGAAGCCCCAGGGATACTTTTCTTTCTTCATTTACTGGTCACTCAAAAACATTCAATCATGCTTAGTTCTTTTTCACTTCAGGTATAACATTCTTACTCACATCACATCACTTTCCATTTTACTAAACTTAATGAAAGGATCAGAAACCTATCTTTTAAGGATTATGAAAAGAACAAAATAATGATATCACTAGAATGAGATTTATGACATTAAATGCCGAAGCTGAGTATACACTGGTGAACTCAGAGCTGTCCCAGGAGGTAAGCAGAAAGCTTTGCTGCTGATCAGGGGTCAGCAGACAATAGGCCTCAGGCAAAATCTGACACACCACCTGTCTTAATAAACAGGTATCACTGGAACACAGTCATACCCATTAATTTACACATTGTCTATGGTTGTCTTCATGCTACAGAGTTGTTGAGTAGTTGTGCCTGAGCCCATATGGTCTGTAAAACCTAAAATATTTAACATCTGAGCCTTGCAGAAAAAACTCTGTTGACCTCTGCCTTAAATATTCTGAAGTCCTAGAGACCCTTAGTTAATCCTCACACGATAACCTTTAATAAACATGGGTAAATAAAAGATGCCACAAAACTGGGTGGAGAGAAGAGATACTACAGCAGGAGAGGGAACTCAGCTAGAAGAAAAGTATTAGTGAGGATTTTATTAATTCATTCATTAGACGTATCAAGAACCTAGTAGGTGTTAGTCACCTTGCCAGGCCCTGGGCACACAAATGAGAACAAAGAAGATGTCCTATCCTCCCAGAACCTAGTATAGAATTCATGTATTAAATCAACTCCAAAATACATATAAAACTGCAGACTGTAGTGAGTACTATTACTTACTGCAGGGTGCTATGAGAAATAAAAGCTTACAAGTTGAAGATGGACACCTGCTTTATTTTTTCTGAATTAATTTCTCCCTTCTGGTAACAGTAATCCTCTTTCTCAGGAGAACTATGTCTCCACCATCTAAACTTGGATTTCTGGAAAGGCTTGCAAGACTACCCTTCCTCTGCCCACAGCGTTAGAAACATGACACCATCTGGGTTAACTGGCATTGCCCACGTTCCCAGTTACAGTGATTGGTGCAGGAACAGTTCCATGACTCAAGCCTAACCAATCACAAGCCTTCCTTAGTATTTATTTTTAGGGAAGAAGGGAAATTCTCTTTCTTCTTTCCTCTTTGGTCTTGATGCAGTAGAAATGTCAGCTCAAAGCTCTAGGGGTCTTATTCTCCTTCATGTGAATTTGGAGAGAGACATGGACAGACAGAAACAGAGATATGTATCTAGAGAGAGACAGAGACAAAAAGAGATGGGGGTAAGCTCATGGCGTTTGAGATTCTGGATTCAAATGTCCCTAGAACCAAAGACAAATAAGAACTGATGAGAAAAACGGGTTTTCCACGTAAGATCTCACCGTAAGTTTCCCCAGATGCTCAAAAAAATGGAATAGTTGTTGTTTTTGAGATTGAGGTTACTTTGATATCAGAAAAAGGACAAAGAGCTGCTGAGGGTGTTTGCCATGTGTAATTGGGAACAAGGAGTGTGTGTGTGTGTGTGTGTGTAGAAGGATAGGTGTGTAGGAGGAGAAAAGAACATGGTTTAATCCAGAAATCTAGAAATCATTCTTTTTACTATTTCTTCCTTCATTTCCAATATTCAATTTATTATAAATCCCATGAATTTAAAATAGTGGTTCTTAAAATGAAGTCCCCTGGCCAGGAACATAAATATCACCTGGAAACTTGTTAGAACTGTAAATTCTCAGGCTTCACTCTAGACCTCCTAAATCAGAAACTGACTTTAGGGTCCAGCAATCTGTAAATCATGCTGAAGCTTGAGAACTCCTGATTTAAACTTTTAAACAACTCTGGAATTTGTTAACTTTTCTCAATCTCCACTGCCATCCACCTAGTTAAAATGCCACCATTCCTAGCCAGGGCTCCTAATCATCTCTCCAAATATAAACACTCCCTCCAACACATTTTCCACAGAGAAAACTGTCTCAGCCACTTCCATTTTAATTAATTATATGAGCATCTGGGCACATGTGAAGACCCATTCAGAAATGCTGTCCCCTATCTCGAAGACAGCCTGAAGCCCTCCAGTGTTTGGAACCGCCTCCAAACACTAGCACAAGTTTCTCAGGATGATTCCCCGGCTTGTGCCCAAAGGAATTCAGAGTCCCGCTTCAGCTGCTATTAGTTAGTTTAGCAGGGAGCACACACAAATTCAATCATCCTTGAACAAATATCTATTTAGCACCCACTACATGGCACAGATGGTGTTCAGTCCGGGGAGTCCAGAGGTAATGCAGATCTGGAGCCTGCCTACACAAGTTTCTAGTCTAATCGGAGGAGATGGTAAATTGGGCTAAGAGCTAAGTGGATAAGTGATATGTGGATAAGTGTTCTGAGGGGAACAATCCAGTTGCAGTATGAAGAATAATGGGAGTGCATCTCCATACAGAACAATGAGTAAAGGCCTCAGAAACAAGGAACCAGCCATGTTAACAGCAAAGAAACAAAAATAGAGAGGGAAACAGGTGCAAATGCCTTGAGGCAGGTAAAATCTTATGCTAATTTGAGAAAACCAGTAAGTCTGGTCAGAAGCGAAGGAAATACGATGAGGCTGGAGAGTGCAGAAGGGTTGAGTGCAGATTGTGAGTCCTAAGTGAGTGAGAGCAGTTTGGATTTTATTCTAAAGGCGACCGCTAAATTACACAAGCCGCTCTTCAAGAGAACAGACACGATGAAGGCAAGACGGTTATGGATGGCCCTGTTGAAATCTGAGCTCTGAACGAAGAAAATTGTTTTATTGGGTCAGTATATCAGTTCATGTATATTAAGAATCAAGGAGGCTTTTGTGGGCTAACCTGGAGAAGTCACTATAATTTCTAGGTTCTATAATAAAACAACTTCCAAAATCTAAAGGAAAAAAAAAACTTTAGAAACACAGTCTATAAAGTTGGGGCTCATCTCAACAGTTCTAAGCATATTTAAAATTAAGTTACTTGATATCAATACTTTCACCTCTGAAGTTAAAGGTTAAACATTTCTTTAAGTGTTTTTTAAACCTATGATCCTCTATCATCCAAAGAGTCAATTACTGATGGTTTTCAATCCCACTTTTGGCTCAGACATCCCAACCACATATTGTTTTAATTTATATTTTATTTTAAGCTTTATTTAGCTCTTCCCTTGTTCTCTTTCATTTATTTAAATATGAATATGTTCAGCAGGCAGGTGATTATATTTGTCAATCCTCCCCCAGTCTTCTAAAATAAATAAATAAATAACTGTGATGAAAAATAAATTGTATAAATTAATTAAATCCAATATTTTCCTCCTACAAAATGCCTTTTTCCAGATTTTCTGCCTACTTTTTGGCTACATTCTTTGCTGCCTGGAAGGGGAACAGAGAGGTGTAAATGATATGCACACCTCATAACTGGTGTAATTAACAGATCCATAGGTTATTGTGCAGCACAAGGTCTCCTGTTTCACTGTAAGGACTGAAGGAACCAGATTAGATACTTAATGACGTGTCAACATATGGGCAGAGCTCCAGCTTCAATTCACTACAACTCACTGGCAAAGTGATCATGGAGTGCCATCTTCTACAAAGAACCACGCTTAATAGCCATTTTCTAACTTGCTTACAGCTATTTTAGCGTAGCATTATTTCTAGCTCAAGGAAACAAGGAAATGTTTTCCAATACAAGAGGAAAAAGAGATATTTTTAACAACTCTGCAAAAAGAAACTTTGTTTTTAAACTTTGTTCTGCTCTCGATGTCAAAGCAGATTGCCCAACTAATTAGGACCTTAAGTTCTCAGTTCAGAGCCCAAAGCTTTCCTGAAGCCTTTGCCCCTTGTTTACAACCAGCCCAAACTATGAAGATATTTCAATTATCAGCTAGGGTAATTCCCAGCTTAATTTTTTTTCTCCTAACCAAACGGTGTCTCCTTAATATCACAGGTAATCAGTAATCCATAGAGGAGAAGATTTTGGGTTGTGTGAGTCATATGCAAGAGTTTGAATCCTGGCTCCTGGGTTAATTTAGGCAAGTTACTTAGCCTTTCTGGGCTGCATTGCCAGATAAAATAAAGTATGTCTAATTAAACGTGAATTTCAAATAATCAATGAATGTGTTTTAGTGTCAGTATATCCCATGCCATACTTGGCCACCCTCAATCTTGCAACCCTACTCCAGGCTTTAGTTTTCTTAAGTGTACAGCGAGTATAATAATGGGGGAGTTGTGAAGATTAACTAAATTAATCCAGTTGAAGCATTTATTATGGTGCCTAGAACATGGTGAGTTCTCACTAATTCTTAGCTGTTGTGTTGCTGTTGTTAATTTTCTCCAAGAAATAAAGGAATGCAACACAAGAATGTCTGGATAGAGTTTCCTACATGCTGGACAAAAGGGGAATTGGATAGGTGAGAGACACCCATGCTACCAACATAGATTTTATTAGATGCAGCCATGTGTCAGGGGCTACATGTTATGAGTTAGTCCTATAATCGCATGTGCTCTAGTTGTTTTCAGACCCATTTTACAAAGAAAGAAATTGAGACTCTGAGAAGTTAAGTAACTCCCTATTAAACATGGGTAGTAGCTGGTAAAGCTGGAAGTTCTGTGAGACTGCAACACACAGGTTCTTTTCTCTAGTCTGACCATTGGCCCCCCAAAAAATAAAAATTTGGTGATACCCAATAAAGAAAAAATAATACAGATTCCTTTTCGGTGAATATCAATATGATAAAGATAACTAAAAATAATTTTGTAACACTTTTAAAAGGCACAAAGCACCATCATCCTAATTTGTGACTTATCTCACAATGGCCTCATAAACGTGGCATTTCTAGTTATTCTCTTTTCACAAATAAAGCAGTGAAATTCAGGAACTAGACATGTCCCCCACAGCATGCAGCTGTAAGTATAAAGGCCAGGACTCAGATCCAGGTAGATTTTAAATCTTGGGTTTGCCTGGGCTGCCATAACCAATTACTACAGACTAAGAGGCTTAAACAACAGAAATTTATTTTCTCACAGTTCTGGAGGCTGGAAGTCCAAGATCAAGGTAATAGCTAGTTTCGTTTCCTCTGAGGCCTCTTTTCCTTGGCTTGCAGATGGCTGCTAGTTAGCTGTGTCTTCACATGGCATTTTTCTCTGGTCATGTTTAGTTAGGGACCCAACCTTAAGATCTCGTTTAACCTTTATCACTTTTTTAAAGACCCTATCTCTAAATACAGTCAAATTTTGGGTTAGGGCTTCAACATATGAATTTGGGGAGAACACAATTCAGTCTGTTAACACCAGGCTCTCTCATCTCTGGTCCTATCAGTATCGTTAGTCATGCCGCTCTTCCAGGATTACTTTAAACGACAACTCTGTTTTTAAAGCTGATGGTGAAAGAAATATGTAAAACGTTATAATGGAACATTTATAAAGATCAATAACAACTCTTTAAGTGCAAGAATTCTTAAAATGCAATACATCATACATACATACTTGGGATTTGGTCTACTGTGATATTTTAACAGGATCTTGGACTAAGAGAATAACAATGAAACTGAGATGACAGTTTGATCATAGCTGATGTAATAATTAACCTCACATGTAAAGACGTATCACGAATTTAAAATCCATTCCATACGTGTATGAAGAAGAGACAATGATGAGGCATGTACTATTTAACTGTAATTCCTCCAAATTTGAAACTTTCTTAAGTGTAGGAAGTGTGGGCAGAGCTCTGTGGGTCAAACCAACCTCCACATATACCTACAAATGCCAGGTTAGACTAATTGCTGCTTACAGTGAATGAGTCAATGGATGACTCATAGAACTACTGCTTACTCCTGGAATCAGGTGGATTCTGTACCACATTCTGATGTGTTTGCACTTAGCAACAGTGCAGACCAAGTAAGGAAAGCTATTATGGTAGCAGCTGGAGGAGAAATCTGTAGGAAAGATGTAAAAATATTCTTTCAACACTTAATGAATGTAGGTAGAGAGCATCTGATATGGATACCACTATAAATGATTTGAGCTTCAACATTGGTTTTCAAAAACACAGTCTGCACAGTGGTATTTTTACAGTCAGTGTCAAGCACAGTCATTTTTAGTTACCCTACCTAGTTAGCTTGCATAACAGTTCAAGATAAATCAAAGTGAACCATCCTGAAGGGAAAAAACAAACACACACAGATTTGCTAATACTATAATCACTGCTTTGGCCAAAGGCTACTTTGCACTGTGTCTACATAACACTTATTCAACAAATATTTATTAAGTGTTGATTATTTGCCAAATACTGTCCTAGGTGCTGGGAATGTATCAATGAATAAAACACAGTCCCAGCATACAGTATGCCTATAGCATCTCCTGGAGAGAAAAGCAATGGTAATACAGGATGCTAAATGCTAAATGACATCAGAACTGTGTGCTCTGGGCTCTGGAGAAGGTGACAGCATCTACACTTGTCTTGGCTGAGGGAAATCAGGATAAGCTTCCCAGAAGAGGTGATATCTAAACTCAAATCAAGGGCCAAGGAAAAGTCAAACAAGGAGTTGGCAAGAGGCGCCTTCTGAGACAAGGGCTAAGTATGTTAGTGTAGGGAAGGTCCGAGTAAGAACAGCATAGGAGGCCATTTATCACGACTAGAAAAAGAGTGGGAAGCAGTGAGTGTTATAAGATGAAGCTGGGAAAGTTCTCAAGAGGATGTGCACACAATGAAGAGGAATTTGGATTTCACACCAGTTCACGCAGGGGGTACCATTCAAAAATGGGTATGGTGGGAAGACCAGACAGGGGCTGATAGAGCAACGAAGACAAAAGATTATGGTAACCTGGATGAAAATATAAAGTGGACCAATTTGACAAGTTTTAAAGAGATAAAATTGACAGAATTAGTGATTGACTGGATGTGGAAAGTGAAGGAGGGAAAGAACTAAATATGTTCCCAATTTTCCAGATTAGGAACCTTGTAAAACATGGTGCCATTAACAACTAAGACTAGGGAGCAGGGTTGGAGAAAAAATGGTCAGTGGTATATGTGGAATATTCTTTCATTTTATTTATTTAAGCAGTCTTTACTGAACCCCTCCTTTATGATTGGCATTGCGGATATAGTGTGAGCAATATAGATAAATCCCTTAAGTTCACTTTCTATTGATTTCCATAACTAGGTAGAAAAATCTAGGAGGCAAGTGGCTCACTCAGAGGTTTGGTTGTTATCACTACCTGGGTGATATAAGACTCCATCAGAGAGGATAAGTCATGCACTGAAAATGTTGAGCAGAAGAAGAAAAGAGGCTAAAAATTTTTGAGGGCCACCACATATGACAGACAGATGATAAGAAGCCTTCGGTGAAAAAGAAGTGGCCAGGGATGTAGGAGGAAGATGAGGAGAGAATATTGGCTGCATGACAGACTAGTCATTACCCAGCTGCTTGGATCTGTGTAGAGAGTCAATCCAGGTTACTATGGTGCAAAAGCATGGTGTTTCTCTCTGAATTATCTGGTGCCTATCCACTTTGAAGTAAGCTTGGAAACGAAGTCTACATTTAACATTGGGTGGCAGGAACAGAGATATAAAAAAAAAACAGTCCCTTGAAGAAGTCCTTCTTTTCATAGTCTAGAAAGATGAATGCTTTTTTTTTTCCCAGAAGAAAACTGAACTCCAGTCCCTCACATGATTATATAAGTAATTGCAAGAGGAAGGACACAAAACTGATAATTTCTCTAATATTATATTTTAGGTTTTTTTCTCTTGTTTCTGCCACAAATATTTTTGAATAGAAATTCTTCTAGCCTATTCTAATAATGATGATAATGACAATGACCACCTTTTACTAAATGTTATGTGCTAGACAGTAAGTGTCCTGCATGCACTTACTTAATTCAATCATCACGACAATCTTTTGAGGTTATAGCTTAGGAAACTGAAGTATGGAGAAGTTGAGGATCTTGCCCAAGGTCACATGACAATTATACTGGTGGAGGTGGGATCTGAACCAAGATATGCCTGATTCCAAGTGGATTTCTTCTGTGACAACACCTCCGTGAAGATGAAAAAGGCTTGGGGTTTGCCTTTCAACAGGGAAGATCTATATTATGTTCAGAGTCAATTTTAATCTGTTATGAAATCAAAGAATATATTGTTACATTTCATTCATTAAAATTACATAATGCCCTCATCTCGATAAACAGATAACCTCCATAAAAGTGAAGACAACTTCACACAGTATTTTTCTCCTATGAATTTTTTAAAGAGCTAATTTATTCATGAGCAAAAATGAATAAAAGCACCTCCTCACCAGTAAGGTCGTGCTGTTAACATGAATCGCTTTTTGCCTGACAGAGCTAAATAGTATGCACTGGGATCATGTTGTCTTTCACATGTAAGTGCCAATCATGGAGGAAAATGTATCTGTTTAAAAAATGGTTTTGGTCACTGGGTGTCAGTTCTTTCTTTGCTTCCCTTAAATCATTTAGATTTCTCCCTCAGAGTCTTAATTATCCTATTCCTCTCTGTGGAGCAAAGAACCCTATAAAACTTCCTCCTAGAAAGCACTAGCTGCTGGCATTTGTTATGGGTTGAATTGTGTCCCCCCCCAAATAAAATATGCTTAAGTCCTAACCTCCACTACCTTATTTGGAAATTTGGTTGATGTAGATGTAAATAGTTAAGTTAAAATGAGGTCATATTGGAGTAGGGTAGGCTCCTACTACAAGATGACTGGTGTCCTTATAAGAAGACAGCCATGTGAAGACACAGGGCGAGTACCATATGAGGAGTCATGTGGAATTATGCATCTGCAAGCCAAGGAACGCCAAGATTGTTAGCCAAACACTGGAAACTAAAAGAAAGACATGGGGGCTTCCCCGGTGGCGCAGTGGTTGAGAGTCTGCCTGCCGATGCAGGGGACATGGGTTCGTGCCCCGGTCCGGGAAGATCCCACATGCCGCGGAGCGGCTGGGCCCGTGAGCCATGGCCGCTGAGCCTGCACATCTGGAACCTGTGCTCCGCGGCAGGAGAGGCCACAACAGTGAGAGGCCTGCGTACCGAAAAAAAAAAAAAAAAAAAAAAAAAAAAAAGGCATGGAACAGATTCTTCCCTGGATACTTCAGAGGGAGCATGGTCCTGCTGACATCTTGATTATGGACTTTTATCCTCCAGAATTGGGAGTTAATAAATTTCTATTGTTTTAACCCACCCAGTTTGTGGCACTTTGTTATGACTGCTCTAGGAAACTAAAATATCTTGTTTTTCTTTTCTTTTTTCTTTACTTTTTATTTTTTTACTCTGTTAACCGTCTCAGTCAACTTTGCAGCATGGAATACTTTGGGAGCTTTTAAAATTAACAGAGTCATAAAAAATGCTGAGGGGTAGAAGGGGCATCTCAGGTCATGTAGTCCAATCTCCTATCGCTGAAGTATTTTTTTCTGGAAGCATTCTTGACAGATGACCGTGTGGTCTCTGCTTAAGTTACTGATAACCCAATATGCCAGGATACGCATGATAGGAGACACAGGAAATATAAACCATTCCATGTCTTCATAGAATTTATAATTTACCCTGGAGAAAATATTTATAAGTAAAGAGTTATTAGAAAATCCAAACAGATAGAAATAGGATTTTTGGGGTGTGTGTGTCAAAAAACCCAAATCTGACACATTGGCTTAAGCAAAAAGGAAATCAATTAACTCACATAATAGTTTTAGAAGCAGCTTGATAAAGAATTCTGAATGTATCATCAAAGTGAATCTCTCATGTCTCCTTACTCGAGTTTGGCTCTGACCACAGGCTTGATCCCCTCATGGAAGAAAACAGATAAAACAATGTCAGACATTATCATGCCAAACAAATGAGGAAGGACAAATCTGGGTGCTCTTGTCGGTGTAAGGGGAATATTATTGTTCGAGAGGCAGCCAACCAATATCTACTAGACAAAAATTCTGCCATTTCATATAGGTACATTTATGTAGGAGAACAATATTTATTCAACCTGAGCTACTGGAGAAAGTTTCATAAGAGAAGAGCATTTTTTCCTAGGTCTGAAATGTTTGAAAAGGTAGAAAATGATATACAACTGTATAAAATGACAGAGTATCATAAATGAATGCAAAGACGCTAAATGAGGTTACAGTTTTAGAGGGTGGTAAGCACGTATTAGTAGGAAACAAGAATGGAAAGAGAGGTGAGGGTTGGGTGGTAAAGAGCCAGAAATGCTATTGGAAGCAATGCTGGCTTTACAGTGAGAGCCCTCAAGGGTTGGACCAAGAGTGGCTAAGATTTGCTCTAGAAGAGTGACTTAAGGAGTAGACTAGGAAGGAGAATGATCGAAGATCACAATAATCACCTAAAATAAAATATGAAGACCTGAATTAGGACTAAGAAAGAGCAAATGGAGAACATAGTATCAATTTGGTAATCAGTTGAATTTGGTGGTAGGTGAGGGAGGAGAATGGTGAGAAGTTATCTCTGAAATTTCTTGGGTAATCATTGCAAGAAGACAGTGCCTTTAACCAAGGCAGGAGCTGATTTAAGGAATGAGAAAACAGCAAAGAAGAGATAATGAGTTCAGTTTTGGATATGTTGATTTTATGGAATTAAAATATACTCATGTGAAGATATAAAAAAATGCAGTTAGAAATACATGTTTGAAATTCCTAAGTAAAGAAATTAAAATGTTGAAGTTCTTTCACAGGCCAGCACTTAGTTTGTAGTGAGAGCAATCCAAAAGGCAAACTTTGTATCAATTCTTTATTCTTCCTTTACCACAAACCATAAAAATCCTTCACTGAATTTATTTCACTGAAAATTTTCCCCTGCTCAGTGTGTGTTCTACATTTTTGTCTTTTGTGTCAATCTTTGTTTTTAGACCCCCAAGCTCCTTCGGGTAAGGACTTTGTCATTAATTTAGCACAGCTGAATATATTACATGGTGCCATGTGTATTTATAGAAGTTTGCTAAGTAATGATGATTCAGATTTGGTAATCAGCACTTGCGATGATCATATGGTTATGCAGATCAACACTTACTATGCAAAAATCATTTCCTATAGGGGCAGATGTGCTGGTCTCCCTCTTAGTAAATTTTTAGATCAGTAAATTTCTTGCACTGTGTAAGTCAATTTAGAATTATGCCTTTGATTGTCTTCTTGTTGCCTAAGGGAACTGAGAATGCAGTACCTTTCCATGATGCTAAGCTGCCTGAAAGTAAATAATGCTGATTGCTTTAACAGCAACTAATTCTAATAATTTAAATGATATAAAATGTCTTTTATTGATGTAAGAACATAATGATTTCACTTCTCCAAGTCAAAAATCAGTGGTTAAAACACTTTAAATGTTTAGAATATAGTCATCCAAATGCAGTTCCTACATTAAAGCATACTGAGATTCCACTGGAAATTAGTAATAAGAGTTTTCATCACATTTTTGGGAAGATGGCAAATGCTTCTAGATTTCAGATTAAACATCTCTTTAAAAAGAAGAGAAGGCATGTTTCATAATCTATTTAATTTCTTTTAAAATTCTAGAAACATCTGAACTGTTATTTTAAAAGTATTGGTAAAGATTCTCTATTAATTTACTAATACTCTATTAAATAGTGATCCTATCAACCTAAGATAGGTGGGTACTAATCCAAGTTAGTAAGAAAGGGAAAAAGGAAGAAGGTAGTAAAGGGAAAAAGAAAGAAAAAAGGGAAGGAGAAAGAAGTTTGGAGAATTGAAGTTTTATTTCTACAATATCAGAATTCACCTGTGACAAAGTGAATTATTTTAGAAGGAAGTCTCATGTTGTAAGGCAGTTTTCATGCTTCAATCCTTCAACATGCTGTGAAGTGAAATGTTGCTATAATTTCCTACCTGGCCTCTCAGAAGTCCTTAACCATTCCTCCTTATTTATCATAACCATTAGCACCAACTGATTGAAATCTTAGTGATATCTACTGATTTGAAGTTGATAGACAACTCCAACCCTATTTTTAAAATCTAGCAATTAAGTGACATTATATCACTCATCCCCCAAAACAACCTCAATAACAACATGAATATGTTCAAGTATCCAAATATATTCTGGGGTGAACATAAAAACAAACATCACAACAATACAAAGTTTTAACAGAAATGAGGGCAGTTCCACTGTAATAGCTGCTGCAAGCACCAGACATTATTGGAATCTGTGGTTTTATGATCTTCCCCCTCCCTCCCCACTGTGGGAAATGGTGGGTGGAGAAGAAGGCAGTAAACAAACGCTTGCTTGTATACATGTATGTGTGTATTTAAATTTCTCTTTTTAACCTTTATCTTTGGCATCAACTAGAGTGAAAACTCTAAAACATTTTTTTTTAAAGCTAGAGTAGTTTTCTTCTTTCCTTTGCTGTTATTGATATTGTTTTGTAAAGATTCAAGGAACAGCTTGCTATTTATGTGCTTTTGGAGAGCTTAGTTGGAAAATGTGGGTCTATCCATTCCTGATGGGGATAAATGACTAAAAAGCAATGTGAAAATACAGAATACCTGTTCCCATGTGCCCATGTTATAGAGACTCTAAATTAGATGTACTCAGAAAATGAGGTTTGCTGGCATCCAGTGCCTTTCTTCTCAACTTCCTCCAAATTGATCAGATGGAAGATTATGAAAAAGGGACACATTCAAGATCAAAAGACAAAACCAGACTACATGTGGGTTGTCCCACAGAGTAGAGAGAAATAGTAGAGCTAGACCACAAAACACCAGAAAAGATAGAATGTGATGCCGAAGCAAAGGAAAAGAAATCTGGCAACTTTCTGATTCCCTTCCCCCAACGCTGAGTGTTCCATTCTGTTTATGAGACTATTTCCACAGGATGGGTGAAGAAGTAGGACACATTTCTCATGTGTGTGCAGTTTTCCAAAGGGAACTATGTGGGTAACGTCCTTTGTGCCTGAGCAGATTTAAGTGTGCGAATGTATCAAATGCTTTTTAAATTTCATAAGCATTATAGTAAAAAAGGAGGTTAGTCCCATTCCATTCTTTCTAGTGGCTAGAAGGCTGTCGTACAGCTGGATGGGAAAGAAGACCTTACAGTACTTCAGAAGTGAAAATTCTGAAACACAGTGAGAAAGCAACAATGATTTATTCAAGCTCACATAGATGAACAGCTTTAGGGAACTGTTCAAAAGCCTTATAATGATAGTTGTAAATTTACACAAATCAGCGTCATTCATAACCTGCATTGTTTAAAAAGATATGATCTATAACCTTTAACAGGCTTACTTTGGAACAAACACTCAAAAGCAATATTATATGAAAATGTACTTATTTTCTCAGATTCTCAGAAATGTGAAAATGCAATAGTCATTTGTACCAGTTATCATTCTGGGAATTAGAGGATCTTGCGTTTTGTGCATTGATTATTTGCTCGTTATCATAGAGGAGAGGTGAGAAGAAGTGGAACTGTTCTAATTTAAAAACATCTCTGTATTTATTTTGGTAACTCCCTCAACTTCCATTCATGGTTTATAATTGTTGGGTTAAATGTCCTTGAATTCCTAAGCACAATAAAGCCAGATTTGGTTGTTTATTAGCAATGTTCTTCCCTCACTCAGTCTTCTTCATTACAGATTTCACTAAATAAACATGTCACTCCTCTTTTTCAACTGTGAAACTAAATAGTTAATAAGCAAGCAGATAATCATCTCTGCTTATAATTCTATGCTTCATTTATTAATTATTGATTACTATCCCACACTTATATGGGAATGGTAAGGACTGAGGCAAACTATGAATTAGATTCTCTCTCTAAAGGGGTCAAATAACCTGAACCTCTCAGTGCTTGTTGCTATTCCTCAATGTGGGCTCAGGATTGCTAGATGTCTTGATTTTCAGAGGAGTCATATCTTTTTATTTTGATTAAGTCTCAGAGTATATAAGCAAAATACATACCTGGGATGAACTCCCATTCTATATGCCTTGTACACAGGTGAATCAGCAAACAACAGCTTGTCAAGTTTATAAACTTGGACTCAATGATCACATCAGAATGCCACGTTAGGGAAAGAGGATTTTCTTTATCTATTGAAGAACTCATCCCCTTTTACCCTTGACCCACTCATTCCTGCTGCATACCTTCTTCCCTTCCTGTCTCTTCCCATACCTTCCCTTCCACCCTTTTCAGTTTCTCAACTTATCATTCAACCTTTCTCCTTTTGCTTTCTTACATTCAGCACATATGAACCATAGCTCTACTCAAAAGTCTGTGTCTTATTAGATGTCCTTCTCTCACATCTTATTTTTTTAATCAATTATTCCCCCTTTTTTCCTGCATCCTCAATCTTTTCTTAACTAATAACTTCTATTTTTTCAAAAAACATGTTCCTCTACATTGTAACATACACTGAAAGAAACTTCCTCTCACCTTTTCTTTTCCTTGGAGCTCTGATTCTCTCATCACCAAATTTTTTGAAAGCATAGTCCATGTTCACTGCTTTTATCTCCACATTATTCACAAACTTATTCTTCAAATGAAACAAATCCAGCCTTTGAAAATACTCTTCCAAAGGTTTGTCTCTCCTCTCTCTAATTTCTCTGAGTTTTATTTTGCATATGACAGATTAGCCTTCCCAATTCTCCTTGAATCAGTTTCCTGCCTTCAATTTCGGTGACAGTCCACTATCCTCCTACATATATTTAAATTTAATTTGAAAAAAGTTTGGTATAATTTTTATCACATTTAGTGTTTTCAATCATAAAATTAATACATGTTAATTAAAAGTTGAAAAATGCATGATATCTTTTCAACAAATGGTACTGGGACAACTGAACATCCACATACAAAAAAGTAAAGGTGGGCATGGCAGGGTCAAGACGGCGGTGTGGGAAGGCACAGAGTTCATGTCTCCCCAAAACTAGGGCACCTGCTGGATGCTGGTGGGGAACCCTGATGTCCAAGGAAAAGGGAAGAAACCCCAAGCGAACAGGTAGGACGTGGGGTGACTGAGCGGGGAGGAGAAGTGGAGGCCAGACAGGACTGGCACCACTGAGGGGTGGCTGAGAGAGGGGAAAGGTTCCCACACCTGGAGGGACCCTCAGGTGCTAGGATGGGGCAGGGAGTAGGCCCAGCGTTTCCCCTGCCCAATTGGCTGGGGAAGTCTGCCTGGCTCTCAGGCTGGGTCCTACGTCCTCAGAGGTCCCCTCTGGGCTGAGTTGGTCCTGGGGGCATAGAAGGAAGGCCAGGAGAGAAGAAGAGAGGCAGGTGGGAGGGGCCCTCCAGGACCAGAGGAGCTGGAAAGGAGCAGAGGGAGGTTACCCTGCCCACTTGGGCACAGGGAGCCTGATGATCTCCCAGGCTGGTCCCCTGCCCTCTAAAGCCCCCTCCGGGCTGCATCAGCCCTGGGGACATAGGAGGAAGGCTGGGGAGATCAGGAGAGGCAGGTGGGAGCAGCGGACCTCCAGAACAGGAGAAGCAGGAGAGGAGTGGAGGGCGGTTGCCCCTCCCACTCGGGCTCCGGGAGCCTATATAATGACACTACATAATAATCAAGGATCAATCCAAGAAGAAGATATAACAATTATAAATGTTTATGCACGCAACAGAGGAGCACCTCAATACATAAAGCAAATGCTAACAACCATGAAAGGGGAAATCAACAGTAACACAATAACAGTAGGGGACTTTAACACCCCACTTACACTAATGGGCAAGTCATCCAAACAGAAAATAATTAAGTAAACACAAGCTTTAAATGACACAATAGACCAGATAGATTTAATTGATATTTATAAAACATTCCACCCGAAAGTGGCAGAACACACTCTCTTCTCAAGTGCACATGGAACATTCTCCAGGATACATCATATCTTGGGTCACAAATCATGCCTCAGAAAATTTAAGAAAACTGAAATTGTATCAAGCATCTTTTCTGACCACAATGCTATGAGAGTGGAAATCAGTTACAGGAAAAAAACTGTAAAAACCACAAATACATGGAGGCTACACAGTGCATTACTAAATAAGCAAGAGATCACTGAAGAGATCAAAGAAGAAATAAAAAAATACATAGAAACAAATGACAATGAAAACACGATGACCCAAAACCAATGGGACGCAGCAAAAGCAGTTCTAAGAGGGAAGTTTATAGCAATTCAATCTCACCTCAAGAAACAAGCAAAATCTCAAACAACTTAACCCTATACATAAAGCAACTAGAGAAATAAGAAAAAAGAAAACCCAAAGTCAGTACAAGGAAAGAAATCATAAAGATCAGAGCGGAAATAAATGAAATAGAAATGAAGAAAACAATAGCAAAGGCAATAAAACTAAAAGCTGGTTCTTTGAGAAGATAAAGAAAATTGATAAACCCTTAGCCAGACTCATCAAGAAAAAAAGGGAGAGGACCCAAAACAATAAAATTAGGAATAAAAAAGGAGAAATCACAATGGACACTGCACAAATAAAAAGGATTTTAAGAGACTATTACAAACAACTGTATGCCAATAAAATGGACAACCATGAAGAAATGGACAAATTCTTGCAAAGGTACAATTTTCCAAGACTGAACCAGGAAGAATTAGAAAATATAAACAGACCTATCACAAGTAATAAAATTGAAACTATAATTTAAAATCTTCCAATAAACAAAACTCCAGGACCAGATGGCTTCACAGGTGACTTCTATCAAACAATTAGAGAAGAGCTAACACCAATCCTTCTCAAACTCTTCCAAAAAATTGCAGAGGGAGGAACACTCCCAAATTCATTCTACAAAGCCACCATCACCCTGATACCAAAACCGGAAAAAGATATCACAAAAAAAGAAAATTATAGACTAATATCACTAATGAACATAGATGCAAAAATCCTCAACAAAACACTAGAAAACAGAATCCAACAACATATTAACAGAATCATACACCATGATCAAGTGGGCTTTATCCCAGGGATGCAAGGATTCTTCAATATATGCAAGTCAATCAATGTGACACACCATATTAACAAATTAAGGAATAAAAACCATATGAGTATCTCAATAGATGCAGAAAAAGCTTCTGACAAAATTCAACATCCATTTATGATAAAAGCTCCCCAGAAAATGGGGCATAGAGGGAACCTACCTAAACATAATAAAGGTCATATATGACAAACCCACAGTAAACATCATACTCATTGGTGAAAAACTGAAAGCATCTCCACTAAGATCAGGAAAAAGACAAGGATGTCCACTCTCACCACCCTTACTCAACATAGTTTTGGAAGTCCTAGCCGTGGCAATCAGAGAATAAAAAGAAATAAAAGGAATCCAAATTGGAAAAGAAGAAGTAAAACTGTCACTGCTTGCAGATGACATGATACTATAGATAGAAAATCCTAAAGATGACACCAGAAAACTACTAGAACTAACCAATGAATTTGGTAAGGTTGCAGGATACAAAATTAATGCACAGAAATCTCTGGTATTCCTATACACGAACAACAAAAAATCAGAAAGAGAGATTAAGGAAACAATCCCATTTACCACTGCAACAAAAAGAATAAAATACCTAAGAATAAAACTACCTAAGGAGGTGAAAGACTTGTACTCAGAAAACTGAAACACTGATGAAAGATATCAAAGATGACATAAACAGATGGACAAATATACCATGTTCTTGGATTGGAAGAATCAATATTATGAAAATGAGGATACTACCCAAAGCAATCTACAGATTCAATGCAATCTCTATCAATCTACCAATGGCATTCTTCACAGAATTAGAACAAAAAATTTTACAATTCTTATGGAAACACAAAAGACCCTGAACAGCCAAAGCAATCTTGAGAAAGAAAAACGGAGCTCGAGGAATCAGGCTCCCCAACTTCAAACTATACTACAAAGCTACAGTAATCGATACAGTATGACACTGGCACAAAACCAGAAATATAGGTCAATGCCACAGAATAGAAAGCCCAGAGATAAACCCAAACACATATGGTCACCTAATTTATGACAAAGAAGGCAAGAATGTACAATGGAGAAAAGACAGCCTCTCCAATAAATGGTGCTGGGAAAACTGGACAGCTACAGGTAAAAGAATGAAATTAGAACACTACATAACACCATACACAAAAATAAGCTCAAAATGGATTAAAGACCTAAATGTAAGACCAGACACTATAAAACTCTTGAGGAAAACATAGGAAAAACACTCTTTGACATAAACCGCTGCAAGATCTTTTTTGACCCACCTCCTAGAGCAATAGAAATAAAAACAAACAAACAAAAAAAAAAATGGGACCTAATTAAACTTCAAAGCTTTCGCACAGCAAAGGAAACCATAAACAAGATGAAAAGACAACCCTCAGAATGGGAGAAAATATTTGCAAATGAAACAACAAAGGATTAATCTCCAAAATATACAGTTCATCGAGCTCAATATCAAAAAAAATAAACAATTCAATTAAAAAATGGGCAGATATTTCACCAAAGAAGACATACAGATGGCCAACGAACACATGAAAAGATGTTCAACATCACTAATTATTAGAGAAATGCAAATCAAAGCTACAATGAGATATCACCTCACACCAGTCAGAATGGCCATTATCAAAAAATGCAGAAACAATAAATGCTGGAAAGGGAGTGGTGAAAAAGGAACCCT
The DNA here is from genome assembly GCF_003676395.1 of Aethalodelphis obliquidens. Lineage (NCBI taxonomy): Eukaryota > Metazoa > Chordata > Mammalia > Artiodactyla > Delphinidae > Aethalodelphis > Aethalodelphis obliquidens. Next base: position 45,980,875 of record NW_020837948.1, on the reverse strand, counting down.
CCTGCACTGTTGGTGGGAATGTAAATTGATACAACCACTATGGAAAACAGTATGCAGGTTCTTTAAAAAACTAAAAATAGAACTACCATATGACTCAGCAAACCCACTACTGGGCATATACCCTGAAAAAGCATAATTCAAAAAGAGACATGTACCACAATGTTCACTGCAGCACTATTTACAATAGCCAGTACATGGAAGCAACCTAAATGTCCACAGACAGATGAATGGATAAAGAAGATATGGAACATATATACAATGGAATATTACTCAGCCATAAAAAGAAATGAAATTGAGTTATTGCTAGTGAGGTGGATGGACCTAGGGTCTGTTATACAGAGTGAAGTAAGTCAGAAAGGGAAAACAAATACTGTCTGCTAACATATATATATGGAATCTAAAAAAAAAAAAAAATGGTAGTGATGAACCTAGTGGCAGGGCAGGAATAAAGACATAGACATAGAGAATGGACTTGAGGACACAGGGCAGGGGGAGGGGGAAGCGGGAGTGAAGTGAGAGTAGCATCAACATATATACACTACTGAATGTAAAACAGTTAGCTAGTGGGAAGCAGCAGCACAGCACAGGGAGATCAGCTCACTGCTTTGCGATGACCTAAAGATGTGGGATAGGGAGGGTGGGTGGGAGGCTCAAGAGGGAGGGGATATGGGCATATATGTATGCATATGGCTGATTCACTCTGTTGTACAACAGAAACTAACACAGTATTGTGAAGCAATTATACTGCAATAAAGATCTATTAAAAAAAAAGAGTAAAGGTGGACAACTATATCACGCCATAGAAAAAAATTAAGTGAAAATTTATAGTAGGCTTAAAAGTAAGAACTAAAACTATAAAACTTTATAAGAAAGCATAGGTATAAATCTTCATGATCTTGTATTAGCCAATGGTTTCTTGCATGACACCAGAAGTAGAAGTGACAAAAAAGAAATAGAGTTCATCAAAATTAAAAACTTTTGTGCTTCAAAGGATACCACCAAAAAGAGAAAAGAAACAAAACAACACAAAAATGCCCAAAGAATCTGAGAAAATATTTTTAAATCATGTATCTATCTGATAAAGGACTTGTATCCAGAATATATAAAGAACACTTACAACTCAACAATAAAAAGACAAATAACTAAAATTTAAAGTAAGCAATGAATTTGAATAGACATGTCTCCAAAGAAGATAGTCAACTGGTCATAAGCAAATGCTAGTTATTAGGAAAACTCAAATCAAACCACAATTGAGATACCACTATACACCCATAAGGATAGCTAAAGTAAAAAAAAAAAGACAAGCAAAAACAAGTTTTAGTAAGGATGTGAAAAAAGTGGAATCTTCATACATTGCTGGTGAGATGATAAAATGGTGCAGCCACTTTGAAAAACAGTTTAGCAGTTGTTTAAAATGTTAAACATTGAGTTACCACGTAATCAAGCAATTCTACTCCTACTTATATACCCAAGAGAAATAAAAATATATGTTTACACAAAAACTCATACACAAATGTTCATAGCAACATTATTCTTAAGCTAAAAAGTGGAAACAACCCAACTGATTAATGGATAAAAATGTGATATATTCATACAATGGAATATTATTATCCATCAATAAAAATGAAGGAAGTACTGATATATGCTATGTCATGGAGGAATTTTGAAAATGTTACACTAAGTTAAACCAGTCACAAAAGACCATATATTGTACAATTCCATTTATATAAAATGTCCAGAAGAGGTAAATTCATCATTGTTCCACTTTGAATAGGATTGGGGATTAGTATCAAAAGTTCCCAGGTGATAGGAGGAGTAGGGATTAGGAAGTCACTGCTAATCTGATTTGTTTTGGAGTGCTGACAATGTTCTAAAATTAGATATCGGTGATGGTGTACAATGCTGTGAATATACTAAAAATCACTGAACTGTATACTTTAGAAGGGAGAATTTGTTGGTATATGAATGTATCTCAATAAAGCTATTAGAAAAACATATATGAGAATGCAAAGAAGAAAATAAAAATCACTTGTGAACTCAGCAACCAAAGATGATCACTCTGAATTTAGAAAGAGCACAGATTTTAGCGTTACCCAGACCTGCATTCAAATCCTTTTTCAATTACATTTACTAAAGTATTTGTGGCTAAATGATTTAACTTCTCTGACTTACTTTTTTTTTTCATCTGAAAATGGATGTACTAACAAAGATACGATAAACTGATGTTACAAATAAACTCTGAAATTTAATATATCAAATATAGCAGGGTTTTTTTTGTTTTCTTTTCCCCCCCCCAGGCTCATATAATAGTTCAGGAAGTTTGGGTTCACGTTGGTGGCAGCTCTCTTCTCAGTGCTTTGGGGACCCATGTTCTTTCAAGATTTTGACTTTGCTGTCTCCTAGGGCAGGGGTTGATAAAGTTTTTCTGTAAAGGGCCACATAGTAAATATTTTAGGCTTTGCATGCCATAGGTCTCTGTTACAATTAAACTCCACTACTATAGCACAAAGCAGCCACAAACAATATGTAAATGAATGGGTGTGGCTGCATTTCAATAAAACTGTACACAACAGGCAGCATGGCAGATCTGGTCTATGGACCACAGTTTGCCAACCCAAGCACTAGAGTCTTGTAGTCCATCACATCCAGCTAGCAAAACAAGAAAGAAGGTGAGAAGAATGTATACAGTCGGCCCTCCTTATCTGTACGTTCTGAATTCATGGATTCAACCAACCCTGGGTTAAAAATATTTGAGAAAAAATTTCCCCTATTAAAGACCTAAATGTAAGACTGGAAACCATAGAACTCCTAGAAGAAAACACAGGCATAACACTCTGACATAAATCATAGCAATATTTTTTTTTGGATCTGTCTCCTAAAGCAAAGGAAATAAAAGCAAAAATAAACAAATGGGGGCTTCCCGGGTGGTGCAGTGGTTGAGAGTCCGCCTGCCGATGCAGGGTACATGGGCTCGTGCCCCGGTCCTGGAAGATCCCACATGCGGCTGGGCCCGTGAGCCATGGTCGCTGAGCCTGCGCGTCCGTAGCCTGTGCTCCGCAACGGGAGAGGCCACAACAGTGAGAAGCTCGCATACCACAAAAAAACAAACAAACAAACAAAAAACCCCACAAATAACAAGTGTTGGCACGGATGTGGAGGACCTTATTTATAACCTTAATTACACCATTCAGTTACTCGTAAGTGTTAACACCATGGACTTGTTTTATTTCTTTGAATGTCCCATGAATATCAGCATTGCCTTGATCCCAAGAGACATTCAACAATCATCTACTTTATGAATTTTTGAAAGCAAAGCATTTGATAAGAAACTACTGGTCTTCAAAAAAATTTATAAAAACCTCTAAATAATAAAAGAAAGTTTGAGGAAATTAGGTCGAAGAGGGAAATAAGAAAATAAGCACGTAGGGCAAGGTTGAGTTCATTAGTATTCTTCTTTATGAGTCATACCAACAATGTTTAGCTTATATAAGAAATATGTACAACATCTCAATGTTGGCTGTTGAAGGTGAAAAATCTGTTTTGTGTTTTAAAGTAAGCAAAAAGTTCCTTTAAATAACAAGGCACTGAGGAAGCTCAGCATCTTCTTGTTTTTAACCCAAGAACAATCTGCTTTCATATATACACCGCACACAATACCAATTCTTCATCAAGCTTTTCTCTAAAAAAATTGCACAGAAGGCTAAGTAGTGTTAGGTTTATTCCTTTTAACTTCTACTGTATGATAATCTGAAAGAGAATTATTAAAATTCAGAGTTGAAAGAAAACATGGTAATCGTTCAATATCCTTTTATAGATAAGAAAATATTAATTTTTGGAATAATTATATGATTCAGATTATGCTGCTAATTAGTACCCAAACGGAGAACAGAAGTCAGGTCTCCTGTCAAATGCTCCTTCTCCTTCCCCATACATTCCTGCAGTCAATCTGGAGATAACAAAGAGGAAACCATGGATGATCTCTGGGAATGAGAGCTCTGTATAGAAGCCCTCCCACACCTACACAGTAGTTGTGGAGTGCCCATCTTGCAGAGTTCATGTTCCTGCACATGAAACATTAATATTACTTCAAATGTTGCTTGCAAAGTGAATAAAAAATCTGTGAATATATTAAGGTTGGCATTAAATTCTTATAGATAGCCAATTCAGGAAAAAAAAATTGGAAAAAGGATTAAAATCTTTCTTTTCATCATACCCTATATATGTTTCTTAAATTTCACTGTGCATATAAATCACTCGGGGAATTTTGTTAATGGAGACTGCGATTCAGTAGATCCAGGGCAGGGTCTAGGTGTTGGCATTTCTAACAAGCTCCTAGGTGATGTTGTCCTATGGTCCATGGACACACGTTGAATAGCAAGCATGTAATCTCAAGATTATAATCTCTCTGGTGTTTGGGGAGTATTCAGCCAGATCCATAGGTACCACAACCTCCTCTCAAGGACCATAGTGCTTTTTATCTCCAGCACTGCTTTTGCCCATAGCTCTATTCACTTTAATATATACAGTTTCTTCCTCAAAATCTTTTTGAGGGGAAGGATCATGTCTCATATTTCCTTGACTCTCCAGTGTCTGACAAATGTTGCTCCCTTAGACTTGTTTATGATTGATTATAATGTTAAGGGAAAAAAAAATATTTGGAAGAAAACCTGTACTCAAAGAAGGAAGTACTTTTTAAACACTGGTTCTTGGCCATAATTTGAATCATTTTGTAAGCTAGCCATGTTATAGCTGCTACGACATTAGAATCATGTCATATTGTAAAATATGTAAGTTGGCTCATCACATGCATTAATTTATGGCATAATAGTGCTTTACTTATTTTGAAAGAGAAATACTTAGTAATTCCATTTACAATTTCATTCCTATCTAAAACTGGAAAGAGTAGATCATGATTGACTACGTGCAAAAAATGTTTTGCATATGATATTGTTAGGGGAAAAAAACAACTAAAAGTCAATCCACTTCAAATAATTAACCATATTTTAGAAACTTATACTGAAAGGTGATAACATATATTTTAAAATAATCTAATCTATCAATTATTAATAAATCAATATCCATGGATAATATACACTAATTTTAGAATAAACAAGGAGTTTCTTTTAGGAAGGAGGCAGATTTTTCCGGTGAAATTATTTAAGGCAGTTAGAACACCTTCATATTTCTCTGATATGGCCTGCTATAGAGATAAACTTGAAAAAAATACGTTAGTGATTCATCAAGTTTCCCCAAGCCTCTCTTCTGTTTCTGATATCCAAATATTCTCTTTTGGAACGCATAAAATATCCTGTCCTTGGACATTTTCTTTTTTGCAATTGGTAAATGGTCTAATTCTTCCATGTGCCGATCTGTAAGTGTCTTTGATTATGATTCTAATAATTCTTCCTATAACTTTCAATTATGGTGTTTTTGCTTGAAATATTTGATATTCCCAACTCAAAAATATATTAACTGCAAGGAAATTTATTAGCATACGTAACTGGAGCTAGAGTGTGCTCCAGCTACCATATGACAGGTGTTCAAAGACACTATCAAAAACACATGTTTTTTTGGTTTCTCAACCTGCCTTCCATACCCTAGGTCTTAACCAAAGTCTGGCTCCCTTATAGTTGCAGGGTGGTTTCCAAAGGTATTTGAGGATTATTTATTGAATTCCATAAAAAGAGAGAATAAGAACATGTGAAAGGGAAAACTCTATTCCTCTCAAAACCTAGGACAGAAATCATTCTCTTCTATTGAAGATATAACTTAAATCAAAGGCTCATTCTGATTCAACAATAGCTAAAAAGGAGATGCCAGACACTTGGACAGTCTGATTAGAATCCCCTCTGGAGATAAGGATTTGTGTAGGTGTCTGAAAAAAAAATCAGAGCTCAGTTTCAAAGGAGGAAGGCAATATAAGATTATTCCAAGGCACAGTGATTTCAAAAAATCTAGCAACTTTTATAAGATTCAGGTTCATATATCAATACCTTTGTCCTGCCTTTGGCTTGCGCTGTTTTCTGAAAGTCAGTTAAATGTAGTCAATAAAGAAATGATGAATAGGAAATAGATGTCAAATTAGGGACTAATTTTGCAGGTGATCATTCCATTAACACATATTTTTGTGTTATAAGAGCTTTGCTATCTTACCAATCTCCCAACAGGAAATCTACTTATTTATTGAGAACCTCCTACATTTCACATATACTTCATGTTTGTGATGTACTCATTCCAAAGGAAAATATACAAGCAATATTTATGTGTATCAACAAAGAATGTAGAAATTGACAATCCAAGGTACCAATCTACATTTGAGTTATAAAAATGATGTCAAAAAGAACCCCAATTTTTCCATACATAGGAATGGAATGAATCAGCGGCACTCTCTAGGACAGGAGAATATCGAGCATCAACAAAGGATGCAAGGTCACTGGAAAAAGCTGCGTCCTTGGTATTTTTCACTGGCACAGGAAATGACATGTATAATGATACTTAGTGACAAAATTTACTCAGTTTATAAGGGAAGTATATCATACCTGTCTCTTATTTGGGTGACCTTCCTAATTTTTTCTGAGTCCTAATTTGATATGCAGCATTTGTGAACGCTTGTAAAAATGAGTCATGTTCTAACAGATTTCTTTCGTATCTTGTGGTTGGAGAGCTATGTTGAATTGATGGACAAAGATAGTGGGAAAAAATTGGCTTTTTTCCCCATATACATCAAGGTCTGAATCTGTGAAAGGAGATGACCCTCAGAAATGATATACTATTTTTCAAGGGTGACTATCAGAAAGGTGAATGTCAGTGGTGACAGTTACATGGCAGGAACATCAACTAGCAGCATCAATGCCTTTGTCCTTGATCATAAACTAACATGCACTGGGTAAAGACTAAGGAATGCTAGATCCTGACAACTAACTTTACATATAACTGAAGAGAGTATAAATGAAGGTCAAAATGTTATATCAAAAGAAAAGAATCTCCACAGCCTGGTGCCTAAGGCAACAAGTACTGAGGCTCAGAAAAAAAGATTTCTGGAAATACTCCACTAGCATGCCTAGCAACATGTTCTGCCTTTGTTTTGACAGTTTCTTTGTTTACTTTATCCTTTAGCTTTTTATGCACAGAACCACACAGGGTGTGTGGCCTTCAGAAAGAGACTGATGGGGGATGGGGGTGAGATGCAACAACTAGTTAGTGAAAAGACTGATCTGGTCCCTTGGTACCAGGAGTCAGGCTGAACTGCGAGAAACAACTAAAGTTGACTCTAAGATTTTTGTGATGCTATGGGGAAGGATAAATATGCTCCTCTCTCATCTTCCACGGTTACCTTTTCCCTCTTGAGCATTATCAAGGGAAGCTGAGCACAAGATAGAAAAGCCAGTAGGGTGGCTGTTCTTATTTTATTCTTATCTGAGCGTCTTTTCTCAGTAGCCTCAGTTGGAATCATAGTGTCCCTGGCATACTTAATTTTAAGGAAAAAAAAATTTCCAGATAAAGAGAATGAAACTAGGGTACAAAAGTTTGGAGGGAACTAAAGTACAGGTTAAGAGGGAAACGGAATATAGTTTACTCTGCCTGTGTTGGGATACTTCCATGTAACAGATAAAGTAGAAAATGATTTTTGGAGCACCTCTCCAGTAATATGCTTTGGGAAACTTTCTCCTAATTCTTTGGCACTAGTTAGTTTTCCTGATAACTACTTACACATTTCTGCTTATCTCAGCCACTGTCTTCCTGACAAAAAGTTCAGTCTATAATGTGTGAAGTTTAATATATAATAATAAGAGCACTTGAATTTGTTATAAGCGTGCTAATTTCCAGAGACTATGTAAAGTGTTTTACATTATTAACTCATTCAATCCTTACAACAACACCTTGGAATAAGTAGCACCATTTTAGAGAGGAGAAAACCATGGCACAGAGACACTGAGAAACATGCTTAAATAACAAAGCATTAAGTGGCAGAGTTGAGAGTCCAACCCAGATAGACTGGCTTCAAAGGTGATCCTAGTAGCCACCACGATACAGAACCCAAGGCCCTTTCTGTATAATATTTGCCAGTGAAAAATTTCCTAATTTTAAATATTTTTGTCACATGTGTTCCTTCTAAAATATAGGTTATTTTATTCTATTCTTCATTTTGATTTTTGCATGATTCTAAAAAATAAGACAACCCATTGCTCAGTTTCTTCAAGGTTCTAAGAGATTGTAGGCTAGAAAGCTACAATTATTGTACAATTATCAATTTAAATTGAGGAAGTTTTTGTACTTGCCACAAATATCAATTAGATTATTAACTTTTTTTACAATTTAGTACATTAAAAAATACAAAACAAAAATCTAAGTTGAAGGAGAAGAAGAGATACCTGGTGGCCTAATTCCAGGTATATGTTCTTAGATAAATCCTGAGGGGTTCCAGTTCCACCATTTGTAAATACTGGAATACCTAATATTTAAAGAAGCTTCCAGAACTAAAATTTGATGAATTTGTACAGCACTGGAACTGTTTTTTGGGTTTTTTTTTTAGCAAAAATACCTTCCTTATTCAGGACATTTAAAACTAGACTGGACAATATATAACACAGAATTTTTCTGTTGAGAAAAAAAACCCTATTAAGTTGTTTCAAAACATTTCTCTACTTCTGAGGATACTATATAATATTCTTTTATATCTTTGGAAAGTGAACAATTTCTCTAAGAAATCCTGATTTCTTGATACTCTGTTAAATATTTTTAAAAGCAAATTATTATTGGAAGGAAAATAAATAACAACTTTTTTCAGCAGGCCAAAGAAGCCACAATCATGCTAGGGTTTATGATGACATAAACTTTTCCTAGACACTAAAGCAAGACATTGCTCCTAGCACTCTACCATCTGCTGCAGATATTTTAAAATTCTAAAGCATTGACAATGATGCAATTTGCTACATTTTGAGCTGCATTTTACAACTCTCTCTTTGCTGAATTACTATTGATGACATTAAAACCCTTTACAAATCAAGACAACACATTTGCTTGCTATTGCCACCAAAGAGCTGTCAGCTACTCTCTTTCTCTGGGAGTTTACCTGCCACCTCCTTCATGGTCAGCAATGTTTAAACCCTTTTAGAGAATGAGAAACAGAACACATTATTTTCTACATTACTCATTGCTCATAAGAAAAAGTACAAAAGGAGAGGACATTAACTTGAAGAAGGAATAAACTGTGAAGCAAAGTGGACAGTTTATTATATATTTTTTCATCTTCTCATAGACAAAGGGGAGCACTCTCTAGCTTTCTAGAAACAAAGGACCAGGAACTACTAAAATAAGGTATACAACACTGGAGGACCACGCACAGATGTAAAACTTAGAGAATTACTCAGAGAAAATAAGTTGCCTGAAAGAAGAAAAAAATGGCAAGAGTTAAAATGTAAATGTTTGATCAAGATTAGCTTCCTTTTTCTCTTGAGAGTTGAACAAGTAGGATAGCTTCACAGATAGGTAGGTTTTACCAACTCCAATTTCAAATTATTTTCAGTCAGTGACAGTGTGATGCTGGACTCTCTGCAAAAATGCTCACTTATAGGGATATGAAGAATAAATCGCCGACAATTATGAAAGTTTCAGCTCAACACCTGATGACTGTGGTCACCAGTTTTAAACTTTAGAAATTATTAGTGGCTGTTACTTTCTAAAAGTAACTAAGATATTACAACACTTGCCCTGGTAAAACGACACCTGTCAAAAAAATAACAGGATAAAATATGTCTTCATTCATTTTAAAGGACATATAAGATATTTTCATCTAACTGAAAACAATCATTTTTGGCATTCTTGGTTAGCTTCCTAGCCTTTTCTTTCCCTTAACACTAGACTCTTTAAAAAATATCTTCTTCTTACACACAAATTCCTCATGTTTCTATTACGTTTCATTACTGAAATAATTTTAACTATTGTTATACCCGTTATAAAACCTACATCTACAATAGTCCTGGATTAGTATCAATAGATATTTAATTATTTATTGCACAGAAATATATTTGAATTTTAATCTTAATAATAATTTACAAATACTTGTCTAATTCCCCTTTAATATTTTTGTGAACAAAACATTACTTCACAGAAAAGGTAAGATACATAGAAAAATAACTTCTTTTATGTTTCAGGATAAGGAAAAAAACCCAGCTTATACCACCTAACACCCTTACTTCAATGTTCTACTGCACAAAATGAGGGAAAGGTAAGTCACTTCACAAACAACCCTGAGGGCTGAGTCACCACCCTTGGAAGTGGCAAACTGTCATCTTATTTTTATTACTGAACACTTAGTGAAAGTGAAAGAGAGGCGAGGTTATAATCAGGTGGCCAGGCTGGATGTGAATGATTCACTTGGAGAAAAGGCACAGACGCAGTTTGTCACAAGAGCAAGAATTTGAAAGAGACTCTATCATATGATCCCACACAAGTCCTCACCCAAACAATTATCCTTTCCCCAGAGACCTTCTTGCTCATATAACAACAGTAGGAATGATAACAGCAATAATATCCACTGTGTATCCATTAAATGCTAGTTTCTAAGATGAACACTTTACATATATTATTTCTAGACACTAAACCAGTCCTACAAAGTGGACAGTATTACTTTTGCTCATAAATGAGAAAAGCAAAGCTCAGAGAGGCCAAGGCTTGTCTGTGGTTCTAATACTAAGAAGGGAATTATCTATGCTTGACCTCAAAACTGTCTAATATCAAAGCCCACACTCTACTCAACATTCTTTGCTGCTACATATCTGGTTGCATACAAAGTTGTTTCTGGGGAGAGTGGACTGAAAAAGAAGGACCCACAAATTGAAAATTCAGTCTTTAAAACTCAGTTATTTATTCACTTACCCAGAAAAGAAAAAAAGTGGGAAACAAGCACAATAGATAATATGAAATATAAATTTAGTACACAAATAGACTCACTAAATTACAAATTTCTATGTCATATTACATCTGACAGCACTTATTGTTAATGTATCACCTAAGACATTGGATAGTCTTAATGAATAAAATGAATCCTTTCTCTCCCTTTGACTTCCTCACTTTGTAAATGCTGAGTCAGGCAGGAAGTGGACTTATTCCAGTTTTTTGATCAGTGTCTTGGTTAGAACCAAAAGACAGACACAGAAACAGGCACACGTGCGTGTGCCTGCGCGGGCACATGCGTGCGTGTGCACACACACACACACACACACACACACACACAGAATCCTGAGGGTAAGATCAAAGCTTAGTTAGAAGGAGTGAAATGGGGTAGGTCTTTCCAACCTCCCTAGAATCTATAATTCTAATTTATTATCCCTGACTTGTCCCTGACCAAACAGGAGAAGCCTGTCTCTGACCCTTGGGATTCTTTCTCTTTAGTCCTGATGTGCAGAAGGAAATGCTTCTAGCTTCTCATAACTTGTCATATGCAATGCATTAGTAATAATACCTATGCAATCACTGCTAGTTTAAAATGTGGTCCTGGGTATTTTCATCCATATACAATTATAATTTTAAATGCTTCTAAAAGTTTTATTGAGCTATGATTTCCAGCTTATAATCAATGAAGGCAAAATTTGGACTTCAAGAAATATTTCAATTACTTGGAAAATTCATGAACTCCCTAGAAACATTATCATAGAGTGACAATCTGAGGGGGAATCCTACAACTTAATAGAATAAACGGTCTCTAATTATAAACAGAAAGACACTCTCCCCTTAAGCAGTGCATGTTGAAATGAAGTCGCCTTTCTCTACAAATTAATGCTTGATAACTAGGAAAGGGGCATTTTAAGTTAGACAATCCTTTACCTTTCATTCTGTTTTATTTTAACCTTATTTTTCTTTGTAATTATACTATAAACAGTTCATCAAGGAAATTTGTTAATATGCTGCAGATGGTGAAGAGACTGTACAGTGTTTTATTCGTCAGCATTTTGGTCACTTGCCTCATTGAAATAGGTCCCAGGTTACAATTAAGAAAAGGTACTTGTTTTCTATTGTTCTCAAAATAAAAAGTATCATTTCTCAGTTAGAACAAAGCACCAAGAACCCAGAATATGGGTTCTCTTTATGACTTTCCTTAAAATTGTATTTGACTGCATCAAAGTTATTAACTTTTTAAGTGTTTAAGAATATTAAAAAGGAAGATACTGTTACCTTCCTAGAAAATTGTATAAAGCTTAATGGATTAATATTTACAAAACAATTTGAACATCTTGAAGTTTCATAGAGCTTCTAAATCTTAAAATAATATATTATTTCAATATCTACTTTTTAATCTTGTTGTCTTATTTAAAATTAATGTGTTTTCTCCAAAATATAAGTAAAAACCACCAGAGTAAGCTAAGTAACAGATTTCAGCATTGTCAGTAAGGCAGTTTTCCTATGCCTTGCCAATATCTTTGTAAGTCTCCTTGTTAATCATTTTACTTTATTATTTATTCCATATATATTTCCATGAAGAGTTCTTAACTTGATGAAAATCTGATTTCTTGATCCACAATCAAATCTTACTATGGCCAGCTGCTATGTCTTCATAACTGTGAAAATATTACATCTCTTTGCAAGTTGGCTCTAATACAAGGAAGGTTACTAAACTAACCCAATTAAATTGAGCATATCTGCAAGTTTAGATGATTATTGCTGTTGTCTGTGAGGGCTGGGATCCAAAGTGATGGATTGCTGGCTACCCTAGTGATTTCTAGAGGGGAAAAATATCCCATCCTGGATTAGCTTGAATTGGCTTACATAAAGGTTTTATGATGCAAATTGGAGATATTGGACTTAGTAACAACCTACACTATCTGTTATATTCTCCTGTCTCATAGTCACAGGAAGCTTTCTTGAGTATGACGCTCTATCCTCATTAATAAGCTCTGTGTTGTACATCTTTGTCTGATATGAAGCTGCCATACTTTGTCACCAATTATAGACTCTGAAAAGACCCATCTCATTATAGTACTTAAATTGCTTGTTCCTGAAGGTGATGCTTGGTGTGCCTCTTCTGCCTCTTGCCAACAGGAAAATCACCCTTGAAGTGAATAGATGTCAGTCAAAAGCCACAAAAGGAAAGCAAGAAGAATTAATAAAAAACCTGGCTAGAATATTTATCAGTTTATTGCACAAAAAAAGAACACAGATCAGACAAATAAAATGCAAGGCTAAAAGAGACACTTTTGAACATTTTAATCTCACGAAACATATCTGTCCATAAATTTGGGACTAAGCAAATATTTTGAATGTGAATCACACAGGTGACCCAAAGTAAATTATTTACCATTCTCTTATTCTTGCACTAAAGGATGGCTGCAGGATTTGAAAACACTTTTTCTCTGTTTCTCATTGCATCTCTAGATGGTAGTAAATTGAGCATAATGCAAGAGAATTCTTGTCCTTGGATAGCATCTCTCTGTATTGCAAATGTGGTCTACAGGAGGTTTTCAGTAAATTGTGATTGATCAGTAAATGGGGATATCAATTGATGAATTGCTAGGTCGAATGGGCAAGAAAGGGCATAGCAGAATACTCTCTGCCAAAGAAAAGCTAACATATTAGGCTTAAGCATATGCAAAACACATTTGAAATGCATTCAAAGCACATTCATCCCCAGGTGCAGTAAAGTTCTATTTATTCTATTCCATTTCAAAAGAAAATTTTTTTTCACAAATTCCCCTTACTAAGAATAAATCCCATTATAAGCAAGTGTAAGGGAAAATGTTTATATTTTCTTTTTTGCCTCTTTGCTTTTGGAATGTATGATTTTATTCATGAGTTAAGCCAGTGGAGACTATTTTAATGGTGGGGACTCTCCAAAGGCACTCTAGTCCAAATAACTGCCCCACACCCCCCTAGCTACAGAATTGAGTCAGCCAAGGGCAAGACGAAAAAGGCTCACAGAAATCCTCAGAAACTAGCATGCAGTTCCTAGCTCAGCCCTTGGAACACAAATATACCCTAGTCCTTTACAATATGTTTCAAAAGTGTTTGTAGATCTTGTGGTATTATTCAACATGCTATACCTCATTTGGAAAGAAAATGTTCAATATTAATATCATCAGACTTCCCCTTGACAAGAGGGTCAACATATTATGCTCATTCCTTTAAGAAGTCTGCTTAGTCTAGTTAACTATATCCTCAAACACAGTGAGAACACACTGTTTTCATACAGTATCCATTTGTGTATATGTATGTGTATATACATACACATACACATATGTATATACACACACACAAGCTTTAAGAAGAAAAAACAGAAAGAGAAAAAAGATCAGATCAAATAGAGAGCATATATGTTGAAAAATACTTGGTACAGGACACTTGTACAAGACATAAAACATATCTCTAGTTTCAGATTTGGTATTACTACCACCATTTCTTCATGGCAATTTGCAGAATCAAATAATACATGATCTTCCATTAATTGATATTTTGGAGCATTTTGGCCTCCATTAAGCATATTTGAGAACTGAGAATATTATTATTATCACGGTCTTTTTCCTGTTACTCCAAAGCTCATTGTAAAGAAAACTGTAAGGTCTTATTTCCAACCCAGCTCCTCAAAGAGAAATTATGATACCCAGCTCCTCAAAGAGAAGTTATGCAACATAAAACACATTTTGGCATTTAAGTATATAAATATTCTTTTCCACTGTATTATTTAGACATTTTAAAAGGAAACTAAATAAGTATAAATCCAAAATACATTTTGGATTGAAGGTGAAGTCACATTTTCCCAGGTATCAAATAAACATAAAGGTGTAAATGCTGAACACGTTAGTGGCAAAAAGTTAAACACATTTTTACTTAGTACAAGATATATAAGCTCTTTCTTTGAGAAACGTCAGTTTCTCTATAAGATTCTGATGATGGGGTCATTTTTTAAGTAGGGATACAGGGAAAGGTTTTCTTCTTGAACACATCTTTTTATCTGTGATGCTGGCAACAATATATTGCCAAGTAAAAAGCATTTCAAACAGAGCTGGAGGCATAAGTCTTCCAGACTTCAGACAATACCACAAAGCTACACTATTCAAAACAGTGTGGTATTGGCACAAAAGACATATAGATCAATGGAACAGAACAGACAGCCCAGAAATAAACCCATATACCTACATTCAATTAATCTATGACAAAGGAGATAAGACTATACAATAGAGAAAAAGTCTCTTCAACAAGTGGTGTTGGGAAAGCTGGACTGCTACATGTAAATCAATGAAATTGGAACATTCCCTTACACCATATACAAAGATGAACTCAAAATGATTTAAATATCTAAATATAAGACATGACACCATAAAAGTCCTAGATGAGAACATAGGCAAAACATTCTGGGACATAAAGCATAGCAATATCTTCTTAGATCTATCTCCCATGGCAAAAGAACTAAAATCAAAACTAAACAAATGGGACCTAATCAAACTTAAAAGTTTTCGCACAGAAAAGGAAACCATCAACAAAAAGAAAAGATAACCTATGGAATGGAAGAAAATAATTGCAAAAGATGTGACTTACAAGGAATTAATATCCAAAAAATACGGACAGCTCATACAAAAAAAACCAAACAACTCAATCAAAAAATGGGCAGAAGACCTGAATAGACATTTCTCCAAAGAAGATATACAGATGGCCAAGAAGCACATGGAAAGATGCTTAACATAGCTAATTATTAGAGAAATGCAAATCAAAACTAGAATAAGGTATCACGTCACACCGGTCAGATGATTATCATCAAAAAGTCTGCAAATAATACATGCTGGAGAGGATGTGGAGAGAAGAGAACCCTTGTACACTCTTGGTAGTAATGTAAATTGGTGCAGCCACTATGGAGAACTGTATGGAGGTTCGTTAAAAAACTAAAAATAGAGCTACCATATGATCCAGCAATCCCACTTCTGTGTATATATCCAGAAAAGTCATAAACTTTATCAAAAAGATACATGCACCCCAATATTCATAGCAGCACTATTTACAATAGGAAATGCATGGAAATAACCCATGTCCATCAATAGATGAATAGATAAAGGAGATGTGATAATATATATACATATATAAATGGAATATTACTGAGCCATAAAAAAGAATGAAATATTGTCATTTGCAGCAACATGGATGGACCTAGAGACTACTACAGTTAGTGAAGTCAGAGAAAAAACAGATACTAGTTGACAACCCTTACATGTGAATCTAAAAAATAATACAAATGAATCTATATACAAAACAGAAAAAGACTTTGAAACATAGAACACAAACTTACAGTTACCAAAGGGGAAAGGGGGGAAGAGGGATAACTTAGGAGTATGGGATTAACAGATACAAACTACCGTACATAAAATAGGTGAGCAAAAAGGAGTTATTGTATAGCACATGTATTGTATATCTTTTTATAACCTATAATGGAAAATAATCTGAATTTTATATATATAGCTTTGCTGTACACTTGAAACTAACACAATATTGTAAGTTAACTATACTTCAAAAAAAAAAAAAAGAACATTTCAGTCACTACTATTTTATTCTCTAGGTAAATCGGTTTTGAGACCATAACCATTTGTGGCCTCTTGTCTGAAAAAAAGGCCAACTCAAAAATGAGAACAAGAGGGGCTTCCCTGGTGGCACAGTGGTTGAGAGTCCGCCTGCTGATGCAGGGGACACAGGTTCGTGCCCCGGTCCGGGAAGATCCCACATGCCACAGAGCAGCTAGGCCCGTGAGCCATGGCCGCTGAGCCTGCACGTCCGGAGCCTGTGCTCCGCAACGGGAGAGGCCACAACAGTGAGAGGCCTGCGTACCGCAAAAAAAAAAAAAAAAAAAAAGAGAACAAGAAAAGCCATTAGACACAATCCTGATTTTTATTTAGAAAGAAAATAGACGGAATAATATGAGGAACTGTTTATGACTCAGGTGCTGAAGCACTTTCAGGGACCAAAACTTATACTTGAATTTGTAAAAGGGACAAAGCAGTGGTAATCGTTTTCTTATCATCATATGTGGCCCCTAATAATAAACTTGAGTTTTACAGCTCAATGTAGAGATTCTCATTTCCTTTGCTTCTCTTAAAACCACTTTCCTACATCTTCCCCCTTAAGTTCCCAGTTTGTCCCTACTCCTCCCTATTACAGTAACTGTTTCACTAGTCCTTCATGCTCCACTATGTGTCACCTTCTGTCCTTATCGCTTTTCAGAAATGTGTACTTTCACTATGGTGAGTTTGTCTTCACTATAAAAAGATTCCGCTATTGATCTTTGCAAATCTTCATAATGGGATGGGCCAGTATTAAATGTCTAATACAACAAAATACCCAAAATCTTATGTCATTCAGGTTGCATTTTCTGCTTAGGTCTTCAAACTTGAATTACTTTACTTTCAAAACATAGAAATAAATTTTTGAAATAGTTTGGTAAAGTTCAGTAATTTTACAGAAGATATGCCATTTTAATGCTAATAATCTATAAGCCTGCCATGTTTGTGCAGTTTGGCATTAAACTATCTTAGGGGACACCATTTAGATGGACAGCAATATGAAAGTCACCTCCTAAGTTTCTGCAGGGGACAAATGACACTGCCATGCAGTGCAGTCCTGGATGACAAGATGAACAAGAAGTAAGAAGGCTTGAACTTCCAAGTCCCGAAATGTAGGGCCTTAGAAGTCTTTAATAACATAGTTTTTAGTATCTAAGAAAGTAGCTCCTGATGTTTCAGAGTGCCGATGTTTATGTTTTAATATTAAAGAGAACTACAAACATGAGCACATGGATGTTTCCCTGAAATAGTGAATGATTCCTGAAAAGCTCTGATTGCTCTAATCTGGATGTCTCGATCTGTTTCAAATACTGAGTCATATTATATAAATGAAAACAGAGATATCTTTACTCTTCTTATACAGGTAAAAATCAGCCCCAACTGAAAATGGTCACAGATATTTTCATTCCCAGGAGTTTTCATGAACACAATCTTCCTTTCACTGCATGTGTAAAGCACCATCTGATCGATAGTATATGGTCTCAAAGAACAGTTTGGGTGTTTGATTCTTTGATTACATAGCTAATAATGAGAGATTCAAATATTACGTGTAAAGTAAAAAATATAACACTGTATTTGAGAAACAATTTTTCTTTTGTTCTTTAATATTACTATACAGAATTCAAACTAATTTCCCATCACTTTAATTTCTGTTATTGTACACTTCTAATGGCCAAAGCACAAATAAAATGAAGTAGCAGCTTTTAAGTCCCTATTCAGAACAATTTTTAATTGCGATGGTAACTCCTTGCTGAGAATTCAAAACCATCTTCTTGTTTTAAAGGAAAAAAAATGAACTTTCCTTCAAAGGGCTATTCCCCCTGAATGCTTTCATAATTCTGTGCAGATTTCTTTTTAATTGTTGCTCACCCATATTTACTTATAAAGCAATTAGTAAATGGAAATTGTTTATTTTTATTTCCTTCAAAAAATATATAAAGTTATTTAATTTAAAAATGTAATTTAATACTTATTAATGATCAAAACCTTTTGGAATTTTATAAAGTAGCCCAGAGCTTAAAATTATCCTTTACTAGGTAAATCAATGTACTTTCAAAATTATTTTACTATTCACATAGTATTCATATAAATATTTCTGGAGCAAAATAACAATCATTTAGCTGATAGATAAAACATTGTGCATAATGTTCTCAACATGAGGGAAGCTATAAGAAGGCAAGTACTTGAGGGTGAACACTTCACTCATTTTTGCTTTTAAGAAAGAGATCATCCTTGGTTTATGTCAAGAATAGTCTTAATAAAACTCCTGGTTCTTAGGTTTAGTTCTTATACTAGTTCTGCCTTTACTTTTATCTCAATAGCTTCTCAGTTTTGAATCAACACAACTAAAAAGAGCACTCTACTGGGCATATACCCTGAGAAAACCATATTTCAAAAAAAGTCATGTACCACAGTGTTCATTGCAGCTCTATTTACAATAGCCAGGACATGGAAGCAACCTAAGTGTCCATCAACAGATGAATGGATAAAGAAGATGTGGCACATATGCACAATGGAATATTACTCAGCCATAAAAAGAAAGGAAATTGAGTTATTTGTAGTGAGGTGGATGGACCTAGAGTCTGTCATACAGAGTGAAGTTAAGTCAGAAAGAGAAAAACAAATACTGTATGCTAACACATATATATGGAATCCAAGGAAAAAAAAAAAAGCTCATGAAGAACCTAGGGGTAAGACAGGAATAAAGACACAGACCTACTAGAGAATGGAGTAGGACATTTTGCATTTTTGTTCCAAACTCACTTTTTCACATTTTCACTCAATTGTCATTTCCCACACCTTAATTCTACTAATCCTATATCGTTAAAAAAAAAAATTATTCTAGTTACAGCAGGGTTTATTAAAATCAACTCATTGTTTTAATTTTTTTACAGAAAAATCCAAATCTATTTTAAAAAATAGAAAGATGGTCTAATAAGCCACCATAAATGGACTGTATATTGATATCCACCCATTTCTCCCCAAGCCCAAATTATTTTGAAGCATATCCCAGACACCTGGCTTCAGAGGCCAAGCTGTAGTAAGAAATGGAATTACTGAATATTTCTGAAAAGAAAAGACACAAAATTGAATTTTTTTAAATGACTGATCTGTCAAGAGTAATGAAAATTGAAATAAAAAGCCAAAGAGTAGCAAGAGTATAAATCATTGGGAGTAAACAAGTATCCAGAGCCTGAAACATGGGTAAGCATATAAGAGTTCTGGTTATGTGCTAAGTGATGAGTGAATAAATTCACTCATGGAAAAGAGACATTTACTGTACTGATGACCAATCTGACAAAGCTTTGTAAAGACGGAAAGAAATTCAGAAGGTAAAAAATAATAAAATCTGAAAGTGTCTTATTAGAGCTCTCTTTCTATTCCTCTCTTTCTCTAGGTCAAAAGTAGAGCCTTCTCAGAGTCAGAGCATTCCCTGTGAATAGAATGTCTGCTGCCCTTTGAAGCATGAATAGTGACTTTCTGACACAGAACATCTGATGGAGGTGGATGTGCCCCCTTTTAAATCAGTGTCTAGCAGGTCAAGGTCTTTGACACCTTGTAGTATTCAGCATCATTCCTCAGTGTCCTCAACCACCTTTTTTCCCCAAGGTTCACTTTACAGAGGAATTTGGGGGGATGGGCAGTTGACTCAACTGTCTACTTGTGACTTTTATTTATGAATTATCCTCAGTTTTAATTTCCAAATATTTTTCTTCTTCCTACTTTTGTAACTTCAGAAACATACTATGTAATCATTAAGCTTAATTACTATGACTCTGCCTCAACCTACAGAATGAAAATAAATACTTTTTATGTCCATAGAAGTAAGGCATTACTGTATAAATTATGATTACTAAAGATATGTTTCTAGGGTACTGTTTGTATTGAGTAATAGTGTCTGGACATTATAAATTCCTCTATTTTTTGGAGGAGATTTTATCTGACAATACTTAACATCAAATGTTCTAATGGTTGTTAAGAATGAGAGAGCAGCCAATGTGTTCAGAAAATCAACTGGAAGGCCGTATACAGGAAGAAAAATATATAATGATTAAGCCATGTTTTATTCATGCAGTAGAATACTAGTCAGTATTTTCAATGAATTAACCAGAGAGGGAACTAGACTAGATATCTCATCAGAATTTAGAGATATTGGACCCCTCATACACTGCTGGTGGGAATGAAAAATGGTGCAGCCACTTTGGAAAACAAGAATTCCTCTAAATAATAAACATAGAGTTATAATATGATGCCACAGTTCCATTCCCAAGAATATACACTAGAGAAATAAAAAACACATCTCTAAAAAATATGTATATATATGTTCATAACAGCATTGCTCATAATAGGCAAAAAGTGAAAATGACCCAAACGTCCATCAAGTGATAAATGGATAAATAAAATGTGGTATATCTCTACAGTACAGTATTACTTGTCAACAAAAAGGAACAAAGTACTGATACACACCACAACATGGGTGAACATTTTAAAACATTACACTAAATGCATGTAGCCAATCACAAAAGACCACATGTGTATGATTTCATTTACATAAAATATCCAGAATAGGCAAATCTATGGAGGCAGAAAATAGATTCTTGGTGGCCTAGGGCTGGTGATGTTGGGGAGGAATGGAGATTGTCCACTAAGGGACACAGGTTTCTTTCCCGGGGCCAAACATGTTTCAAAATTAGGTTGTAATGATGGATGCATATCTTGTGAAGAGACTAAAAAACACTAAATTGTATACCTTAAATAGATAAATCATATGATGATGAATCATACATCAATAAAATTGTTATAAATGCGTCAGGATAATATGAAACAAGTTTGTATTTGTACCCTGAGTAAAGAAAAAGTAGAAAGGGATGCAGCTGCTACTTTTTCTTTAATGCACGATGCTAAGATTTCTTAAATGTGAAGTGTAGATACACTCTATCTGTTAATTACATTTTTCTTTCTTTTTAAAGTTTTACCAAAATTAAATATTAAAAAACACACATTTAAAAACCAACAAATACGGGTAGGTGCTTTCACATTAGTAATATTTATTCTTCATAATTCTCTAAGGTATGGCTTATTATGTCCATTTTACATACAATAAAATTGAGACTTAGGAGCTGAGTTCAACAAAGTCACAAAGTTAAGAAATAGTATTATCAAGATCTGAACCCAGATCCATCTTTCATACAGCTCCTTATACCACACCATACTGCTTTTAATTACTAAATAAAGCAATTTTAGAAAGAAATAAAGATTAAAGTAAAATTTTAGAACATTTCCACTAATACTTAACCTTAAGAATATTTAATGTCATTCCCAAATCACTTATACTCAAGTCCGTCCACACAGCTTATCTCCAACCTTCAGAATGGTTCAGCATCAAAACATCTCTGGCTGTTTAGCCCGGCAGGATCTTAATTATCTCTTTAGCTTTCTTAGGGTGGTTGTTAAATCTCCCACTTCTCCTATTAAAGTCTGATGCCTTGTCAACATACGCTTCCATCTTAATGCTAAAATGCTCCAGCACACATCTTACCTTTTTCTTCTGTGTCCCTGGTTTTCTAATGCCAACATACTTTCACAGCATGGTGCAGTCAAGTGACCTCACCTCCAACTGGTTTACCAGTCTCTAACCCTACAGTTGCCAAATTCATCTCACATTAGAATTACGTACAGAATTTTACAAATGTTAGCTCCCCAGAAATACAGTTTCAGTCTTAGCCATTCTTAAATTTTTAATAGAATTTTAAAGTTTCTTTTCATCTACAGTTTTCTCCTTCAACTCATTATTTCCTTAGATTTCTCTGCTAAAGGCCCAGGCCATTTGACCTGTTGAGTTTTACACAGTTTGGATCTTGCTGATTACATGCTCATGGGATAGTTAAGCATGTGCCTCTACTCTCTGTGTTTCCTGTAAATTGGATGCTGGATATAGAGGCTTCGTGGGACTCAAGTTTGGTCTCTATGACAAGCCTCTAAGGAGTCCTGTATACTTACACCAGGAGGCATGTAATGTTTGTCTCCCTTCCTGTGACATTAGCATCCACTGATACTCAATGCATAGATATATGAATTCATGGAGGCTTGAAAAATGGTGATATTCTAACCTATCATTTTTCGATTTATTAACTGGAATACATCTTATAAAGAAATACTTCTCCTTATCCACTATTTGAAAGGACACGTTTGATTCTTCTTCTCTATTTACCTGTTTTCAAGATAATCGTTTCTTGTCATCTTTTGAAGTAACCAATTAGTAGTTTTAAAATATTATTATTGAATTCATGTATTCAAATACACCTTATGTACTTCAATCTATTGCAATTAATATTCTAATAGAGTTAAATTGTCTTATCATTGGTAAGTGGAAGGTTCTTCAAGTTAGCTCCTGTGTTTCTTTGATATGACTAGTAGTCTTTGATAGTTTTCATTCTTTCTAGTATGAAAGATGATCCAAACTCATCTTGCAAAATTCCTACCAGAGACATGGAATCATCCATCCATTTCTTCAAGTCACTTTGATTTCTTAGTAAAAAATCGTATTACCAGTTCACAATCCAGGCATGAGAGATGCCACTGAACGTGTTATTATTCTTAGGCCTTTTTAGTAGTAGCAAGAGATATAATATATAAACAGATTAAATAATACCATATTTAAAATATAATACTTCCATAAGTTCATATTGATATTTTTAATTCAAATACAGAATAATGAAGATTTAATTTAACTTCCTCTGTATTGCCATTATATTTACTTCCTTACACAAAGTATGCTTTATCTAACCATATAAACCCAAAAGGTCCAGTGGAATAATACTAATGCTATCACTCCAATATGATCATTAGAAATAACTGTTTTTCCATTTGATATCTACATTCTCCCACATTTCTAATAAATATATTATATTTTAACTAATGGAATATATAGTAATTAAATACCAAATATAGTCCTTTTAACCTTTATTTAATCTTTATTCTACAACTATGTAATTTTTTCTCACAACCAGTTCTATGTCCATGTTTTCATAGTAGTTTTATAGGAGTATTTTAATCCAGAAAAATACTTGTAAAAATAATAAATATTTAATTTAGAGATTAAATCTGTAAACTTCACACTTGATATTTCCTGGATTTTTAATGGAGATTTTGTTTCATAAACCCAGGTTATATCTCAATACATGAAAGAATAGATGCAATTATAAAGATTATTACACCACCATTGAAACTCTATGATTTCATAATGTACCTATTGAAAATGCTGTGTTGTTGCCTTTGTGCTTTTAGAAATCTTTCTTTAGAAAAGCCCCTGACATTTCAACATTAATTGCCCTAGGTCAGTCAGCAAGGGAAGTGGTTGCAAGTCGCTCTCAACTAGGTTGTTAGCTCGGGGCAGGGGGGGGTCTATCCCTTCTCATTCCGTGAGTGAACTAAATACTACATATCTTATTTGGGAGAAATACATTTTAATGGTCTCTTCCTATCTCTTTCAGAGTCTCTGGATCTGAGATTCTTTGCAGAGTGCCTGGGTTTGGATACACCCTACTCTGATCCTGCCAGAGCCTTCTCAGGGACAGACTGTGCTCTCTTAGTGTATATGGGCCCCATTGTTGGCTCAAAGTCACAGCCCGTTTGAATTTTAATAAAGATTCATAGGCAGTTGTTATGAAACAAACACCATAATGACACCCAGACAGGCTGCAGAATCCTCTTTAGCCGGATGATGTGTGTGGCCTGTGCCTAAGGCCCACCAAATGATAATAACAGTAAAATATGCAGTAAGTAAAGAGAATATTTTTCATAAAAGTTGCACAAAGCATAAAATGTTTCCTGCCATCCTTCTGCCTCCTGCCCACCTTCCTCCCCCTGCCCACCTTCCTCTCCACACCATCAGGAGTTACAGAGCTCGGTACTGACTGCCTCACAGAATTCAATTAACAATCCAAAGAAAAATTAATCCTTAATTTTGTTGGAGTATCATTAAAGAAAAACGAGGGATGGCATTACACATGTACTATAAGAATGGCTAAGCTTTGCACAGTTTTAAAAACTACACCCAGATTTGTTTGTCTTTTTAAAACAGGGTCATAAATGAATTCTTCCATATTTGACATCTTTTTTCATATGTATAAATTAATATGCGGTAGCGGCACAGGATCAAAATTAATGCACTTCAGAAACAAGCTATCTGTCAAGCTGAAACGACTCAGAGGGAAAGGACAACTCTTGGAAATCTAAGAAACATTACTACCATAAGAAAGATGAAGAAGTCCTTTATGAAGAGTGTTATATTAGGCTACTGATAAAGTTAGACTGCCAACACTGCTTCCACATCTTAGGAGTCAGAGAGCCCAAATTTTGGTTTCATCTAGGAGTTAAAGAAGCTAAGTTTTTCTTAAGCTCCCTGTTTGCTCTTCCATGTACTGTTGAGAACTGCAAGATTGGCTAAATATGGAAACCATTTAAAGGAATCTTATTAAAAATCCAACTTCCTAAAATTGAACCTTAAGTGAACTCCAGCATCAGAGGAAACCAGTTAAGTGAGACGAATATTTAGTGCAAGACAGATTAAAGAGGAGGTTATAGTACAAAGACTTGAGATATGAAACATTTTACATCTGTATATTTAATTTGCTACATTTCCCCATATTTTGTAAAAAGACACTCAGAGGGGACAGGTGGTTTGACAGAGTCAGGTATATCTGGATCAAAGTCCTGGCTCAGCCTCTTGTGGATGCTTCACCTTGGGTGATTTTAATCTTTCTATCCCCCAGTTAGCCTAGCTATGAAAAACAGAAGCAAGGAGCAAAACAGTGGAGATTCTTCTTGTCTAGAAACTAAGAGAGAAAAACAAGGAAGGGAACTATAATAAGACTATTTCATTTCAGCTCAGTCTTTGCTTTGTTTCTTTAAAAAGATTACACTGATGTCTAGTTTTCTTTATTTCATGTATTCAAGCTTGTTTTCTTCTATCTCAATTTTTGATTCCTAAGTATTTATATTTCTTATCCATGCTTAATTTTTTTGTACTTTTCTTCGATTCATCATTATTTATGTCCATTTGTAAGTATTTCATTTCCTATCTATTCCCAGTTACTCTCACATGTGCTTGATGATGAAAAACAATACTAGATCTCCTTTCTCTTTACATCAGCTAAAGTCTCATACTATCTTCTAATTCTCAGAAAGTGTAAAAGAGTGACATCCTGAGAAACATACACATTTTAAGCTTTGTCAGACCCATGAAAGTAATGGAGAAAGTAAATATGTGTGCTGCATCCTTTTTCTAACTCCAGCTGCTGACCCAGGCTCCAACAACATTTAGGGTTAATAAATTTTATTGTGGTCCAGATTACATTCACTCCTATACCTTAGAAGTTTAGAGTCTTCTGAAAATTGCTCCACTGTGTCTTATAGCATCTTCTTCAGTCTTAAACTATTATATGTTAAAACTTTGAAGTTGGGAAAATTGCCTCAATATTATAGGTATGATAGGAAAATATTTATGATCTCTAAACGTCTGAATTCATTTTGACAAAGCTGATTAATATTCACTCTACAAAAAGTCCACACGAATGCCTGGGTCCCAGCACACATTACTTATGCTAAGAGATTCCTTCTAATTCCAGGATAAGACATTTATGAGGTCAGTGGTATCCTCTAGTGTTTTTGTGTGTGTGTGTGTGTGGTACGCGGGCCCCTCACTGCTGTGGCCTCTCCCGCTGCGGAGCACAGGCTCCGGACACGCAGGCCCAGCGGCCACGGCTCACGGGCCCAGCCGCTCCACAGCATGTGGGATCTTTCCGGACCGGGGCACGAACCCGTATCCCCTGCGTCGGCAGGCGGACTCTCAACCACTGCGCCACCACGGAAGCCCTATCCTCTAGCTTTTGATACTCAAGTCCAAAGGCAGAACAACTCCGTGTGCTTAGCTTTACAAAAATATATAAACTCTAAAAAGAAACAAAAACAAGTAAATTAAATAAAAAATAGTCAATAAATTAAAAATAATTAATAGCAAGGACAAAATCCCCCGACTAGTAACTAGTTTCAATTAAGTTAGTAAAGATATTGGCAGTTCTACTGCCAACCGTTGCCCACCAGGTTCTTACTTTGCTCCACGTTTTTGAACTTGAACTTGTTTAATATTTTTAATAGCACTTATCATACTATATTTTGGCTTTGATGCACTTTTAAGTTTTCCTCAGCAGACTTTGGAGCTTTTGAGAAAAGAAATTTTGTTTTTATTCTATATCACTGAGCAGCTTAGTCTCGTGACTAGGAAGTAATAGGAGTAACAGGGTAAGTATAATAACTACCACATTGGGGGCTCTGATAATATGACAGAAATTATGCCAATTATTTTATATATTATATCAGTTGCTCCTTATTGCAACCACCTCAGACAAGTATTAGTATCTCCATTTTTATATGAAAAATTAAGTCTCATGGAGGTTAATAGGTCTGCCCATGTTCACACAGCTTGTAAGATAATTTTAAGCCCAAATTTAATCACCCAATAATAAGTAGTGATTTTTTTATTAAACAAATAAATAAATCTATAAATATATAAACTTAGGGGTATGTACATATAAATACAGTCTCATATTCACATAATTTTATTCTCATTTCTCCTTTATATATAATGTTCAGACATGTATAAAGAGATTTTATTTGGGAATGAGGAGAAATTGGACTCTGCCTTCTCTTTTTTATTTTTAATTATGTGCTGAGTGAGAACCAAACCTTACCATGGAGTATAGGTAGTTATGACCAGTGATAAAAGAGAAAACAAAATTACTTTGTCCCATATTCTATCTATAAAGCCTGACTGTAAGAGAAGAATCAATTATGATACACTGATTTTGGACATGATTTGGGAGGGGGGGATGATTTTCAGATTCAAACTCAAAGGCAAACCATTAGAACAACAGGCGTTCCTGCTTCCCCTGGAGAGAGGCATTGACTGGCATAGGAAATGCATCATCAGCCAAATCCGTGCCTGTTACACTAACATCTAAGGCACAAGACAGTCTCCTTGAGGCAACAATTCCTTTTAGAAGACGAAATAAGTTGTCTTAGCATAAAACACTACAATCCCCCTTGTGAACAAGAGTGACAGTATTGCCCAAGACACGTGAAAAGTATTCCCTCCCATCCTGGACACCTTCATTCAAGGAAATGCTTTTCAGATCATTGTTCCCCATCTCTTTTCTGTTCCATAAAAAAAAGCACATCTGGCAGTTTTAGGAAGATAATACTCACATGCTTTTGTTTTTCCTTCTTAGACATTTTAAAAAACAACAACAAAGAATCTAGATTAGAAAGAAATAGAGAGTAGAAAGTAATATCAAAGAATGCCATGGGAGTCATTCATTGAATTACAAATTATAGACCCCAAAGGGTCAAAGCTAACTCCTCTGTTTCTTCCTTCTAAGGACCAGCAGTCTCAGAAGTTCTTATAGTTGGGTGCTATACACATTCCATAGTAGGACATGAAAAGAATCCAAGAGGGTTGCAGGCATAAACAATTTTACAACAGCTAAATGAGGAGTTATTTGGGGTTGCTCACCCCAAATTTCTGTTAGGGGACTTCAGCTCTAAAAATCAGTGGAGTAAATATATTTAACCAATGCAGCAAATTCTACATGCAAAGAATGGAAAGAGTGGCTTTAAGGACTTCATGCTCTGACTTAATCTCTCTGTGTGCAGCCCACTGTTGACTCGCTCTGTTTCTTTTTAAAGAAAATGTCCTTTTAAAGCCTCTTCCATTTAAGCAAGAGAAATGATGTATTCTTCTATTTCCTTGCTTAAAGTAACTATCTAATAAAGCTGAACAGTACAATGTCCTATGGTATAAATTCAATAAAAAGCAAAGCAAAGTTAAGGAAATGAAAATTTACACCTCATATGGGAATCAAAAGAAAAACAAGAATGTCATATACAAGAGAAACAATGAATTGAAATCAATGTCTTAAATTTTAAAAACAGTACTTTTTTAAGTACCCAGGAACATAGTAGGTTTGTAATACCTGTCACTGCTTTCTGAGATCTTTCTACAGGTGCATAATTTAATCATTCCACCTGAAGTGTCAGGCACATAAAGGTATTATTAGTTAACAGTGAATAGTAGTTTAACTTGAAAGAGGAGGCTTGAATTTTGTTTTTAACTATTAAAAACAGACAAAATTAAGTGAATAATTTTATAGTTTTAAACAACCACATTTCTTGCTATTTTAACTTTAGCCAAGGTGATCTTCTAAAATGTATGACAACATTTATTTTGAGATCTATTAAGTTTTAACTTTTGGAGAAAGATAAGTGCAATACACCACAGAGACTTCTAACCTTTAAAATTCCTATTGAGAGCCAATTTTAGGAACATATAGAGATTGAAATCAATTTTGTAAATGTATATTCAGTGAACATTACATGTCGAGCATTATTAGGTGTGTATAGAAAGATAAGGATAAGACCCAGTTCCTATTTTAAAGGATTTTATGGGCTAATGGGTGAGACACATCTTATAAATACATTACATACAACAGGTTAAATGCTAAGGTAGGTATATGTACAGAGTGTGAAGAGAATAGATAAGTAGTAATTAATTCTAACCGAGGTGTTAAAGTTTCTAAAGGAGGTGCTAGCTAAGCTGAATTCTAAAGGAAAGATAGATGTTTGTTCTGTAAACAAGGAATAGAAGTAATTCCTAGCAGATAAAGAGCATATGAAAAGAGACTAAAGTATGGTACAGAATGGTATAATTAGAAGATTATATAAAACAAATATGTTTAGAGTATGACTAAGAGCTTGGGCTCTGAGGAAGACTGCTTGAATTTGGATTCTGATTCCAATATTTATAAGGTGCATGGCCTCAAGAGGTTACCTAAACTCTTCATGGCTCAGTTTTCTCATGTGTATAATAGGGTAAAAAATAGTAACTCATAGGATTGCTGTGGGGATTAAATTAGGTAATCTATGTAAAGCCCTTAGAACATTACCTGCTCTATGGTAAGAACTCCACAGACAATAGCTGTTGTTATGGCAAAGACACTCTATTTGCTACTGCGGAGGCTACCATAACTTGTAAAACATACTCGTTTAGTAATAAATAAAAAGAACAACAGTATATCAATTATTTTTTAAGACATTAAATAAACATTACAAAGGTACTGGGGTGCTCCACATCCATTTAGGAAGTACAAGTGATCATAATTTCCATCATAGCAAGTAGAACAAATTTTAAAAAATATAAAACATATATATACATACACATATATATAAAATATGTGTATATTTAAGACTTCAGAGAGTTTTGTAGAAAATAAGTCTAAAATAACTAGTTTCTTTTCTAGAGAGTAAAGAAGCCTTTTTTGAGCAAACACCAGTGCCACTTCTCTATCTGTGAGCATTAGCCCTGTCTGGGAATAAATGGGCAAGAAATGGGCCAGCCATGGGCAGAACTCTGCTGGTACAGCAAGAAATACAGCAGTTTTTAATAGTTGCATGGGCTGGCATGATGGATTGGAATCTATTGCATGCCCAAACAGAGCTGATTCTTCTGGCCAGGCAGTGCTGCCCCAAGAGAATTTTGCTGGTAGTATGGCAGCATAGGATGCTTTGGGCTGGGCTGTAAATCAGAGGGAAGTCTCCATATACTGTAGTGCTTCAATCCTAAATTCCCCCTAGAGGGTGCCTGTAATTACTCAGGATAGATCTTACTCAAGACATTTGAAATCAAAGGTAAACTGAAACTCCAGCTGCAATACAAACACACCCCATCTAAATTCCCATTTGGATCAAAATAATCAGCTCCACACCCTACCTACCTGACAGAGAAAGGGGTGTGCTCTCTCTGAGGAAAATTATTTTTACTTCAAGTCCCTTGGTTCATTTAAATATGCAATCCTACACATACTGTCAAAAATGAAAATACATGAAAGCAAGAGAAAAATAAATACATAGAAGCAGATCCACAAATGAATCAGATACTGGAGTTAGTGAGTTATAGACTTTAAAATTATTATAAATATGTTAAAGAAGTTAGAAAAAAGATAGACAAAATAGGAAAAAAACTATTTCTCAGTAGAGAAATGTAATCTCTACAGATCAAATTGACATTCTAGAGTGGAAATTGTTTTTAAATCTGAAATTGAGAATTTATTGGATATGGGGCTTAATTTCAAACTGAATATAGTAGAAGAAAGTTCAGTGAACTTGAAAATAGGTTAATAGAAATTACCCAAATTGAAGCACATAGAGAAAAATGCTTAGAAAAATCTAAGAGCTTGAAAAGAACATGTAGGACAACAAAGCATTTGTGTAACCAGAGTCCCCCCAAAAGAGGAGAATAATCTTAAAAATTGAGCAACTAAGTTATTTTAAATGCCCAGTGAACAGATGTTAAGATAAGCACAAATAAAACTATATTTCATCATACTCAAATTACTGAAGACCAAATTTAGAGAAAAAAGTTCTTAAAAATACACTGAGAATAAAGATACTTTACACACAGGAGAACAATATCAACAAAAAAGATGACTGTCATCTCTTCAGAAACAATGCAGCCACAAGTTAATGAAATGCCATCTCTGAAATGATGAGAGAAAAAGAAAGAAATGGCTGTCAAAATATATTTCGTTACTTGTTTTTTCATGGGGATTTAAATTACTGTCTGGTGTCACTTGCCAGTCTGAAAAACTTATTTTAGTGTTTCTTATAAGGTGAGCCTGTTAACAACAAATTCTTGAACAAATTTGTTCATCTGGAAATATCCAAATTTTGCCTTCATTGTTGAAAGATAATCTTTCTGCACATAAAATCTTGATTCATAGTTTGTTTTCTGTTCAGTGCTTTGAATATATCCTCTCACTGTCCTTTTGCCTCCATTATTTCTGATGATAAATCAACTGTTAATCTTAGATTCCCTTCTACGTCATGAGTAATTTTTCAAATTGCTTCCAAAATCTCTCTCTGTTCTTGTCTATCAGTATTTTGACTATGATGTGTCTGTGTATTGATCTCTTTATATATATATACTACTTGGAGTTCATATAGCATCTTGGATGTTTAATGTTTCTCATTCAATCTGTCCAATATTTAGTCATTATTTCTTCAAATATTTTTTCTACTTCTTTTTCTTTCTGCTGTCCTCTGATGCTCTTATTATTTGTGATGGTACACTTCATTCTGTATTTAAGTTCATTGATTCGTTCTGTTGTCAGCTAAAATCTACGATTGAATCCCTTTAGTAACTTTTTTCAATTTCATTTTTTGTATGTTTTAATTCCAGCCTTACTACTTAAAAATAATTTCTGTCTTTTTATGGATATTCCCTACTTCATAAAACACTGTCATCATATCTTTCTTTAATTCTTTAAACATAATATTCTTTAGTTCTTTGAACCTATCTATAATATTGTTTTGAAGTCTTCTATGTCCAACACCTCAGCCCTCTCAAAGACAGTTTCTATTACCTGCTTTTCTTTATCTTTGTATGGGTCACATTTCCCTCCTTCTTTATATGTCTTGGGCAAAATTTTTTAATTCCCTTTTTTTTGCATTGCTTATGCATGTTTTTGGCCATATGGTATATGGTGTGAGTTTCATATGGCTCAGAAAAATCCATCCTATCAAAGAGAAGCAACTCAAAAGTCTATAGTCATGTCTTCATATGCCACTATCAAAAAACCACAAAATAATTACTGCTGCTAGGAACTTCCACAGGGAAAAAAATTGTAAATTTCTATTATTTTAACTTCCATGAGTTTTCTCTGTATAGTATGGCCCAATAAGAGAAGTTTTCCAATACTAGTACTTAGAACATATCCTTATATACTTCCTTCAGTTATATATAGAAAATTCTCCATTCAATCACATTCCTAGCCTGTTCTTCATTTCAGAGCTCCTGTGCTCTTTCCTTACGTCTGTGAACTATTCTAAATACTCATTCTTGGCCTGTTTTGAACCACATGATGAGCACCTAATTTGGTTATCTTCCTTTACACTTAGTGCTGGCCTTGATGATGACCGGGGGTTCATGGTTCACCCATGCACACATCTAATTCAGAAATCAAACTTTACCATTTTGATATTTTGAAATGATTTTTCTTTCTATGTATCAGATGTGGCTTTCATTTCCAGCACTTTTGTTTTTCCTATTGGTTTTATGGTTTAACAAGGAAATTTCACAGCATATATTTCATCAAATTGCATTTACTTAGAGAAAAAAGATGATTGATAAAAAATACAAGTGGTAAAAATTATTTGGTTACCATCAATGTTATGTCCCTAGATAGTGTTTAACTTGGCAATATACTAACAGCCAATTTTTTTCTCTTCAAAGAAAAAGATGTAAACATTTCCAAGATTGAATTAGCCTTCGTGTAATTCATTCAGGGATGTTTTAGCAGATTTTGCAGTTCTGTATAATAGCATACTAGGATTTCTCTAACACAAGTTCTTCTGGGACCAAAAGTTATTAATTTCCCAAGAAACACAGAAAAAACCTGGATGAGTTGCAAGTGAAACTACATACCTAGATAAAAAGGCTAAATAGTGAAGATGTCAATTCTTCCCAAATGAATCTATGAATTTAATACAATCATAAAGAAAATATCAGAAAAGTTTGTTTTTTCATATCTGACAAAACTGTTCAAAAGATTTTCTAGATGATATATGTGAGAGACTAGATGTGAAATATTTGAGAAGTAACATTATGGCATATGTAAAAATTACTTTAAAGACTTAATAAATAAAAGAATAAAGGAGAAATAGATCAATGGTAAAGATGAGAAAGATCAGAAACAGATAAAAATTTATTTAATAATTGAGGATATAATAAATATTGTATGCCAAATCAGTGGAGAAAGAATTCAGTAGCAATGGGAAAATTGTTAACCATTAGTAAAAAATAAAATCGGATTTCTATGTCACACCATACATCAAAATTCTAGATGAACCGAAGTTCTAAATAAAAACACAAGAATAAATACAGATGATAATTATATAATTTGAATGGAAACATTTTATACATGACACCACTTAAACAGAAAGTGTGAAGGAAAAGACTGTTGGATCCAACTACATAAATATACAAAGTAAAAAGCCCCCTCATAATTGTACCATATCTAAGGGCAATGAATCAACAGAATTAATATGTAAATATCTCTCACAAATCAAGAAAAAGTCACCAGTAAGTACCCAGGCTAAGGAAGAACACCAAATATTAATGAAAGAGGAAATACAAAGGAAAACATCCCACATCACCAACAATTAATAAATGCAAATTAAAACAATGGAATATACACACACGCGCGCACACACACACACACACACACACACACATATGGCTGGAGAAAATAAATTTTCACAATATCAAAAGGTATAAATCAGTACATTTTTAAACTGAGAATTGATCACATATCAAAAGTGTTAAAATATTTATTATGCATTGATCTAATAGCTGCATTTCCAGAAATCTGTCATAAGGAAACAATCATGAAAATATGACAGATTTATCTATGAGAATACTATTGTTTACAATAGTGAAAAATTGGAAGTACTTAAAAGGACTGACTGATTAAGTTAGTGCAAAGATATAGCGAATAATAGGTAGCCATTCAAAATAAAACCCTAGATGATATTAGTGGCCTATAAGATGAAAATATTTGTGTTAAATCGTATACAGTATAATCCCACTAAAGTGTGTTTGTGTGTGTGTGTATTTCATTAACAGTGAAAACATGATTTTTTTCTCCTTTCGTCTACCTGCATTTACTAACATTTTAACAACATATAAAATGAACGAAAGAGTTATTGCTAAATTAATTATTAATATATGCCTTCATCATTAAATTCAAATTTCTGAGTGAGTAGTGTATCTGTGCTTCTGTGTCAGAGTTTGGTTAACAATAGATCTAATCTCAATTAAATCTTACAGGGATTTTATCTTGTTCATCTTTCCACCCACATGAAACAGTACAGTGCTTTAAATAAAGCAGTGTATTTCAAGGTACCTTTTGTTGAATTTCACCTCCTCCATTTTGCTTTTACCCCTGATTCACTCAGCTTAGTTTTCCTTTTAGCTGCAGTAAATTCCCCAGTGGTAGAGGACTGCAATAACCCGTCCATGTTCCACTGCTGATTCTCCCTTTTGTTTAGCTGGAGACCTAGGCAATGATTACAACCTTGAAAACTCCACTCCTCTTCTGTTGCTCTAAGAGTGGTATTATTTTGTTCTTCAATTAGAATATAAGCTTCTTGAGCACTGGAACAATGCAATGTTTTTAGATCTTTTTTTTCTTCTCTAATGATAACTGTGTTTTACACAGAATGGACAAAGAAAGCAGACATTTGAGGAAGAAAGTCATGAAATAGATCAGAAAATGTCACTTTCTCTTGAATACCTTCCCACTTCCACAGCAAGGATTTAGCACTCACTCTTTTAACTGTGTTCCCCTGGTACATGGTATGATGTGTATATTGTATTTTCCCCTCTTTATAATAGTTTCGTATATACATACCTCACACCTCTGCCAGAAGTAAATGCTTTGTGGCCAGGGCATTTTTTTTTTTTTTTTTAACTATATCTCTATATTTTCAATCACCAATATCTCAGAGCATATAGTGATTCCTCAAAAAATGAGTTCATAAATTGATGTGTCATTTGGTCATTTTAGTACTATCAACTCTGCAATTTTAGGATGATCAATTAGGTCTTTGAAATTATTTTTTCATTTATACAACACAAATAATACTATCTACTTCATAAGATTATTGGAAGGATCAAATGAGACAAGTAGAACATGATATGTTAATTGCTTTTTACAAAAAACTATATTAAATGCTCAATAAATACAAGTGATTCCAATTCTAACATTATTATTGAATCCAAATGAACTTTTTATGTTCATTTGCAAAAAAAGGTCTTACCCAGGTTTAGGCAGCTTGCATGCTCTTTAGCCTTACTTTAACTTCCTTCCCAAACATGCTATCACTGATGGTGGTACACTTTTACATCTTTGTAAAGAGATCATATTTTCATTCCTAATATTCACATATACAGAAATTTGGCAATTTTTCCTTCTTTATTAGATTGTGATGAACTCCGGAACACATTGTCTTATTCATGTTTGTGGACTCAGGACTGAAAGATGTGCCTAGGTTAGTAACTAACATATGTTAGATGCTTAATACATTTTTTTGAATGATAAAGTGAAAAAGAATTATGGATAAGAAATTTAAAATGCCACTTATACCCTATCTCAAAGTATGGAATAAATATTGGCATAGTTTGCAACATTAGAAATGCTATGAAAATAATTTACACTAATTATACTACTAATGCGGACCCAACCAGTTTTTTAGGTTCTATTATACTTAGTCTTTGTCCTGGAACTGAACTTTGGCAGGTAGGAAGTATGCTCTAGTTATTCACTTTTATCCTGTGGAAGGAAGACCATGGGATTTCAAAATTAATTTTGACAGATATGACAAATGGGGGTTGCCATTTCGCACCTAGAGCGTGAATATTTCAATGGCAAAGAGTCAGCAACTGTTAATTAAAAATGGGTATTGTTAATTGGGCCCAGTGTTGTGGTTTTGTCAGCAGCTTCAGATCCTTTCAAACCTATTTCAGTGGATCTTTATGAGCTGATAAGATAAATGTCTTTTCTTTCTTGTGTGGATGATAGCTATTGTGACCCCGATTTTCTTCCCTCATCATATTAGTTCTATAGGTGTATATAATTTTATAAAGTGCAGAAACTCACAAGGACTGAAATGTGGCTCAAGAGTCCTCCATTTATCTCAATCCAAAATATTTATTAAACACAACAATATGATAGATACTTATTCATTTTACAATACTGTGCAACATAGAGATGGAGCAGTAATTTTGGAAGATTCTTTTCACACCAAAAGAGGAAATCTGTTTAAATGTAAAAGTATCTGAGATAAAACAAGAAAGATTCTTTTTTCTAGGTTATTACAATCTACAAATGTTCAATTCTCCAATTTATTTTTGTCATCAAAATGTGTAACTGACACAATGTAATATTTTCATGTGTAAATAGTATTTCTGTAGACCAAAAAAATAATGATGTAAGTAACCGTGTATTGGAACAGAGAATTAACTGGGCCAATTTTAACCTGATAATCCCATTAACATCAATTTAAAAAATCACAAAACCCTGAAGTATATATTTGGAGGTTAAATTCCATTTTTAAATTATTCTCTGTTCCAAGTAGGTTAACTTTAGAATTGTATAACAATATCTCCATGTTTCTAATGACTGTGAGAATGCTAATCAGAGTGAGTGTATAGGGGATGTTTGAGGAAGGGAGGGAGACACGAAGAGCTAGTCACTCTAGACAGCTTGTCTTTTTCAATTTTTCCCCTCCCATAGTATTCTGATTCAATTGTTTTGGGAGCCAGTGGACAATATACTACAGAAAGAAATACCCCCAAAGCCATTCTGAATGTGCACATTTGAGGATAAAACATTCTTCTCTATTCTTGGTTAAATATCAGTTAAACCAAGTAAATATCATTAACATGGTGCGACATTCAAGTTCAATAGTGCAAATGCTCAGAGGCCTTATCTGGCCCTCAATCTAAATTAGGCAAATTCCTCTTAATCCTCTCATAGATCCTTTTAATTTCCTTCACAAAAATTTTCAAAATTTTTAATTACATACACATACATACACACATATACTATGCTGAAAGCTCTGTAAAACAAAGTAACACATTACCTTTATTAATGCATGTCTGTGTAGAACCAGTGCCTAGCACGGTATCTGGTATGGAGTTGGTGTTCAGTAATTTCTTACTGAATGAATGTATGGATGAAAGAATGAAACAATGATGGGAATTCTGGGGTATTGCTTTAGTCTGAGAAACTTGAAAGCTATAGGTTAGTATCATTTGCATTATTTGCCTTATAATTATTACCTAAATCACTACAAAAACTATACAAAAATGATGTAAACTATGAAAGAAACTGCTATCTTGAGGGATGTGACCTATATTCCAATCAAAGTAGAACTAGGTACTCTTATATTTCTTAAAATTTTTATTTACATACTTACTCCAAAACAAAATGAAACAAAGCACTAACACAATGAGAAAATGAAGATGATTCTTACAATAAGCATTAGAATCAATTTATCTGCCAATTTGTGATAATAAATAATACCTATATTTAAAACATGGTCTCTCTCTCTCCTCTCCCACACGCACACAACAAACACACATTCACAAAAAAACACTGTTATTCATTTTCATTTTACTCTTCTGCAGTTACAAATAAGCATCAAATACAAACAAGCCCTTCCAAATAGCGTTTAGGCACATAACAACCTCCTGAAGCCATCGAAATAATATAGCTAATGTGTGGCCTAGAATTTCTAGTCCTGGAGGTGTGCATGTTGTTAAATGCCTACTTAATCTCCGGCTTCTTGGAGCTTCTAGCAATTAATACCAATGAAAGTATGACTTTTTTTAGTCTTAAGATTTATTTTCTAGAAAACCACTAATTCATTTTATTTTCACTACTGACAGCTATCAAATAATAATAGCTGTGGGTTTACATCAGGCTGGTTTGTGTTCAATCTTTTTATCTACAAGAGAAAGATTCCATATCCTTTTACCAATGCCCTGAGCCAAAAGAGACCCCAAAATAGACTTACTCACAACTGAGCCCTGGTGACCAGAAATATGGCGATAAATGTTGAACTGAAAAGGTAGGATTTCACAAAGCCTTTGTCTATAATCCTCAAAGTAGAGTAGTTGGTACTGCTGCAGAGTTAATTAGCATACATGTGGAAGCAGTTTATGGAAGCAGTTTAATCCCAAACAAATGTGAAAATAAGCTCACATTGTTTTGTAGAATGATTTACATTCATTATCATCTACTTAAACACACACACACACACACACACACACATTTTAAAAAAGAATCATTATTCCTTCCAGAAAATCGGAATAAAGAATTTCCATATTTGTACTTTTGAAAATTATGTATTTCCAGACAAGGTCATATTTCCTCAAATCAAAATAAAGTGGAAGCTTTGTCTAAAGCTATGGTTTCCAAACTTCATCCAGATACAGAGAGATTACCGCATGACATAGGATTCATGAAGTGAGTCAACACATTTAACTGACTGTACAACATTAGAAAACTAAACTTGCTTTACTAGTTTCTATAAGAGACATTTTGACACATCATTAAATGAGATCTCTATAAAAGGCACATGATGGAAATAGCTCCAATACTCATATTACTCTATGGAAAAACAGGCTTATATTTTAATATGGCTTATAAAACCATCTCATTATTTGCTGTGATTATGGTTTTCTGTGGACACAATTTGACAAGAGATACAGTTGTAACTTGTAATGATGAATCATATTGTAATGCAGTTTGACTGCTCATGGGAATCTAACATCAACGTTAATATATATATCGTAGACTGAATGGCTGCCTCAGGATTCTTTGAAATAATCTAAGTGGGATGCTCAGGAAAAAAAAAAAAATGGAGTCTCCCATTTTGGTCTTCTTGGTCTTCTTGGTCTTGGTCTTCTTGAACCATTATATTAAGAACGAGGCCAAAACTCAAATGACCTACAGATGTAGTGAATGAGGCAACGTTTACCTAGGGATAACTTATTTGTAAAGCACTTGATCAACTTACCTATGCTTTAAAATACAAGCCTTTATTCAATCAATAAATATTTAGGGTAGGGTACTCACCATGTGCCAGGCACAGGACCAAAGCTTTTGACACAGTGTGAACAAGAAAGTTAATGTTCCTGTTCTTTACAGGGTTATAGCCTCATGGG
Organism: Aethalodelphis obliquidens; assembly: GCF_003676395.1. Taxonomy (NCBI): domain Eukaryota; kingdom Metazoa; phylum Chordata; class Mammalia; order Artiodactyla; family Delphinidae; genus Aethalodelphis; species Aethalodelphis obliquidens. The sequence goes on along the minus strand of NW_020837948.1, from coordinate 45,941,494 downwards.
GGAAACAGTTACGCAATATGAAAATTTCTAACTGTGGGATAAATGTTATAATGAGGAAATTACAAAGCAGTCATAGTCTACAGGAGAGCCACGTAACCTAGAGGTTGGAAGTATGGGAGTACGCCAGGGGTGACTACTCTAGGTAACTAAAATGAGAATAAATAGAAGGCAATGCAGGGAAGAGAAAGGGAAATATTCCCAAGAGACGTTGTCTGGGATTGCTGGAATTTCAAATTTGAATGTGAACTGTTAGTGATACATAATGCTACAGAGATAAGTAGGGGTCAGTCCTGGAGGCATATAAATGACTGTGAACTTTATCCTCTGTCTTAACAACTACTTGCCTACTCTGATACCACTCTTCTGTGACACTGAACAGTGCATTCAGTACATATTTGATGATCAATTGGAATTTTGGATATGATGGATCTATCTTAGATCCCATCCAAAGGTACTAGTTATGGTGGATTCAAAATGAAGCACCCATCCTTTCTTATTCTCAGCACTGTTTGTTCCCACTCATGAAGATTCTTCGAGTACATTTCTAGTTTAAAGGCAAAGTGCTTGCCCATACTGTGTCATGTTTCAATATAAAGTTATTCCAAATCACCAATACTCCATTAATTCCTTTTAAGTTTTACTTTCCCTGGCTGACATGGTTGCCTTCTCTTGGAAAGTACATAGGATGGGCTTAGAAGACACATAAATTTAAACAAGCTTGATCTGTGGGTAGGAAATACAAATTGTGTAGCAACTACAGAATTTATTTGATGTTGCAAATGTGATTTACTGGGTCCAGGATTATTTATTTCACTCAGACTTGTACTTTAGGTATGTTTCACTTTCATGTAATGCTTCTACTCAGATTAGCTGTTCTTCACCCTATCATGACAGCAACAGGAATACCATGCAACATCATGCTTACAGAAGTGCAATGCTGCAAAAAAAAAATAAAGTTATATGCCAGTGATCCTTTTTTAGAGAATTATACCTCAAACTGTGTTATTATAAGAGGTCAGTCGGAGATTTTTAAGAACACATTGATCCCTTGAATCTCTTCTGAGGTCAGTATAAAAGAGGAACATCTGCTTTCATTCAAACCTCATGGGCGTTCTTACAGTTAACGCAAAAACAGCTAAGTTTTGTGAAGACAGATTCCTACCAACAGATTCGTGTAAAATAGTTTTTTTTCTGTGCTCCCCTTTTTTGGCAGTAGAATGAGAGCCCTCTGAGAAGGCTTCCCGTAGCTGTCCTGGATTTTTAATCTCCGTATTCCTTTTATGGGGGGAATTGGGCATTTCCAAAATCACACAGAGACTAGAGACGCCATTATTTGAGTGGCGCCAACTAATAAATCACCAGTAGCATCGCAATTCCCTGGTTATTCAGCCAACCATATTGGCAGACCAAAATATTATAAATGACACGTCTCTTTCCTGGTTATTGCATTTCTTTCTGATATTCTGTAAATTCTCTTTGTTGAACAGGACTTCCTCAGAGGGAAACTTAGAAGTAAAGCACTGAGAATGAACTTTTTTTTCACTTTAAGAACACTTTTAAATCAATAACAAATTTGTGGCAGTTTTCTCACTTCTTACCTCCCTAAGTAGGAAGGGAACACCTGTTTCAAATTCACTGATAATTTGTAAAATGAATTTTCACTTAATTTAGACTACAGCATTAGTTGATCTCCCTTTTACCCCCTGAATGTGAAAATCCCTTGGAACTTCCAAAGTGAATTAAATTTATTGGTAAAAATTGGTGAGGGAGGTGTTTCTACCATGAGGCTATATAAAGAAACTTTTATTTCTGTTGCTTTTCCTCATTTTTTACCACTATGACTCAAGAGAAAATACATCTGAGATCAACAATCCTGACACACATAAACCCAGAGAAATAGTTTTTATGCATATATTTTTTTCATTGACCTCCATACTGCTAGAGATGTTTTCATTTTTTAAAGACAAATTTATCATGTCATTCCACTGCTAAAAATCTTTTAGTACATAATCTCCATTTCTTTCAGGGAAAAAAAGCAACAACCCTCTTTATGGTTATGTGAAAAATGAAGTTCTCAATCCAGTCAAATAATAAATAAATAGAAATATATAACCCATGATGCAGAGGTGCGACTCTATTAAAATGAATTGAGAATAAAATGATTATCCCATATTCTATATTCAAAAAGGAAAAGGCTAGTTGTTCTTTGGTCATAGTACAAGTAACCCCTAGAACCAATTTTGAGCCCATCCTAATCTATTAGGCACTTATATTAGATACTAATCTATCAGTAGCCACATTTTTGAAAGCCAGCTGAACAGTGACACTCCCAGTCAGTAACAGCCTCATTTCAGTGACCAAGCTTCTTAGAATCAGCCATGCAGTAAGAACCACACTGTAGTGGCCACCCTTCCAAGGCTAAATACTCCAGCTTCTAAAAGTATGCCAATCCCAGAGCTCCATACTTCCTCAAACCCACAATAGTTTGTTCAGAGAGACCGTTTTATGAGAACGGTCTTCTCCTTCTCCTTCTCCTTTGCTTATGAAGCACAAATTTAGCTTTTTCAGCTTTTGAGTGATAGCCTCTTAACAGAACTAACGTATTTAATCCTCATAATACTGCTAGAGGTAGGACCATTGTCATTATTGCATCCATTTTACAGATAAAGATATGGAATTTGAGATATTCAGTGACTTACCCAACATCATTCAATAAAGAAACAGTAAAGGAGAATTTGAGTCCAGATAATCTGGTTTCTGAGTCCATGCTCTTAACCACTAATACATATAGCTTCTCTTCTTAAGTGCTAACTCGTCATCTTCACTTCTCAAAACTGCTCAACTTTTGCCACTCACTCCTGCCATAGCAAATTATGCACTTGAAGTTCCTTAATGCTGCATGTCTGCCCTTTCCTCTGATCTCTTCATACACATCATTCCCTTAGCAGAAAACATTCCCTTTTCCACATTTGGTAGTGTATATATGTCCATGCTACTCTGTCACTTTGTCCCAGCTTACTCCCCCGCCCCACCGCGTGTACTCAAGTCCATTCTCTACGTCTGTGTCTTTATTCCTGTCCTGCCCCTAGGTTCATCAGAACCTTTCCTTTTTTCTCTTATTTTTTTAGATTCCATATATATGTGTTAGCATACAGTATTTGTTTTTCTCTTTCTTACTTACTTCAGTGTAAAATAGATAGCTAGTGGGAAGGAGCTGCATAGCACAGGGAGATCAGCTCGGTGCTTTGTGACCACCTAGAGGGGTGGGATAGGGAGGGAGGGAAGGAGGCGCAAGAGGGAAAAGATATGGGGATATATGTATACGTAGAGCTGATTCACTTTGTTATACAGCAGAAACTAACACACCATTGTAAAGCAATTATACTCCATTAAAGATGTAAAAAATAATTGTTCTTAAGTGTTAGTGTTGATTCTTAAGAAATACTTTTATTATTCATTACTTCAAAATGTAAGACATTTATCTGGCTTTGAGATAAAAATGCTAATTCCTGTGTAAAATAAAAAGATAACTAATAAAAACAAAACAAAACAAAAACAACACAAAAAAGAACATTCCCTTCCCACCTCAATATGCCTAGGGGAATACCATTCTTCATTAACTTTTACATTTACTCTAAGAGACCTCTAACAGTACCTTGTTTTATAAATGTGAAATTGAGATCCAAAAAGATAAATAATGTGTCCCAAAGTCACACAGCCAACAAGTAATAAAAACAGGACTAAAACATGTTAATTCTGACTCACAGTCCTGCTGTTTCTCATAGGAAATATTTTCTGCCATCTTAATCACTTTGTTCTTCCTCTCAAAACCATCTCTGGTTTCTCTATATTCATTCTGCTTATTATTATTATTTTTTTTGCCCTCAAAATGGAACACACTAAAGGCCTGACTAAAATAGTACCAAGTAGAAGGCTTTTTATTTAGAGTTCACACATCATAATATTCCATAACCCATTTGTCCATTTGAGGTACAATATATGTTACAGTTATAAGCTGATCTCTTTCAACTTCTTTATCAAAGCCTTAGAATTCCAAATCCATAAAACAGGAATAATAACATGCTTGCCTCCAGGGGTGGTTTAGAAGATTAAATATGATAATTCACCCAATGTGCTTATTAGCACAATCACTGACACCTAGACACACCCTAGAATGGTGGCTTTTTGTCCTATTTTAATCATGCCTAGTTATCTCTTATTAAATGTTTTAAATAGTAATAACAAGTTTTTAAAGAAGGGCTTGCTCTCTGATCAGTTGTTCTTCATGCTAGTGGAAGACACACCCCTAATCCCCAAAAGATCGGGTGCTTTTGAAAACTAGTAAAATTTTGGTTGAATATGAATATTTGGTTGGTTGTTGACTCTGCGTAGAATCACATCAAAATAGGTTACACCAAAAGTGGGAAGAATCTGTGCCACTATTTATGTCACTAGAAATCCTTCATAAATAAATAAACAAACCACCTCATCTCAATTTCCTGCATACCACTGCCAAATTAGTTGGGTTCAACATCTTCATGAAGTACCTGCTTTTCCCTATAGATGTGCCATGACTCTTACCTGTTGCCTTACTCTACACATGTCTGGACACCTTTAAGATAGAAGTCCCTGTCTTTTTCAACACTATCATATCCAGTGCTAATAGAGTACTTTGAACACTACAGGTGCTCAGTACATTTTTGTGTTCTATCAATTTACATTTGCATATCATAAATTAAAGGCCTAGGGGGTCCCTCAAAATTTCTTTTAGTATTATGATCATTTTAAAAGATACTGAACTATATTTTTAAATGTAAAACTTCAGCATTCATTGATACAGATAAGCACTGAAAAGCTTAAATCCTAAATCAAAATGTAGTTTAGGATTTGATTTACATCTACTTGATTTACTTGATTTTTAAAAATATGTGAGAAGTTACACTCAAACTTTAACATATCAGATTTTATCATAGGTAGTTTAAAAGGAGATAATAGAAATATGGTTTAAGTTTGAAAATTCAAATTTTAGGTAATCAAAGTCTAGAACCCTGAGTACCTACTATGCATTTAGAATACTGTTTGGTTCACAGTAAGTTCTCAATAAAGTTTTATTAAATAAATTAATTAGAAGTCTTTGACGATACCTGGAGTCTATGCTTAGAAAATTATAACATATTCAGATTACCTTCTATTGTAAATCTTAGTTTCCCCATTTGCTTTTTCCAATTTATTTTAAAAAATTACTATGATGACTAGTGTTTTAAATTTGCTTATTTCAACACTTGGGCACAACCTGAACTGTTCCGTAGAGAGCAATCAGAGAACTAGCATTTCTTTTTATTATCAAAACCAATATAAAAATTAATTAACATCATTAACATTTCCATGATCATAAATTTTGCCACTGCATAGGGTGTCACACTTGCACTGAACTTAATGGAATACTGAAAAAGGTCTCAGAAAGTATAATGGAATAATACAAGACTCTCAGATAAAAGTAAATACTTTTCTCCAAAGGGAGTGTAAAGTAAGCCTGTTGAAAACAAATTTCTTCTGGCTCACCTCCAGATATTTTCCTACCTTCTCATATCTTCCTTTCCAGAGCTACTTCTCACTCTAGCTCTCACTTGCCAATGCTCCATGTTGTTATCCATCACGTCTATGGATGTTTTCTCCTCTTTGTTCCATATCAGTTCATTCAAGGAACCTATTCATTCATTTCTCCCTTCCTTATTGTTTCATGTGTATATGTCTGATTTTCCTGAATGTTGTACAGAAACAGCCTTTATACTGTAACCTTCCAAAGAAATTAAAATTAAATAGTATACAGCTTTGGGCTTCCCTGGTGGCGCAGTGGCTGAGAGTCCTCCTGCCGAGGCAGGGGACACGGGTTCGTGCCCCGGTCCGGGAAGATCCCACATGCCGCGGAGCGGCTGGGCCCGGGAGAGGCCGCAACAGTGAGAGGCCTGCCTACTGCAAAAAAAAAAAAAAAAAAAAAGTAGTATACAGCTTTGTTTTTAAAAGAAGAAAAACTTTGTGTCGTGCTATACTTTTGAATTCTCTTCTCTCTTCTCTTCCCTCTACTCCCCTCTTTCCTCAGCCCCTCATGTTCCTATTTATTTTTATGTAAAGTAGTTACCCGCCTTTTTGTTTTCTTATCTGTAGCCAACATATTCCCTTAAAGTCTGACTTATCACCCCAGACTACCCTATCATTCTAACCATTTATCAAAGAATTATCCTAAACCAAGAAGAACCAAACCAAGATAAACCAAAGTATTATCTCTCCAAAAGGAATCTTGGTGCCAACTGTCAAGATTGTTTTACAGCCTGCTACAGGTGTAATCTCTGAACTCTCCTCAGCAGTATCCCTGAACACGTGTTATCTGGAGATGGTATTCTGGAACCTTCAAATTGAAATGTAACCAAGCATGACCTCTGGATGTCAAGGAGGGCGATGTTGTCAGCCAGTGATGGTTTACCCTTGTGTACCTCTTCTTTCCAAAAGAGATAAAATCTGTCCCTTTCGTTGAGTTCTCATCTTGGCAATTCATATTCTACTTACTCTTACTTTCAGGAAGATATCTATTCTGTCTGTATTTATGGCTGTATAACCCTACTCTTACCTTCTGAACAAATCCCCACTCTGAAACTTTTCCAGGGTAGAAGAGAATCATTTGATTGGGATGAGACAAACAACTTACTTTAAGAAAACAATAAGCTGTTTTCTTCACTTGCTTTCTCTATCAAGAATAGAAAAGTATGATTTTAAAAAAATCAGCAAGAGCTTGTTCTTATTGCATTTCATGCTATTTCTGAGTTTGTGAGCTCTCAGCAGCCTTCCATGGTGTCAACCCATTATATACCTTTAAAAAAACTGCCTCCATTAAACTTTAAGCTGTCAAGGCTTACAACGAAAAGATGCAATTTTTTTCACTGCAGGAAAGGTCTGATTTAGTAACAAGCTATAAGCTAACAGAGCAGCAGAATCCGCATATAATGTTTCATAGAAAAGAAAAAAAAAAACCATGCTGTTTTTTTGTGTGCTTCAACCTTGTTTTTTCTCTTTTCTTATTTAAAAAAAAATACACGGTCCACTTAGCTTTCAAATACAAAAGAGACTAGGAAGTGTTTTCCTCTTACGTTTGTGGCTACAAATCTTGGTGTTCAAGCACTTACAGACATGCAGTTGGTTTATATGCACCTTTTATATTGGAAGGGGCACCATAGAGAAAAAAAAAAAGTTAGTCCACATTGCCGTCTAGCTTTCATGTTTAATATTGATTTAATTAGTCATTTAATTCCAAACACCCTTATTATCTACTTGTTTGAAAAGGCTATTTACTTTCACCACAATGCATACATTAAAACAAGTGACTGAATAGAAAACCAGGCTAGTGGCCTGGTGCTTTCTTGGTGCAGAAATGATATCCTCCTCCCCCACTTTAGCTCCAGCATCACAATGTCAAACATTCCGCATACATTCCCTAAGGAATCTGCAAGGCTAATTAGGGTGAGCTTCACCATAAAGAATACAGTTGTTAAAACAGCTTCTGTACACACTAGAGTAATGAGCATTCTTTACACACGCTGTGATTTGTTACTGCAATTTGCAGTCCTATATCTCTTAGGAAATAACTCATGTGTTGTTATTTATTGCATGTATGATTATTAATGATATATTAACAACTGTTGAAAGCAACTTATTTCACCTCAATAACTCATGCACTTAGCTCAATGTTTAAAGAGCTGGGGAGGCATCAATTCTTCCAGAAAACTATGCTTTTGTTTTTTTCTTCCTCCAGGATAGTAAAGAAAATGCCCAAAGTCTGAGAAGTATTATTTAACTTGCCTTAAAAAGATTTTATCATGGTTATAGGAGAGTGTTGTTTACAATTTTTTGAATCTTTCAATAATTCACACCATCTGTATAATCCAGTGTCTGATATTAAAAATAAAACTCAAATACCGTGTGTCAATTTTTACTAGTGACGAATAGGGACAATATCATGTAAATAGCTATCTTTTTTATTAATGTTACTAGAAGAAATATGTTACTGCTCATTCAAACTTAATTCAAATATAGTTACCTAAATACTTCAAACTGCTGTTAGTAGCTTATCTCACATTAAATATACAAAGAAGTTTAAGTTACTGACTTAAATATTATGTGTGAGACATCACACATTCAGCATAGATGAAAACTGAGCTCCTTACTGCTTCACCTTCAGCACTGACAGATTTTTACCAATTAACTACTGCCCAAATGTCTTCTGATAATTGGAACATAGAAGTAAGAGAGTCTTTGTTTCAGAAATTAGAAATATAGCATTAGGTCTAAACTTTCATGATTCTTTGAGACACTACATGGGATGATTTCAGGGTCTCAAGACCTGTTTTGGCTTACCCGAAATCATGGCTGCTGTGTGCTTGCATCCCTGCAGGCATCTCTTCCAAAGATATAAATTGCATTACAAATGTGGTACATTTCCAGAGAGACAAAAGATTCTGTCTTTTGAAATATTCAGAGATCTGAAGAAAGCACTGCACTATACTCAGGTTCATTACCAAACACTCAGATAATGTCATAGATCTACATGATACTAGAGGCAAATAAATGATTATTTCAGCTTTCATGATCAGAAAGGAAGATTGTTGACACAAAGTGATGCCATATGATGAGACAGCACCTAGGTTGCTAATTACTCAAGTTTATAAAATCATTTCTGACAAGTGTTCATTTCATGAGGGTTTTCAAGCTCTTGTGAAATAGTTTTGCAAAGAATTCTGTTGGAGTCATTGAAAAAGCTGATATTAAATACTACCTTCTTTGACATATAAACCATTGCACAGTTTGTGTGCATGTGTGTGTGTGTGTGTGTGTGTGTGTGCGCGTGTGTGTGTTTATACTTTCAAATGGATTGCATTAAAAAGTCAGTTGAGGGCGTTCAGTTCTCAAAGGAAGAGTATGATGCTAGAAGCATGAGGCAGAAAATAGTGTAACAATAAACAAGCAAAGAAACAAATCAGCAAGCAATGGGGGTGGGTCTCCAAAACAGTCTTTCTAGCAAGACTGAAGGGACAGGACTGGAAGGAAAGCAACACATCTGCATATCTAAGGAGAATGATAACAACATCAGATGAAACAAGTGAATATCAGGATTGAAAAGGCTGCAGGAGTTTGCAAGCAGATGTCAAAAAGCATATCAGAAAATGTCAAGAAAAGTATAACAAGCAGCTAAAACTGGTTGCAGAGATTAGGGTGTTAAATATATGCATGAAGAGAACACTATTCTGTGCCTTACAGACCCAAGAGCTGCTTCACAAGCAAGAAGGGGAAAAAGAGCTTCATAAATATTTTCTGCAAATAAAACTGGGGTCAGAATGTAAACAAAGGTAGAAAGCAAATAAAACTCTGCTTGGAACTTGCTTCCAGAGTCCCTGTGCCAGGCTACTTTACCAGATAATAACAGGATGACCCTTTATTAAATAGAAATTGTAAAATGCACTAGGTCTAGAAGGGAAATATAGAGAGATGTCCGGAGGTAATTATTATAATCTGTAACTTTCAGAAGTCTACTTTTTGAAATATTACAAGTAGGAATTAGAGTTGCAGAACTGTTTATGTCTTCATTGCAAAATTTACGGGAGAATCAAGTTTTCTGAGCTCAACCTGAGGAATTCTTCTTTAATGTAATTTTTTGACATAATTCTAATTCCAAAGATTCACAAATTTACTCTAATCAGGTGTGAATAATTTACAGACAAGTTACCTGATCAACTGGGCAAAATCAATAAAGTTACAGGAAAACTATCACAGGGACATCCACTATTAGCTTAATTTTTAGTTTAAACTTTCATTCTTATTGAGAATCAAATGACAGCACAAAATCCTTCCCTCTTTAGAACATGACTAAAAAAGTTATTCTCTAAGAATAAGCATTACTATACCAAGATTTCTGCCCAAATTCAGTGAGACTAGCAGGACATTAGCTATGAAAACAAAACAAAACAAAACTACACCATGGTGGTACCACAAACTCTGTACCTTGGTTTCTCTTTCAAGGACAAACTACATCTTAAGAGACCAGAAACCCTTAACAATATAGTCTTAAAGACTTTGCATCTAAGCTTTTGTGTGCATTTCTCCTAAAGACATGTCAGTCTTGCTCACCAAGACTGCAACTAAGTAAGTTCTCAATAAATATTTGTTGACTTGAATTTGCTGTATATTCAAATACTTTGGGCCGTTCTTTTGCTCGTGCTGTACTTGCTCCTGGTCTTCTCAGCTCCAAAGCTAGTTAGTAAGTGTGATTCTTAATCAGACATTTCTAAAAGACTCATTTTCTCAGGGATCTTTTATCAGTTTTAAAAAAGACATACAGGGACTTCCCTGGTGGTCCAGGGGTTAATACTCTGCACTTCCAGTGCAGGGGACCTGGGTTCCAGCCCTGGTCGGGGAAGTAAGATCCTGCATACGGTAAGGCACGGCCAAATAAAAAGTTAAAAAAAAAAAAAAACCCCACAAACATTTCAGAAAGACATAGAACCTTTTTGTCATAGAAGCATCACTTAAGGAGTCACTAGGATGGTGGTCACCTGGCCATCTCATTTCCTCTGAATCTATCTTATCCACAGCTTTGTCTTTTACAATTTCTTCATGCAGACCAGAACCACATTAGAAATTTAATTTTTACAAGGCTGAAACAGACTTTCTAGAAACTAGTAATACTTGTTACTTAAAGAATTCAGCTGACTTGGAAAATGATAAAGTTTTAACCAGTGAAAATATGACTGACAGATAGATTAGATAGATAGATATGTACTACCTACTTACCTACCATATGGAGTTTTATCATTTGAAAGACTAAACACATGGTGCCATTTTGTTACATTGTGACGTATCAGATGTGAGAAAAAACTAACCCAAAGTGAAGTTGGTGAAATGCTGCCACCAGAGTGAGAAAAGCCCAGGAAACCCCTCTTCACTACCACCCAATTTACCAAGGGTATACAGTTGATCCCTGAACAACATAGGGATTATGGTTGCCAGCCCTGCACAGTTGATAATGCTCATATAACTTTTGACTCCCCACAAATTTTACTAATAGACCACTGTTGACCAGAAGCCATACTGATAACATAAACAGTTGATTAACACATATTTTGTATGTTATATATATTATATATTGTATTCTTACAATAAAGCTAGAGAAAATAAAATTTTATTAAGAAAATCATAAGGAAGAGAAAATACATATATAGTACATATATGTATTTATTGAAAAAATCCACCTATAAGTGGACTTGTGAAGTTCAAGGGTCAACTGTACTTATAAGAAGAGTTAGGAAAAAGACTTTTCCAGAAGCAAACAGAGGAATGAGAAAGTAAAGAGAAACTGTTTCTATAGAGCACAGTCTCACTCAGACCATTCTCAGAAGTCTTGTTACTGCAAGGCAATAGTTCAAAAACCCACTGCTTTGTACATCTAAAGAACTTCTTATGGCAGTACCCAGGTCTATAACCAACACCACCTTCTATCTGTTTTTAAATTTAATTCATTTTACTGAAAGTAACGCCCATACATAATATAAAAGGCAACTTGGATCCATGCCATGAAAATAAAAGTCTCATTCCATTCCCACCGCTGACTTAGTCTTATCCTAGCTTAACCAAACCTGTTTCCCCGGCTAAAGAAGAAAGGAGAGGAAGAGAGAGGATTTACATATTAACTTTTGCCTCACGATGCATTATTTCCTGAAGAAGAATGTTCCAGGGCTGCAAACATCTTTGATCACTATCATCTGAAATCTTATCTTTATTACCTATTCTTTTGCCTTCTGCTTCCATCACTGTACATTATCTTCTATGTAGAGCAGCTCCTACTTCACAGCCTTAATAAACAGCACCACACTAATAATTCTTAAATCTTTATCTCCAGCTCTGAACTTATTTCTCAATCCCAGGTCTATCTCTCTAACTTGGATGTTCTGCCAACGTTGTAAATCCAACAAACAAATTCACTATATTTCCTATGGCCCCCAAAGACATACTATTTTAAAATTAAGTCAATGATACAGTATATTAGAAGGTGATAATTGATACAGAAAAAAATCAAGCAGGGAAAGGGAAAAGGTGGTATCAGGGGACAAGGGTAACAATGACTATCAAAGAGTCTCTTTAACCATTTCTTGCTTTGCTTATCTACTGTTTCCCTTCTACTTAAATTCCTTACTCCTTCAAACTGAATTTCTGAAATAGCCCCTATGGCCTTCTCCAGCACCTTGATCATAAAATTGGTCCTTTGGAAATATCTTCAGTGTATCATTCCTCTCAAAATTCTGCAATGCCTCCAGCTGTGTGCGGAATTAATTCCAACTTGTTCTGTGTGTTCAAAAAAATTTCTCCAAACATTTTCTCTAAGACATCTACAAAATCAATTCTGGAATATAACTGACTGAGCACCGTCTAGATGTCAGTGACTCTGTTATATACCTGAGAACTACAATGATTAGCATACAGTCTCTACCCCAAGGAGTTGAGAGTCTGGTAAAGACCAACAGCAAAAAACCAAATATCCCAAACCTACCACCCTTGATCTTCAATTCTATATTTTACTCATAGTGTTTTCCTGCTCTTAAACGCCATTCTGTGTTCAAGCTTACTCCAATCTGACCCATCTCTCAGAGCTCATTTACAGAAATTCCCATCCTCCGTCCTGCAAGCACACTTCAACTATTAGGTTATTTTCGAAACTCCTATAGAATCAGTCATTGGTACAATTAATTTTGGCACTTGTGTCAGTATGAAAATTTGCCTACTAAAAATCTACTTTCCCTCCTTCTATACTAACAGATACTAATTTTATTCCAAGAGGAAACATGCCCACCTAAAGAACTGTGTTTCCTGCTTTGCCTTGCTGATGGTGGCGACCAATGAGAAGCAAGAATAAGGACTGGAGTGAGGCTTTCGGGGAAGATTTTTTAAAGGGGCTTGACTCAGGCGGGCATTGCTCTGTTTTGCCCTCCCCCCACTTCCTCTTTCTTTTTGCCTAGAAAGGAAACATGAAGGCTGGAAATCCAATAGTCATCCTGGATCATGAAATTACTTTGAATATGAAAACCATGTGCTAATCACTGAGGAGAAAGGCTGAAGATCCCAGATCTGATAATGGTGGGGTTGCCATACCAACTCTTAACAAATACCTATGACTTTCTTTAACATGAAAGAGACATAAAACACTCATTAATCTATTGGGGTTTTGTTTGGGTGGGAAAAAGAATATTTCATTTCCCTTACCCAAATGCAATTCCTAAAAGGTTTAGCACTATTTAGCCTCAAACTCAGTCACTAACAAAATATTTGTTGTGCAACAGGCATTTCTTACATACCAGACATTTTGTTCCATATGGATGACACAAAGACAAATGAGAAATGTTCTTTGCCTTCCAAGAGCTGCCCAAGTGAAGTGGGAAAGGTAAACAAGAAAAAAAAAAAAAAACAATTAGTACAATGCAATGGACTGAAGCACTGTGGCTGAGGTAACTCTCAGGTGTTATGAGAACTTTTAGAAAGAACATGAAAGAAAAGTCTTCCGACGAAGTGACACCTGAGCCAAGTCCCAAAGGCATCCAGAGTTACTTATAAAAGAAGTGAAAGGGAGGGTAGTGATATGGGGCTGGATAAGTGGGCAGAAGGCTGGTTATAAAATGTTTTTTATGCGATTCTCAGGAATTTAGGGCTTTATCTGCACGTGGTTAGAAGAAATTGAAGGATTTTCAAGAGGAGGAATAAAATCAGACATATTTTGGACCCATCCATCTAGGATTTATTTGTTGAATTTATTTTTGAAAAGGGAAAGATCCCTTGGAAGGCTGTTAGAAAAAACAGACTAGAAAATAAGAGGTCCTGGTCAAGAAAAAAGACTCAATTGAAAAATTATTTGGGAATTATTACTGACAGTAGTTCATGGGAATTCATTATAGGGCATTACAGGATAGTAGGTAGAGTCAGGTATGATTCAGCCTTCTGGTTTCTGAGATAATGGGAATGTCACCAACTAAGACAGGGGAGAGAGGAAGAAGAGCAGGTTTATTGAAGGTTGCAAGAAAATTATAAATTCAGTGTGAACATGATGATCTTGAAGTGGTATAAGACAGCCTAGTGTACACGTATGGTAGGTGGTTATATATAAACACCTGAGTTCAGGATAGAGGTTTAGGTTGGATTTCGAATCATCAATGTCTATTTGATGATTAAGTCATGTGTACAAGAGAAAACACTCAGAGAATGAAATTACAGGAGAAGATTTCTGGGAGCTTCACCTTTTAACAGACCAGCAAAGGACAAAACGGCCATGGAGGAGACTGAGAATGTCCAGAGACAAAGAAATCAGGAGAGAAGGGTGAGTTAAATGCTAGGAAAATTTCAAAATCTGGGCAGAGGTCAAATGTTGCAGATCAGTTTAATGCTGCAATGCTAAAAGTTTTAAAAAGAACTTTAAAAAGTACGTTACATTTGGCTACAAAGGCACATAGCACTGTTTCAATGACTTGTGAGGCAGGACCCAAATTAAAGTCAGTTGAAAACAAATGTGAGATCAAAGTACTATAGTGCAATTATTCTGTATATCACATCTTGTATCATCAATTAAACTATAAATTTCTAGAAGGCAGTTTTTATACTTTTCTATCCTATTTATGTCTCATTTTATATGTATATATGTTTCTATGTGTGTATGCATACATGTTTATGTACGTGTGCATGGATGTGCATAATCAATTATGTATATGTCTACGTATAAATGTATGAGCATATGTGTAGATGTATATATATCCTGTATAGTTAACAATGTCTGCAGAAATATCAATGAGCAAGGTTGACTTGATGAATATACAAATGAAGTCCCTGGGCCTACAAGCCCACTCTGGCAGCAGTGATACTTTTAATCGTTCTTATTCCTTTTTTCACCATCTCTCCTAAGCAACATCCAACCTGTTTTTGTCATAGTCTTTTGTGTAAACCAAAGATGTAGCCTGATGTTTCTCTTTACTCCCATTTATTTTCGTATCTTCATTTTCTCTCCTCCTCTGCTCAGATCATGTGCAGCCTGCCTTCAACAGCTGGCATTTATAGAGCTATAAGTTTCCATAACTTCTCCAGGAGCTCTGCATGCATAAGCATGCCAAATCAAACCCTTAAGCTATTCTGCAAATAATTTCTACGGTAAATTTCATTTGTAATGACCTGAAGTTGAGTTTGTATCCTTTAGGAAAACCTATATGTTCTCACAGAACTCACAAGCTCTCTCCCTGCAATGTTAAACTCAAATTTTACTAGTATAATTAGTATACGCATGGAATTTATGGCACAAAAGTGTCACTGATTAAAACAAACTGACTCACTTTAAAACAGCACTAAAGCACAAACATAGTTTTGTTTTGAAAACCCCTTATTCTTCTTACTGTGTCTTTGGGTTTAGAGTTCCTTCTAACCACAATATGGTATGTCTGGGGCTTCTATTATCTGTTTTGGCATTTCACACGTGGAACACCTGCATGAGATAGGTTCCTTGACTCTACAAACAGCTTGCAGGATAAGAATTTATTACCGAATGAGTCTTCATGCTGTTTAAATGAAAGGAGGAGCTCCACTAATGGCTTCTTCAGTTTAGTAACTGGAATATTTTATAGTTTCATCTAACTTTTATTTTCCCCCATCTGCTTAAGTGGCTTTATTCCTCTCAAGTTGAGAATTTCAAGGCTCTTACTAACAGGATGTTAAAAAGTATTGGTGCATTTTTTTTTTCCTGTCACCTTTTTTTTTTTTTTCCCAACAGTCTGCTTTTGTTCTTCTCAGAGGCCTTTTATAAACCTTTCCTTTCTCCTGATGTTCTCCTGTCTAAAACAGTTCCAAAAACTACATGAAGTCACAGTGGAAGAAGAAGAGTTGGAAGAATGAGAATTTAAGTAGAGGATGAAGAAGCAACCCCTTTGCAAGGAAATATAGTCTACGTTGCCTCAGCCATTGTGGTTTCATAAACTGTTGAATCAATATCACCCCTCAAAGCTTCAACCTTCTAAATCTCTCCCCATTCTTCACTCTTGTGAATCACAGACTTCACAAGTGTATACTCTTAGAAAAACAGGAAACTAAAAACATCAAGCAAGACTGTTTGTGTTTCCTCATATGATTCCAAGAAATGATGGGGTAGGAGGGCATTCTATCTTCACTTTCATAAAGCAGCTCTAATTCCTATTACCACAGTGTAAAGGATGTGTCCCTTCAAAGCCCATGCCGTCCTAATTAAGCCTTGTGCTTTTCTTCCTTAGCTTTCAACCTACCACAAGGGAGGTATGTGCTCTGGGGGAAGGGGAAGAGATGGGAGTTGGGGAAGATGGGAAGGTAGAAAGCTTGATTCTTAACATTTGCCACTTTGCATGGTGTAAATACACCCACCACAGTAAACTTTAATCCAGCAACAGTTTATGAACTGGCTCCCACATCTTTTGTCAATTTAACAACCAGCTCTCATAAACTGTTATGAGTTAGCCCCTGCATACCACTGCAAGAGTCTTATATAAAAAACTTTGAGGAGTAATACTTCTTTTCACTTTCTACCTTACTCATTAGGCACGTTATTGAAAGATCTCCCCTTATTTCTTTCTCAGGGCCAGCTCTAGGCAAACTCACAAAATTGGTGGGACTTATCCTCAGAGCCTCTTTGCTTCACCTTTCAATTTCCCTGACTTTTCGTCACTTTGCAGTTTCCATTGCTTAGCTAGTGTCCTGTGATTTAACAATCCTACAATATGCTCTCACCTCCATTACAATCATTTGCCCTGCTTAGCATTCTGTCACTGAGACCTAATAACTTAAGTGAGCCAATAAACTCACAAATGAGTTAATGGGCACTAAGTGTTAATAGAGATAACAGCTTGGTTCTGTATTCTTTCTAGTGTTACCTGCAATATTAAGAGAGATAGTCTGAAAAGAATGTCCCAGCTCTGAATAGTGACACTGTAGCACTATAAGGCACTAGGAAAATCACAAGAGCTTTTCATTCTGTTAGGTCAGTTCTCAAACATTACCTGGACATTCAGTCCAAGTTTTTCCAAAACAGGAAGGGAAAACTTTAGTGGGGATAAGATGTTAGTTAGATAACTAAGATGCTATCTTAGATTATTTTACTCAGCTTTTCTGACTTTTCAGAGGCATTTCATTCATGATTCCCCTAAAATCTTGACCAGAACCAAGGATTGTCTCCCTTTGCTCTTCAGCCTTTTTACTCCTCTCCATCCAGGATAGGAGTTGCCAGGGCAGAAGCTATATTTGATTTATGCATTTAAAAGTTTTGCATAGGTTTTCAACACTCAGTGAACAGTAATGATAGTAACAATAAAGATTAATAACTGCAGTAAACTGGTTAAACAAGAATTATGCACAGAGACTGGCCATTCTCTTATAGCTGGGGAAACAAACATGGCTACTGTTTAGAAATGGAAAGCCACTTTTCTATTAAACCAGTGACTGCAAACAAAGATGAATCAAATAAATTACACGGAAAATATGAAACTGTAAGTTCTCTGTAACGGGATAATGTTTTAAATAAATACTGTGAAGCATCTACCCCACCTAGATGGGTTGTAATTAAGGCAATCCATAACAGTATTAAAGCTGAATTAGTGGCTTGGTACTAGGAGATAATAATAATCTTTATATTGGAATTCAAAGGACTTCAAATTCTCATCAATCCCTGTTATATTCCTGTAGATAACTGGTACTGTTAAAATAGAAATATTAATAGAAAGAAAAAAAAAGTTGCTGAAAACAAAGAAGACAAAGATAGGATAAATGAGATCATCAAACAGGAAACCTTGAAAACTGAACTCAATATCTTTCCCACAATAAAAAAGGAGGGGAAGGTCTGGGGCGGGGGAGAACGGTATCAATGCCACATCACTTCTTCCATTATTATGTTTATTCATTCTACAAACATTTACTAAGTTATTATTTTACTAAATACTGTGGTGAATTCTCACATATCATAAACATCTTAAGGTACCTATGTTCAGGCATTATTTAACTCTCATGAATGAACCAAGATTAAATTATATGTTGATTCTATGACAAATTAAGCTTTAACCAGTGGGTTAAAGGGCTATGATTATCAATAAAGCTATTGAGTCCCTACTGTATGCCACATATTGTATTAAACACCCCCTACACTCTATGAAATAGGTACTAATATAATCTCCTTCTTACATATGACGAAGCAGAGGTTCAGAAAGGTTAAGTACATTGCACAATGTCACACAGCTAGTAAGTGGCAGTGCTGGTATTTGAACCCAAGCAGTCTTCACCATTAAGTACACTGTGTCATGACAATAGTGTTAGTGAAAGCTGATTGAGTGCTTATTATGTACTGAATGCTCTAAACACATTACGTCACTGATATTCACAATAAATCTGTGAGGTAGATACAGGCGAGCAGCTCAGAGAGGAAAGACTACTTCTTCAACAGCATGTAGCTAGTAAGTAAAGTTAAAATTTAACGCAGGAAGGCTACCTGGTTCTAAAACCTGTGCCTGTAACCACTGCACCATACTGCCTCCAGCTGAGATTATTTCCATTCTTGTATGAACAAGGCACATTACTATAGAAATACTCTGTAGCATGCGTCACTGACAGCTATGCAGATATTTTCCTCAACATAAAACAAAAAACTAGCTCCCTCTGTAGTTATTTCTGTAAGACAGACATCCCAGAAGAGCTTATGATAAAAATGTCCAAACTGAAGCAGTAAATGCCTTAGTTCACTAAGCCTCCTTCCCCTTCATTCATACTTCACAACTAAAAAGCTGAACCATATGTGCTGCCCCCATTCAATGGGGATAATATCCAGAAGGGGACCAACATGGGATTGGTCATCAGAAGATTACATGTGTGATGGAAGAGACTAGAGAGCCCTGAAAAAACCTTTCTTCATCATGGCTTAAAGAAAGAAAAAAATAGTTTTTTTTCAGTTCAAAGAAGAGACATATGCAGTCAAGGAGAACAGCAAAAGAAGACACCAGAAAAAAATTAAAATGCTAAAATATAGATGGAATTTGAAGCTAAAACCATTTTGTAAATAAAGGCACATTAAAAGAAACAAAATATAGTACAGACAATATGGAAACACACTGGGGACATGGACGATCAACTTGAATAAACAGAACATAATTAAATGGGGAAAATAAATGTATAGTCATAAAAGATAAGGGAGATAAATTCTATACATGTGTATATCATGAATATATATATATATATATATATATATAGTTCATAGTTCTAAGGAAAAGAACATAAAGTTTCTTAATAAGGCCCTTGAAACACTGAAATAACAAATATCTGAACTTGTATATTAAAATGATAAATTCCATCATAAGGAAAAAAAGTGATATGGATCAATATCACAACATATCCTGGAACAGTTGCTGGACTTTAACACTATAAAAAACTAATCCTATGCAGACAACAAAAACCAAAATATATAACCAATTAGACGAAAAAAAATAGAGTAAATTGTTGAGGGAAAGAAAAGGTGGCCTAAATTTTTTATTCCTCAACAAACTGTCTCAATAATTGAGGCAACAGAGAGAAATTACACACAGCCCAGGCTATACAACCCCCATTCAAGCACATTCAAGAACTACTTAATCACAAAATCAAACCTGACCAAGATGAGTCAAAATAAAGACCAGGATTGAAAACTTGAGATAGAATATAATAACGGTGGCTGCTAAGGGGAAAAGGGGATGGGGAGGGAAGGATTGGGAGGTTAGGATTAGCAGATGCAAACTATTATTTATAAGATGGATAAACAACAAGGTCCTACTGTGTATAGCATAGGGAACTATATTCAGTATCCTGTGATAAACTGTAATGGAAAAGAGTATGAAAAAGAATATACATATGTATAACTGAGTCATTTTGTTGTACAGCAGAAATTAAACACAGCACTGTAAATCACTTATACTTCAATAAAATAAAAAATATATATAATAATGGTGAGTATTGATTCCATATACATAAAATAACTAATAATAAAGAAATGTGCATATTATTATTATTACTTGTTGATTATGTAATGATATGAACAACAAAACTGAGAGAGAGCATGAGAGAAGGGGAAGTTTGATGAAGTGAGTGTACAATTGTTCCCCCAGTGAGAAATCAACAGATACTAATTTTGTGAAGCAAATTTTACCAAAAAATGTTTAAAAATAATCATGAAATCAACCAAAACTAATATACTATATATTGGGAGGTGAGAGTAACAAAAGTATAAGTGAGCTAATTTCTTTATATTTTGATGTAAAGATTCAATGAATATTCTAAGGTTAATAAAAGAAACACTTTTTATACAGTTAAACATACAAGAAGAAATTAAAAGTCAATAAACATTCCAAATAATTAAAAGAAAAAAAGAAGCACACAAAAAAGAAACACAATAAAATACAGACTATTCAGCAAAAGACTGAAAATAAGGCAAAATGAAATATGAATCAGTTAAGGTACTAAAATCAATCATATTTCTCACATCAATGAAAGTAAATAGAATAAAATAAACTGTTACAAATAAAAGATTATTTAATTTGATCAGCAAGAAAGCTCAATCTCATAGCAAAGTACACTTTTAAAATAAAGTGGCTTTAAGATAATTGAAATCGTATCAAGCATCTTTTCCGACCACACCGCTATGAGACTAGATATCAATTACAGAAAAAAAATCTGTAAAAAATACAAATACATGGAGGCCAAACAATACACTACTAAATAACCAAGAGATCACTGAAGAAATCAAAGAGGAAATCAAAAACTACCGAGAAACAAATGACAATGAAAACACGATGACCCAAAACCAATGGGATGCAGGAAAAGCTTTCTGAGAAGGAAGTTTAGAGCAATACAATCCTACCTCAAGAAACAAGAAACATCTTAAATAAACAACCTAACCTTACACCTAAAGCAATTACAGAAAGAAGAACAAAAAAACCCCAAGGTTAGCAGAGGGAAAGAAATCATAAAGATCAGAGCAGAAATAAATGAAAAAGAAAAGAAGGAAAAGATAGCAAAGATCAATAAAACTAAAAGCTGGTTCTTTGAGAAGATAAACAAAATTGATAAATCATTAGCCAGACTCATCAGGAATAAAAGTGAGAAGACTTAAATCAATAGAATTAGAAATGAAAAAGAAGAAGTAACAACTGACACTGCAGAAATACAAAGGATCATGAGAGATTACGGCAAGCAACTATATGCCAGTAAAATGGACAACCTGGAAGAAACGGACAAATTCTTAGAGCAGTACAACCTTCTGAGACTGAATCAGGAAGAAATAGAAAATATAAACAGACCAACCACAAGCACTGAAATTGAGACTGTGATTAAAAATCTTCCAACAAACAAAAGCCCAGGACCAGATGGCTTCACAGGCAAATTCTATCAAACGTTTAGAGAAGAGCTAACACCGATCCTTTTCAAACTCTTCCAAAATATAGCAGAGGGTGGAAAACTCCCAAACTCATTCTACATGGCCACCATCACCCTGATACCAAAACCAGACAAAGATGTCACAAAGGAAGAAAACTACAGGCCAATATCACTGATGAACACAGATGCAAAAATCCTCAACAAAATACTAGCAAACAGAATCCAACAGTACATTAAAAGGATCATATACAACGATCAAGTGGGGTTTATTCCAGGAATGCAAGGATTCTTCAATATACGCAAATCAATCAATGTGATACACCACGTTAACAAACTGAAGGAGAAAAACCATCTAATCATCTCAATAGATGCAGAAAAAGTTTTCAACAAAATTCAACACCCATTTATGATAAAAACCCTCCAGAAAGTAGGCATAGAGGGAACTTACCTCAACATAATAAAGGTCATATATGACAAACCCACAGCCAACATCGTTCTCAGTGGTGAAAAACTGAAACCATTTCCTCTAAGATCAGGAACAAGACAAGGTTGCCCACTCTCACCACTCTTATTCAACATAGTTTTGGAAGTTTTAGCCACAGCAATCAGAGAAGAAAAAGAAATAAAAGGAATCCAAATCGTAAAAGAAGTAAAGCTGTCACTGTTTGCAGATGACATGATACTATACATAGAGAATCCTAAAGATGCTACCAGAAAACTACTAGAGCTAATCAATGGATTTGGTGTAGTAGCAGGATACAAAATTAATGCACAGAAAAAAGAATAAAATACCTAGAAATAAACTTACCTAAGGAGACAAAAGACCTGTATGCAGAAAACTGTAAGACACTGATGAAAGAAATTAAAGATGATACAAACAGATGGAGAGATATACCATGTTCTTGGAATGGAAGAATCAACATCATGAGAATGACTATACTACCCAAAGCAATCTACAGATTCAATGCAATACCTATCGAACTACCAATGGCATTTTTCACAGAAGGAGAACAAAACATTTCACAATTTGTACGGAAACACAAAAGACCCCGAATAGCCAAAGCAATTTTGAGAAAGAAAAACAGAGCTGGAGGAATCAGGCTCCCGGACTTCAGACTCTACTACAAAGCTACAGTAATCAAGACAGTATGGTACTGACACACAAACAGAAATACAGATCAATGGAACAGGATAGAAAGCCCAGAGATAAACCCATGCACAATGATCACCTTATCTTTGATAAAGGAGACAAGAATATACAATGGAGAAAAGACAGCCTCTTCAATAAGTGGTGCTGACAAAACAAGACAGCTACATGTAAAAGAATGAAATTACAACACTCCCTAACACCATACACAAAAGTAAACTCAAAATGGATTAAAGACCTAAATGTAAGGCCAGACACCATCAAACTCATAGAGGAAAACATAGGCAGAACACTCTATGACATAAATCACAACAAGATCCTTTTTGACCCACCTCCTTGAGAAATGGAAATAAAAACAAAAATAAACAAATGGGTCCTAATGAAACGTAAAAGCTTTTGCACAGCAAAGGAAACCATAAACAAGATGAAAAGACAACCCTCAGAATGGGAGAAAATATTTGCAAATGAAGCAACTGACAAAGGATTAATCTCCAAAATTTACAAGCAGCTCATGCGGCTCAATATCAAAAAAACCAAACAACCCAATCCAAAAATGGGCAGAAGACCTCAATAGACATTTCTCCAAAGAAGATATACAGATTGCCAACAAACACACGAAAGGATGCTCAACATC